>NC_135899.1:52199041-52758592 GCF_964194155.1 Cetorhinus maximus
ATGCTGCAGTTCTGCCGAAGGGCCAAGAAAGCTCGAAACGTTGACTGATTTCTTCTCCGCCAATGCTGCCAGACTTGCTGAGTTTTTCCAGGTAATTCTGTTTTTGCTGGAGAGATCACCCTGGTTGCTTTTCTGGGGATCTCTGACAATACAAAGTCTGTGGTGCAATTTTATAGCCTTTGCTTCTCACATTGCAAATGCTGTTTGTTACAACCCCTATTATCCATAACTGGCAATGCCTTAACACACACATTACTTAATCAAGAGTGGGGGGTCTTTTATCAGCAGATATTCCCCATTATCCCAACAGTTTTGGCATTTGGCCTCAGCAGGGGTGCAATCGTACCTGTGGTTTAATGACTCCCTGTCTGTTTCCTTATCTCCTTAACACCTTGTTAACCCAGACTGTGAAGGCTATTTGGTTCACAGCTTGTGATTCTTAACTAGTTCTCACAGTATTGACTATATTTCCCATCAAGTCTAGAAAGAGCTCACATGGCTGCACCGGTCTATTTTAAAGCTGTTAATGCTCATAACTACATTTGCCTATTTTTAAAGCAGTTAATATGCATCTTAATATCAGTTTTAATATCAAATTATTTCATTACCCCACTTCAGTTCCAACAAGGGTGACTGGATGGATGGATGTGGCTATAAAGATGGTATAAAGATGAGACCACTCAAGTCTGTGAGTTCCACTAAGCAAGGTCTTTATTCAAGCATATGTTGGAGAGATCACCCTGGTTGCTTTTCCAATGATCTCTGACAATAAAAGTCTGTGACACAATTCTATACCCTTAGTTCTCAAATAGCTAAACACTGTTTGTTACACCCCCCATCACTGGGGGCCAATGCTCTTGGTCAGCTGCTACGAGCAGGGCCAAAATGACTAGCTTGATAAATTAACATTTATCAGGAATACAATGCAATTGGCTATGGTTTAACAAAACTATGCTTTGACTTGGCACAAGAAGTATTTTGAAAGCCAATTGTTTGTCGGCATTCCGAAATAACTGGGTACCCATTCATAGTACTGTTGCTCGAGGTTAAATCTACTATCCTCTTGATAGCATGATTGCTCCAGTGGTAATGGAACTGATCCTCTAGCAAGGTGTGTTAGTAAAAAACAGCAGTTCTTTAAAGGAGAAGCTAATAGCATCAGCTGTCATATTCCTAATGAGAGGGGAAGACATTTAGTCTCAGACGAACAGTGAATGTTATCTTGATTCCTGGTCTTCCATGTCAGGTTCAAATTCAGCATTCTGCTCTCTCATGGTAACCATGTCTGGAAATATTAAGCCCTAAAAACTTGCAAGTGGTATTTTTCACAGGCTACTGATGTTGTGCCATGAAATGACTGCCTGCATATTCAGAATATCATCATGAGTGAACAATAAACCCTATTCTTGAGATAGGTGAATATGGAGTCTTTTAAATATTCAGGATTCAATCTATGAACTATGAAGAAAAGAGACATGAAGTAGGTAGACATCCTGGGTTTTTTCTTTAGTTCTGAAGAAGAGCCATACGGACTCAAAACGTTAACTCTGTCTTCCTCTCCACAGATACTGTCAGACTTGCTGAGTTTTTCCAGCTATTTTCGTTTTTGTTTCAGATTTCCGGCATCCGCAGTATTTTGCTTTTATCCTGGGTTTTTTGTCTGGTAGACTAACAGGTACATCTCCTGATCCCATCCTGTTCTCCTGTTTTAAGAGATTTTCTCTTCTGCATTCATAATATCAGTAGAGGAGCGATTACCCCAAGTTCCATATTTATCCAAATTAAATCATGCCAAAATATTTGGATAGAAAATAATAATGCAATTACATTTCCTGGAAAGAAAGACAATAAAAGGAATAAATGCATAATTTTCAGTGCAGTGCATAGTGCAGATATAAAGTTTCGATTACATGTAAATTCCTTCATAAAAACAGAAAATTCTGGAAAAAGTCAGTAGATCTGGCAGCAACTGTGGAGAGAAAAAGTGAGTTAATGTTTCGAGTCCGTATGACTCTTCTTCAGACTTAAAGAGAGGTAGAAATGTGATGGATTTTATATTGTTTAAGAGGGGGTGGAGCAAAATAGAAGGAGAAATTTTACATAGACATCATGAACACAGGAAAAGGGGAGTGGTAATGGTAGTGTTAAAGACTGAAGAAGGTGGTGATAGTGGCATAAAGGTAAGATAGCAGATATGTTAATAGCAGAACAAAGGTCAGCACTCTGTGAAAGCAAAACATAAAAACAGGTGACAGATGTCCCTGTGGAGCGGGTGGGCCGTGGGGGGGAGGGGGCGGGCGGTGGTGGGAGGAGGATATTAAAAAAAACAATGAATAAATAAATAATAATAAAAAAATTATTGGATTAAAAATGAGGTAAAGATGGAGGATATAATTCATGGTCTGAAGCTGTTGAACTCAATGTTAAGTTCGGAAGGCTGTAAAGTGTCTAGTCGGAAGATGAGGTGCTGTTCCTCCAGTTTGCGTTGGGCTTAACTGGAATATTGCAGCAGGCCAAGGACAGACATGTGGGCATGAGAGCAGGGTGGAGTGTTAAAATGGCAAGCGACAGGGAGGTCTGGGTCATGCTTACGGACAGACCAAAGGTGTTCCGCAAAGCGGTCACCCAGTCTGCATTTAGCCTCCCCGATGTAGAGGTGACCGCATTGGATGCAGCGAATACAGTAGGCTTACATTTCTTTGTTGTGTTAATTATTTGACAAAGCAACAAGCTTTGTTGCTGAACACTTTTTATCAGGTGAAATCAAAGGCAGGAAGAGGAGAGATAATTTTTTGTTACCATGGAGAAAATCACTTTGCCTCTCCATTACACTCTCCTCATTTAAAATCCTACCTCTTTAATCAATGTTCTAAGGCTGTCCCTAATTTCATTAATTGCTGTGTTTTTCAAGAATCCAGCCCATGGCACATACCCAAGCCTTGGTGCCATGAACAATTCACAAATGTGAATCATCCTGTGTGCTAGGCAATTCACAAGTCTTTAGACCTCACAATGTGCGCCCCCTGACACTTCATGCATGGCAGGAGGATGAAGATCACATCAGCAGCCACATAGTACACTGTCACAGCCCAAATTATAATACATTAACTGTGTTGGAAATGAAATATAAAAGTAGATTGATTTTAGCACCAGTGCAAGGTCGGATGTCAAGGTTTAATTAATATTAGAGGCCATTAGACTCATTAAAGTTGCCACGGGTGGGGGCAAAGTATTTACGACTATAGCGAACTTTGCATTTGTACAATCTGTGAAATTGCCCCATCTCTCTTTTGCTGGAATTGAGGCCTGGTTGGTTTTCAATAAGTGGACAGGACAGCGGCTCGATAAGTTCACAGCCGGGCATATGAGGAAGAGGGAACTGTACATGTGCTGCAGGCATAATGCCATTTACAACAGCTAGTCTGTCTCTGTCATTCAGGCGAGCAGCTACTGATGTACACTAGCTCAACAAAAACTAAAACCTGCAAAGGCACTTTGCAGTTTGGTCAAGGAAAAGAACAGAAGCAATGGGGAGGCATTTAATGCAGGCGATGGGGTCTCGCCCGCTGGATAGAGTGGCCATCAGACACCTAGTATCACCGAGGACCTAGCCACAGGTAAGTGAGGGCAGGTCCCTCAATCAGGCTTTGACTGTCCTAGAATGAGGGAGCCCCTCTCCTTGCCCCCACACCCCTCCCCCAGAAACCCACAAGCTATACCCTCAAGTCATGTAATATAATACAAAGATATATTAGAAGAAGTTACACATGCAATCACCCGTAAGCAGTCACCTCCTGTTGGCCGCACTCTCTTCACCAACCAAGTTGCTGAAGAGCGACTTCTGAATACAGTGTCAAATCACCTTGGTGACCTGGTGACCAGGAAGAGTACTTGTCTTTCCAAAGTAAGCATGGATATTCTGTTGACAGGGCACTGTCAAAATCCAACCTAGGCTACAATGTTCATTGACCATGATATGTTGAGCTGTTTGTTTAAACCATAGGATTATCACTATCCACTTTCCTTAGATCTGAATTTCCATCGGCCTGGATGCTGGAGATGTCTTTAGATTGTTATCATTCACACAGCAGCAGCAGAACACCCTCCCTTTCTTCTGTTCTTGATCACACATTCCAGGACTACCATGGACGATCAAAGTCCCTCAAATCACTCACTCCTTACAAGCTGTTGCTTGCTGAATAAAAAACAGAATTAGTCTAACACTGAAAAGCACAGAAAAACACAGTTAAGTTCTCTGTATTTCAAAAGAACACAAGTCTTGACATCATCGATACAATGTCAGCTTGTGTTGACTTCTTGCAACCTTCAAGACACTGTGCAGAATTTAATTCTACCTTCAGGAGCAGGCTAGGAGGCAGGGGAGCCTTGGAATCAGGAGGGAATGTGGAGGGTGAGGTGGAGGGAAGCCAGTTAAGGGTCACTTTAGCGCCTCATTTCGCCACTGCTGGTATTCTAGCAGTGACGGGTTGGGCACAATGGAGAGGGCTACACCATCTGTGAAGGGTGCATAGTAAAAACTGAAGACCCCATTGTGGGCTGGGAGGTGAGTGGTGGGGGTAGCCTCCTGATCAGGTCTATGACCCATGGAGGGCTGCCCTAGTGGCAAGGTCCGTCCCCATTTAAAGAGCCCCCTCTCTTCCTTCCACAACCTGATTAGCCCCAGAAAGTCCAATAAGCTTACCTTCATTCTGGGTCCTCCTCCATCCTTGCTGTTTAGAACTAGCTGCATTTCCAGCAGTGGCCAATAGCACTGCTGGGACTGAAGAGCTGCCAGCCCTACTGACCTGTGCCTTGAAGATAGTGAATAGGCTTTGGGGTGTCAGGAGGTGAGGATCACCACAGAATTCCCAGCATCTGACATGTTCTTGCAGCCACAGTAGTTATATGGCTGTTCCAGTTAATTTCCTGGTCACTGGTGATCCCCAGGATATTGATAGTTGGGGATTTTACCATGGTAATGCCATTGAACATCAGGGGGAGGTGGTTGGACTTAGTTTACATGCAGTTTTGGGAGTTCTCTGGTCAACTCTGGGATTACTATACACTCTGGGTCACTGGGATTATGAAGTCTATTTAAAGCCTTGGCCAAAGGTACTAAACTCCAGGGAATATCTAGAGTTAAAATCCAAAATATAACCCCTCTGTAGGCATTAAAAAGAGAAAATGTTGGAAAAACTCAGCAAGCCAGGCAGCATCTGTAGAGAGAGACACAGAGTTAATGTTTCAGGTTGTGGCCTTTCATCAGACACCTCTGTAGGTGTTCCTTTCTTAGTGCCAAGTTTGATGAGAATTCTGTGCACAAAATAGTAACCTGTCTATTCTCTCTTCATTTTCTGACATATCTGCTATTTTTATTTCAGATATCAAACATTTGCATTTTACATAATGAGTGCTTTAATTAATGTTATGCAGACAGTCTGTCTGCCTGGCAATTCAGCTCAGGAGGCCTAGGCAATTTGTTTTATTGCTGCTGAAATTTTTAACCTACAAGTTTGTCCCATCTGCATTTTATGGACTTGTTGCTTCCTTCATGGTAAAAATTCTATACTCAAACTTTAAGAGTTGTCAATGCTTACAGCTGACTCCATGGTATGTGTCATGTTTTTACTATTTACTCGCTTTGCTCAGTGAACATGGCTGCACGCATATCTACTGACGTGTTGATTGGTAATCTAAACACTGTGGACGAAGAGACCATTGTGAGGTGAAACACATGCTGTTTATTCATATATACAACAGAATTAACAATGTAGCCCGTGTTACACAGCAATTGGGTAATACAATCACATTGTCAATCTGCTTACATTCTCTTAAAGGTGTATTGCACCTCAGATTACCACATCCCTCCCCCTTTACTCGAAGGTACAAATTACAATCTTTACAAATATGTTAACTATTTACATAAATAAACTATTTACAAATTCAGTCTCTCTGGAGGCTTCTTCAAACGTATCAAACGTCATAGTTCTACGACTTCTGATGGTTTGTCCAAGGCCTCCCTCACAGGAGCCATCTGTCCGTTAGGCTGTCCTGTAGGAACCTGTAAATTTGTTTCTTCAGCCCTCTCAGGCTCAGCAGATCCTAGAGGTGCTTCTAAACCAAAAGGAGTTCCTTCCACGCGTGGTGTAGACTCATATGGGAATGTTTGGCGCACCCTTTCTTGTAGATCTGTTTCCCTTTCTTGAGGTGATCTACATGTCTCCTAATTATTTACCCTTCAACCGATATGTGATAGGAAAGAAGTCCTGTCACTGCGCTAACCTCACCTATTAGCCTTTTGGGCCCCTCTCCAAAGTTCTTCGAAAAACTGTGTCTCCAACAGTGAAGTTTCTTTCACAACCGTGGTAATCATGCCCATTTTTCTGGGCCTCTTGACTTCTCTCTACCCTCTCCCCTAAATTCAGCCTCATGAAATTCAAACATGTCCGGAGACATCTCTATCTCAATAACTCTGCTGCGGCAATACCGGTGATCGTGTGCGGTGTAGTCCTAAAGTTGAACAAGAAGCATAGCAATCTAGTTGTAATAGTGTCACCATCAAGTTTTTTCATTCCAGACTTGAAAGTCTGGACCACCCTCCCAGCCAAGCCATTGAATACAGCATGGTAAGGCAAGGTCTTAACATGTGTTCTGCCATTGAGACTTGAAAATCTTTGAAATTCCCCGCTGATGAATGCCGTTCCATTATCAGACACTATTATCTCTGGTAACCCGTGTATCGCAAAACTTTAACGCAATCTGACTATGGTGGCAGCAGATGTGGGTGATCTCACCTCGTATACATCCACCCGCTTCGAGTGAGCGTCTATGATCAAGCGGAACATTGTGCCCAAAAAAGGCCCCACTTAGTCAACATGGAGGCAAACCCATGGCCTTCCTGGCCATTCCCAGGGAAGCAATGGAGCTGAAGGGGGCAATTTCTGTACTTGTTGGCACTGTATGCAGCTCTTGACTAAGTTTTAGATTTCTATGTCCATCCCTGGCCACCATAAGTATCTGCGCACCAACATTTTCACTCTAGAGATGCCGCGGTGAGCGCTATGCAATTTGGTCAATAATGGTTGTCTTCCTCTCGGAGGCACAATGACTCTCACTCCCCACAGCAAGGTGCCATCCTGGCAGGTGAGCTCACATCTCCTATTGAAATAGGGCTTCATTTCGTCAGATTTTGGCTTGTTAGACCATCCCTGTAAGACTTGTTCCCTTACATGAGACAAAACTGGATCGTAGCCTATCCACTACTTGGCACGTACTGGTGATGACTCCAGAAAGTTTAATACGAGACAAGCTGTTGGGGAATTGAGACATTCGCGTTTGCTATCTTTTAGCAGTAGTTAACTCAGTGCGTCGGCATTTGCCCTCTGGCTGTCCGGCTGGTGGACAAAAGTATTTTCATAAGCAGCTAGAATCAGAGCCCACCTCTGGATATGTGCAGAGGCAATTGGGGGTATTGCCTTGCCTTCGCCAAACAAGCCTAGTAGGGGCTTGTGGTCAGATACAATGGTAAAGTGGCAACCATGGATATATTGGTGGAATTTCTTAACGCCGAATATGATGGATAATCCTTCTTTTTCGATTTGTGAGTATTTTCGCTCAGCCATCGTGAATGTTCTCGAGACGTAATCAATGGACCGTTCTGAGCCATCTGCCATCCGGTGGGAGAGTACTGTCCCTACTCCATAAGGGGACATGGCACAGGTCAAAATTAATTCTTACTTGGGGTCAAAATGTATCGACAGGGCCGAAGAGTGTAGTAAGTGCTTTACTGTTGTAAAAGCCTCTTGTTGTGGAGTTTTCCTGTGGTTTTTCTTGAGCAAGCCATATAATGGAGCCAGTACTGTTGACAAATTTGGGAGAAAACAGCCATAGTAGTTCATGATTCCCAAGAAGGACTTGAGTTCTGTGGCGTTTTTTGGTGCTGGTGCCTCACAAATAGCTCTCACCTTTTCTTCTACTAGGTGAAGGCCCTGCAAGTCGACCCTATGTCCCAGGTAAACCACTTCTTTTGCTTGGAAGATACATTTTTCTCATTTCAAATGTACTCCTACTTGTGAGAAATGCTTCAACACCTCTTCCACGATGGCTAGGTGTTCTTCATTAGTTAGTCCTGTTACTAAGATATCATTGAGATAAACCACAACATAGTTTTGGAGTAAATTTTCCATGGTCAGTTGGAAAATGGCACATGCTGATGGGACTCCAAAGGGCAACCAGGTATATTGGTATAAACCCCTATGTGCGTTGACAGTCACCGAGTCTCGAAAGACCTCTTTCAGTTCGACTTGCTGGTAAGCGTGGATCATGTCGAGATTTGTATGTGCGATCCCACCAGCCAGCTTGGAGTACAATTCAGCAATTTTCGGTATAGGATGCCTGTCTAGACTGACCACCTTGTTAACAGTCAACTTGTAATCCCCGCATATTTGCACACTCTGGTCAGGTTTTAGTACTGGAACTATGGGCACTGCCCATTCAGAAAATTGTACGGGTCGTAAGACTCCCAACCTTTCCAGCCTGTCTAATTCGACATTAACTTTTCTCGCAATGCAAAGGGTACGGGCCTTACCTTCATGAATTTGTGGGTTGCCTGAGGATCCAATTGGATTTTAGCTTGTAGCCCTTCCATTATTAGGGGTAGATCAATAGACTGATTTCTATACTGTACTGGGACCTTGCATATACCTCTTGCTCGTATGTCTTCTCTAGTATACGTTTTTAATTTTGCGTCTGAATTTTCCAGATTTAACGGATGGTCTCCTCTATCTAGATAGTTGAATGTATGTTTCCCTATAACTGTCGAGGATGCCCCTGTATCCACCTCGATTCGGATGGGTTTCCCTTTGACTTCCGCTGTCACATAGATTGGCTCTGCTTTACCCATTTTTAAGTTGTATGTTGAATAAATATCTTATTCTGTTTCTTCTGGTTCCTCAATTATGTGAATGTTACAATTTCTACTTTTTTGTTTGAAGGTTTGTCTTAATCTGTCTTTATAATGTTGCATAATGTTTCCTTTATGATGGCAGAAGAGACATTCACTTGTTTTGAATTGTTGTTCATTTGTAGACTGCCTGGTTCCATTTCTGCTCTTACTGTTATAGGCTTTATCTGTTAAACCAATGCTGTTTGATGGTCCGATGATGGCGTCTGTTCCCTGCCTTTCCGTGGAGCCCTGCGCTTTTGCACCATTTCTAACTGGTTCTTCCCGCCTGACACGATTCACGGTGCCATTTTGTGCCCCCTGATTGCTTCTGAAGCCCTGACTGCGCTCTCCATTGCGAGTGCCAACTCCAGCACCTTGCTGAAGTCTAAATTCAGTTCTGAGGACAACCTTTTTTGAACAGGGTCTTCATTAATCCCACATACTAATTGGTCTCTTAATATGTCGATAATCGATGTCCCGAACTCACAGTGCTCTGTCACTTGTTTTAAGGCTGCTACATAGCAAGCGACTGTCTCTCCAGGGGCGCGACACCCCGGATTGAAATTAAAATGCTGCGTTGTTACCGAGGGTTTCGGCTGAAAATGGCTTTTCACAAGATTCACCAACTTGTCGTTGGTCTTGGAATCTGAGGCTCTGGGTGCTGTTAGACTACAAATTAGACCGTGTCTTTTATTGTCCACCTGTTCTGCTCCCCCGATATGTCATTGGCCACAAGGTGTTCAATATAATGTGACCAGTCATCGGTGATCTGATAAAATGGTTCGACATGGCCAAACTGCGGCATATTGGAGGGAGATACTCTGATGGTTACAACGAAGGCAGTGCTTTCATAGCACCTGCAAGGTACAGTTGATTTGCTTCAGTTTAATTTCAGTGGCTTGCCATGGTGTCGTCGACTGGTTGCGTTTTGCCTTGTCACCAGTTGTTATATTCTTACTATTTGTCCGCTTTGCTCAGCGAACATGGCTGCACGCATCTGTACTGATGTGTGGGTTGGTAAACTAAATGATGTGGACGAAGAGACCATTGTGAGGTGAAACACATGGGGCAGAATTTTGCCCTCGGATGGCGGGCGGGCCCCACCGGCTTGGCGGCGGGCGGGCAGCTGACCCCTGCCACTGAAGCGGGCCCTGCTGCCATTTTGAGTGGGCGGGCCACCCGACGGGAAGCGCTATGCGCTTCCTGTGCAGGGGGGGGGAGGGATTCCCCAATTGTCAAAGTGCGCTCTTTCATGCATGCGTGCGAAAAAGCTCACTGCTCCCTGAGACTAAGTGCTGTCTCAGGGACATCACTGGAAGTTTTTTAAATATCAAGAATAGACAAATAAAAAATTTATTAACATGTCCCCCTCATGTGACGATGTCACACGAGATGGGACATATTAATGAAAAGAACATAAAGTTTATTAAACATTTTTAAAACGGACATGAAACCTCATCCCGCCGCTGGATGAGGTTTCATGTTTTTCCTATTCCCCGCTGGGGCTCCTGGCCTGCCCGCCAACCTTAAGGTTGGACGGGCAGGGCATTTAATGAGCTTAATTATCCTGCCAGTGGCCTCAGTTGGCCATTGACAGGTCGGCGGGCGGACAGCTGATTTCGCTGTCTGCCCACCTTCCTTAATATTTAAATGGACCGGGAGGGCATCAGGGGTTCCTCCCAACATCATCCCACGTCATTTTCGCATCGGCGAGTGGACCCCGCCCCCAACTCGCCAACGGAAAAATTCTGGCCATGCTGTCTATTCATATAAACAACAGAGAAGAAACACATGGCGTGCTTCTTGAACCAGAGCCTGTTATATACTATTCATTAGCATTGTAGCCCGTTCCACACAGCAATTGGGTTATACAGTCACGTGGCCAATCTACTCACATTCTCTTAAAGATGTATTGCACCTCAGATTACCACAGTATGCATTCCAGGGATGAAGGATTACAGCTTCGTGGATAGACTAAGAAGCTGGGTTTGTTCTCCTTAGCGCAGAGAAAGTTGAGGAGTAAAAACAAAAAAATTATTGAAATACTCACTGGACAAGCAGCATCAGTGGAGAGGGTAACAGAGTTAGCATTTCAGGTCAATGATCTTTCATTAGTCAGCTCATCAACATGAAACATTTCCCCTGTTTCCTTCTCCACTGATACTTCCTGATCTACTAAGTATTCCCATCTTTTTCTGTTTTTATTTCTGATTTTCAGCGTCTGTAATATTTTGATCTTGTATTAAAGCTCAGGTTAGGTTTACAGAGGTGATTAAAAACCTGAAGGGTTCAGATAGTTCCTTTTTATTTACATTGCTTCCAAGGGTCAATAACCGGAGGACACAAATTTAAAGTGATTGCTAAAAGAAGGCGCAATAAGGAAAAATGTTATGCAATGAGTGGTTAGGATTTAAAACGCATTGCCCAAGAGGGTGCACTGCATGCAGATTCAGTAGTAACATTTGAAAGGGAATTGGATAAATACTTGAAGGGTAAAATATTGCAAGGAAATGTGGAAAAAGCCGAGGAATGGGACTGACTGGATTCCTCTTCGAATAAGCCAGTGCTAAATCAATTGGTCAAATGACTTCCTTCTGCGCCATTCTGTGTCCATAATTTCCCATGGATCATGTAATCAGATCTTCACAATAAACTCCAAAATCAATCTGGCTGGAAACAAAATATTCCCAGTAAGTCATTAAAAACCATTACTAATGACTAATAACATAGTGTTGATAAAAGAAAGTGTGACATTTAATTCCATTTTATTACTTAGCGTCAACCCATTTTTTGGTCATTTGTAAACCTACAGTGAAGTCTGGAAAACCATATTGAGTATGCAATTCCTCCTTTCAATTACTTTAATATATTTCCCGATAATTGAGGACTCTTCAAAGCTAGCAGTAGTTCAGGCTGCTGCCCATCTGCATATGTGGGTGTGTGAAGAATGTGTGTAATACCTTAGTTATGTAATCAGTCATCATAGTAAGCCTGTTGGTTATATTTAATGGTGTCAGAGTAATAACAGCAAGAATCAAATGCACATTTTGGTGAATTTTAACTAGTGGTTGTATCATTTTATGTGACAGCCAAACGTTTACTGTTTACTTGTATCAGTCAGTCTACCAGCTAGTCCACAAGCTCATGTAGAGTCTGAAAGGTTCCATTATGATATTGTTAGTTCAACAACAAAGAATATAACATGATGAGAGAGAGAAAGAGAGAGAGAGAGACAAAAACTGCCCATTGTAACATTGCAGGCCCTTCAATGGCGGCTGGTTGCGGCATCAGAGACTTACTTCACGATTGGCTAGGACATCACAGCCTTTTCCCATGATTGGTTTACCATGGGCGATTGGCCATGACTAACAAAAAATGAAGCAGTTTTGTTTAGTTTTAGTTTGTATTTCAGTGATGGTACACAAGGGGTTAACAATCAGCTGTATTAATACAAATTGTGTCTGATTCAAGGCTATTTTGTCAGCTTGTTCCTTTCAAAGTCTTTGAGTTGATCTGGGACTCTTTTACGGGCAATAGGCTTAGCAATATGCATTACACTGAAGGTCAACAAAGGTAATGTTTTTGCCCCTGCTAGTCTGTTTGTCTGTAAACAATATATCTCAAAAACCAATCGACAGATTTTAATAAAACTTGGCTTACAGGTAGGGTATGGCCGAAGGAAGAACTGAATCATTTTTGACGAAGATGCAGATCAGGATCCAGGTCCTGGAATTTTTTTGAAGGATCCATTAACATTGGGAAACAGGGAAGTATGACTTTTTTTTTAGAATGTTCTGGTTTGTTTTACTTCGAATGCTGTGCATTACCTCAGCTGCTGTTGTGCAATTTGTCACGATGTGAGCAGAATTTTCAGCATAGGTTGTCGGATGTGGATTGACCTGAAGTCTCTTCAGTGAGATGGAAGCTCTTAATAAAAAAAGATTTATTTTTTTCAACTTTGTAGCTACAGAGCATTAACTGGGCAGGGAAAAGCCTCAAGGAAGAGCTAAGTTGAGTTAACACAGCATGGCAGAGGTATGCACTCTATTGACTTGCTCAGAATGTTTCTGACTGAGACTCTCAAGATATTCACGAGCCAAGTACTCCTGTCAGTGATAAAAATATCAATGACCAGCTATCCACATGGTCATTGATTGTAATATATTGTTTTGTATAAAGTTTAGGAACAATTTTATTATTTTTCTGATGTGAGGATATAATATTACTGTTATTTATGCACTTGTTCATTTGCTATTTATTAAGTTTGTTTGCATACAAAATTTAAAACAAAGATCAATACTATATCATTCAACTGTTTCTCAAAGACTATGAGGATTCATTAGAGATGCAGGATAGAGCCAGTAGTAATCTATAGAAAGTTTTACTGTTACTGTTCATTATTTTGGGAGTGCTATCAAATTTACCAAGATATCTGGGCAAATGTCAATACCGGGACATTGAGAACAGGGGCCCTGTAATGGGATTACCTTAATTCACATTGAGGCCCCAAAAACATATCTCATTGAAAAAGGTGGAAGGTGCCAAAAATCTAGCAAGGACCGTGGCTTCTCGACACACTACTAATTTGAAATCAGGAGCGTCCAAATTATTATCCATAGATCGTATGCAATCACAGGCAATCTGCAGACCATCTCAATTCTATTACTGCTTACCAGTGGGTTTCATACACATGTGCCACATTCTGCAATGAGAGGGCAAACGTGTGCCAATTTGTAAATAGCAGCTGGCAGATTGTATGGGTGGTACAGAATGACTTCCGCATCTCCCTGTTGCTGTGAGGAAGTGTCTAGCCTCCATTATAGAAAGACTTGCATTTATATATTACCTTTAAGAGCCTCAGGCTATCCCAAAACACGTTACAACCAGTAAAGTACTTCTTGAAGTGGCGTCTTTGTTGTAATGTACTTTCCCTGACATTCTGACCCCAAGTGGAGGACTGGTATATTCAACCTTGAGCCCAAACATGCACACTACCAGTCTGTGGCATAAAGGGATGGACTTTCCAAGCATGTTATCTCTTTGGAAGGAATTAATACAGAAAATTATATTTCAACTCAAAAATTTAATAATTCATAGAAGCTGAACATTTAACATCTGAATTAAAATTACATCAAGTTTGTCCTTTTCGAAAGTAATTCCTTGTATGTGTAACAACCTTACATTCAACACATATTGGAACAATTCTGTCTCTGTAATTTTAAACAAATTACAGGGAAAACATATCATATATTACAAAGCTGCACTACCATCATACACCTAATATAATCCAGTTGTATTCGCAGCCTACCTCCTATTTACCCAAAGCTCTTGGCAGATGTATTTCTCTCATCCTCCATTTATTCCAGGCCTCAATTCACAGCTTGATTGTTTGTAAAATATTAAGGCGGTTATTTCAGTGCAATAACTAGGTGTTCTGCTCATAGGATGCGTCTGCTTGAAAGTCTGGTTTCAGCTTACCTAATTTGAACTTGCCTGAAGGTACTAAAACAGAGACAGAGATTTGGCATTCAAGTGCTGATTAGACACAAGTTTTGTCGAACAGTATTTCTGAGTCCACTCACCCAATTCCACTGAAGGCGTGGAGTGACACATAGCAACCTTGAAGGATGGTTCAGGGACCGAGTGAGAGGGTACACTGGTTCTCGGAGGGAGCACTGGAAGTCCTGGTGGAGGAGGCCTAGAAGAGAAGGCATGTCCTGTAACAGTTGTGGGGGGGTGAATGGGGGGCTGCTGGTCTGTGGGATGGAGTCCATCCTCTTGTTCCTCTCTCCTGCAGCCATGTCAGGTGCTGCTCTGTCTGGCAGTCTCTTCTTCTTCCATTCCTCCAAGGGGGACATGATGTCAATGACCAAATGCTCCCTTTCTCCTGGTGACTCCTATGAGATGTCCAGTAAGGTGGAGGATCACATGACTCACTCTTTTTAGGTGAAGTCTTGAGAAATTTACAGAATACATGTTGATTGAGTTTTGCTGAAAGTTTTGACAAAGTATTGCAAAAAGTTTTCTGATGTGTTTCAAAAGTCCACCAGCAGCTAGTGAATAGTAAAAGGTGATATATATTTCAGTAGAACTCAACATTCTCTGCAATGACTAGTTTACTCAACTAGTCACTATTAGAAGAGGGTGTTAGTTCAAATGCTAGATGCCAAAGTGTCATACAAACTCCTTAGTGAGTGGAAGCTGGCAGCTTAAGGTGACAGCCACCTGTTCACCCGAATAACAATTCTCGGAGCAACCATTCCTCACACAAGCTTCAACTCTTTTACCAAGATGGCACCTTACATTGAACATGGGATAAACCATTGTTTCAGCTTAAGTCTCTATCTTAGCCACTTCGGAGGCTCTTCAGTACCTAAAGTTTTCATGGAAAATCATGCCTTTACTATGTCGTATTTCAGATCTGTTTCCTTTACTTTTTACCATCTCTAGCAACAGAACAGAACTTAGGAGCATAGGGACATAGGAGCAGGAGTAGGCCATTTGGCCGCTTGAGTCTGCTCCGCCATTTAATTTGGTCTTGGCTGATCGTCTACCTCAATGCCATCTTCCTGCACTATTGCCCTATGCCTTAATGTTGTTGGTATCTAGAAATCAATCAACATCTACTTTGAACACACTCAGTGACTGAGCCTCGACAGCCCTCTGGGGTAGAGAATGCTGAAGATTCACCACTCTCGGAGTGAAGAAATTCCTCCTCGTTTCAGTTCTAAATTGCCTACCTCTTATCCTGAGACTGTGTTCTCTGTTTCTAGACCCCCCCACCCCAACTAGGGAAAACATGTTTCCTTCATCTACCCTTTGAGCCTTCTAGGAATTTTATGCACCTCAGTGAGATCACCTCACATTCTTAAAGACTCTAGAGAATACAGGCCCAGTCTCCTTAATTTTTCCTCACAGGATCTGTTGGAATTGTTACTGGTAGCAAAGTTATTGCACCCTCAATGAACCACTGAAAGAGCTAATTAATATACAAGCACTTACTGGAACCTTCTGGCCTTACAGGTTTTGTTTTGCTCCCCTCTAGGCAAATGTCTAGTCTCCACTTAATACATTTGAAATTGGGATCTGACTGTGCAGTGAATCACTAGCACATGTATAGTCCAACATCCTGATGAAAGCCTTCAACCAAGACGTTGGATGAAATTGTGATGTATAATAGGAACATAGAAAATAGGAACAGGAGTAGGTCATTTGGCCCTTCGAGCCTGCTCCCCCATTCAATAAGAAACTGTCCCATTTATACTCTATGAACTCGTCTTCCAGGCAGCTTTAGCAATTTGATTTGTACAACCTATATGAAGATTAAAATTGCTCATGATTATTGCAGTACTTTCCTTAAAGGCCTCATTATTTCCAATTTCTACTCCGTCTTACTTTGTAGCTACTGTTAGGGGGCCTGTAGACTACTGCCACCAGTGACTTTTTCCATGGCTGATCCTTTATCTCAATGCCATATTCCCACACTCTCCCCATACCCCTTGATGCCTTTGGAGTCCCGAAATCTGTCTATTTCCTTCTTAATTATATTCAGTGACTTGGCCTCCACAGCTATCTGTGGTAGAGAATTCCAGAGGTTCACCACCCTCTGAATGAAGAAGTTTCTTCTCACCTCAGTCCTAAATAATAAAAAGATGGTGAATAATGTTGCTTTTTCAGTTGATATAGTTTGGGTCCTGATGTGTTGATGTCTTTGAAATGAATCACAAAAGTCATCAAAATGTCTACTGTTCAGGAAACAATTAAGAAATCCAATTCACAAGTGTGTTCTACACCAAGAGCTGCATTTTTAATCACTGCTTGCATGTGCAACAAGGAGGGCTGCCAACCCCTACCGCCAACACAGAAAGGGGACTTTTATTCTATTAGTTTGGGTTGTGTTCAAGTCTGTTCCAAGGGTAATAGGTGAGATGGCCTACAGCACTTAGTGCCCTCTTTGATCCCAACTTGCCTGTTTCAGAAAACTGCTATTATATTGTAATTAAAGAGTGGCGGTGGGAGAGAGGGGGAGTTCAGGTGAGGGGAAATTTAGAAGGTTAAAGAGAAAGATAAGGCAAGGTAGAGATAATCATCATGTCAGAGGAAGGAACAGAGCATAAAACTTAAGAGATCACCAGAAAATATGGCCATAGTAGAAAGAATGGCAAAAATACAATATTAAAAACTCTTTATCTCAGTGTATATAACATTCATAACAATATGGATGAATTGATGGTGCAAATAGAAATAAAAAAGCATGTTCTGACAGCTATTACAGAGGCCTGGTTGCAGGGTGACTAAGGGTGGGAGCTGAATATTCAGGGGAACTTGACATTTTGGAAGGATAGGAAGAAAGGAAAAGGAAGCAGAGCAGCCCTGTTTATCAAGTATGAGATCAGTACAGTAGTGAGAAATGATCTTTGTTCAGGGGATCAAGATATAGAATAGATTTGAGGGGAGATAAGAAATAACTATGGTAATAAGTCACTGGTGGCAGTAGTCTACAGGCCCCCTAACAGTAGCTACAAAGTGGGACAGAGTATAAATTGGAAATAATGAGGCCTTGAAGGAAGGTACTGCAATAATCATGGGCAATTTTAATCTTCATATAAATTGTACAAATCAAATTGCAAAGGCAGCCTGGAAGACAAATTCATCAAGTGTAATTGGGACAGTTTCTTAGAATAAAACATTGTGGAACAAACCAGGAAACAGGCTATATTGGACTTGAGACAGGATTAATTAATGACTCAAAGTAAAGGATCCTCTAGGCAAGAGTAATCATAACATGATTAAATCTCGCATTCAATTTGAGAGTGAGAAATGTGGGTCTGAAACTAGTGGTTTAAACTTAAATAAAGGCAATTACAAAGATATGAAGATATGAAGAGTTGGCTAAAGTGAAATGGGAAAATAGATTATTAGGCAAGACTGTAGAGAAGCAATGGCAGACATTTACTTATATATTTCATAATTCTTAACAAAGAAATATTCTACTGAGAAAGAAAGACTCCACAAAAAGGATGAACCACCTGTTGCTAATTAAGCAAGTTAAGATGGTCTCAAATTCAAAGAAACAGCATACAAAGTAGCGAAGATTAGTGGTAGGCCAGAAGATTGGGAAAATTTTAGAGACCAGCAAAGTATGACTAAAAAAGAGAAAATAGATTATGAGAGTCAAGTAGCAAGAAATATAAAACAGACAGCAATATTGCCTACAAGTATATAAAAAGGAAGGGAATAGCTAAAATAAACATTAGCTCCTTAGAGGATACTGGAACCTTAAAAGAAGTGACTGAGAGATAATAGACGCATTTGTTTTATTCTTCCAAAATTTCCTAGATTCTGGAAAACTGCAAATATAATGCTGCTATTCAAGGGGAGGAGGGAGACGGAACTCTGGAAATTAAAAGCCAATTATCCTAACATCTAACATTGGGAAAATTCTAGGATCCATTATTAAGGAAGCCCAGACTTAAGGAAGTAGCAGAATATTTAGAAAATCAATATATTTAAGTGGAGTCAACGTGGTTTTATGAAAAGGAAATCATGTTTGACAAACTTATTAGAGTTTTTTGAATCAATACATTCGAACAGAATTCTTTGAGCATGCAACACGCAGTGTGGATAAAGGGTAACCAGTAGATGTAGTCTATTTGAATTTCCCAAAGTCATTCAATAAGGTACCACATAAAAAGGTTACAACAAAAGATTAAAGCTCATGGTGTTAGGGTAATATATAGCTTTGATGTTCTTATTTAAAGAGGGATGTACTTGTATTGGGAGCAGTTCAGAGACAGTTCACTAAATTGATCCTGGGATGAAGGAGTTGTCTTATGAAGAAAGGTTGAGCAGGTTGGCTCGATACTCATTGGGGTTTAGAAGAGTGAGAGGTTACCTCATTGATATATATATAAGATTCTGAGGGAGGTTGATGCTGCGAGAATGTATCCCCTTGTGGAGGAATCCAGAACTAAAGGGCACAGTTTCAGAACAAGGGATCTACCAGCAATGGAAATAGGGCATCTGGAAACTGAATGAACAGGGCAATCAGTGATATAACTTGTCAAACACTGAGATTTAAGCCCTGGAAATAACCAGTGAATGGATTTAGCAGCCAAGTGCATTAGAATGTGAAATCAATGTCCAACCAGGTACAGAAAGAGAAAGAAAGGCCGGAATTTTCTGCTCCCGTTGGCAGTGGGCATCATGGCGGGCAGGGGAGTGGAGAATTTGACAGGAGGGGCAGAGGTTGGTTTCACGCCAACATGAAATCACAGCAGGATCATCCGATGGTGTCCGCCATGGCAGATCACGAATCCCACTAGTGGCTGGCTTGAACCCGATTTGCATCCCGCTAAAGGGATGCAAAGTAAGGCCCGACCGGAATCGTGCTCCCATGCCCGATTTACCATTACGCCAGCCCAGAACACGTCTGGACAAACATGACATGCAGAAGTCAATACTCACCTTTAGGGCCTTTCTCAGATCACGGTATTCCAAGGAGAAAAAGAAGCTGGAGCCCTACGTCTACCGGACCCTGGAGAAACATGTGCATCACATGCTGGTTGGATTCTCATGCACATGGCTCCACCACGAAGCAGCTCTTGGAAGGTGGGAAGTCTCAATGCAGCAACTTCGACTTCGCTGAGCCTTTGGAGCTTAATGGGCTTTGCCATGTTCTGGTTGGATGATCAGCAAAGGGGGGCGGGGTGCGGGAGGTAAGAAAGGTCTAGGTGTGATTGGGAGAGGAAGATGTACCAGGAGGTGGGGTGGGCGAGGTTGGAAGGAGGGGGGATGTGAAGGTGTCGGGGGGGAGTGAGGCTGGGAGGGGGTGGCGATGGTGTCAGGTGGGTGAGGTTGGAAGGGTGGGCAAAGATGTTGGGGGGTGAGGGTGGGGGGTGAATGTGTCAGCGGGGTGAGTTTTTGAGGGGGGGGTCAAAGGTGTTGGGAGGGTGAGGTTGGGAGGGCAGAAGAGTGGGGAATGAGGTTGGGAGGGACTAGGAATGTGCCCAGAGGAAGGAGGGAGTACAGAACGAGGAGGGTGTAATGGGGGAGCATGGTGCAAGTGGGGAGGTAAGTGTAAGAGAGGAGGTAGGTGTAAGGAAGGGAATTCAGAGGGGGAAAGGTGTCCTGGGGGAAACAGGGAGTTCAGAGGGGGGTAGGATTCCAAGGTGGGGTGGAGGAGGGATTTCAGAGGGACAAAGGTGTCCAGGGGGAGGAGGGAGTTTGGAGTGGAGATGGAGTACAGGGGGTGGGGTGGAGGAGGGAGTAAGGGTGGAGGAAGAGGTAAGGGGGGAGTGGAATGACAAGGGCTTAGGTTTGTAGGGAGGTGGAAGGTGATGCCAGGTGGGTGAATTGTGATGGGAGGAAGGACATGGGTGACTGGGGGAGGGAAAAGGGAATGGATGAGGGAGCTAATCAAAAACTCAATGATTACCATGCTGTGTTAATCAAAAGTGAGTGGATCCTCGTGTTGGACGGGCACAGGTGCTGCATGGGAGTGCAGTCAGTGGGTGGGTGGAGATGCAGGTCAGCTCAGATGGACAACTGAAAGAGAACCCCAGCGGGCAGCATTGAAAATGCTCGGGGCAGTGAGATGAGCATGATTGCTGAAGGCTCTGTGTGCATGGGGAAGTGTTTGCACGAGGCTCTGAAAGGCCTTGCCGCATACACACTTCTCCCTTCAGAATTACTTGTGGTCCAGCAGAGTGCAGCTGAACTGCTAGCTGTGGGGAAATACGGGGGAGGAATCATGAAGCATGTCAATGAAGCTGAAAGACAACATTACACATTATTCAGTGAAAGTGAATTTATTTTCAGATTATAAAGTGACAAAATGTGTTCACCCGTGCAACCACTTGTGATCAGAATTTCTTAACTTTTCTAGGCCTACCACTTCTTCTAGGTGCTGCCCTGACATCTGCAGCAGGGATGGAAACAGCCTTTGCAATGGTTGGCCCTGTTGCCTCTGATGACTTCAGCATGTGTCCGCTGGAGAGCCGAGGCCTTGAGGGCCCTGGCCTGCTTTGGCTGTCCTCCTGTGGGCTGCTCCCTCTGGGGTGACAGAGGATGAGGTTGAGGGGGGTCACAAGGAAAGGGGACTCAGAGGGAGTGGACAGCCTTTGAGATTCCTGAGTGGATGACCCAGGAGTGTCCAGCTGCGACTCTTCCTCCCTTCAGGTGGCCGAGGGTCCCAGGCTGACCCCTGAGGGGAAGGGACACCTGGAGGGATGTCGAGGTGCCCCATTTCCCTCTCGCGTTGCCAATGCAGGAACTTACCCATGGCTCCCGTGATGGAGTGCAGGTCTGTGCACATCTCCGTATTCTGCTGGACCAGAGTCTCCATGGCGCCAGCCATCCTTCCCATGGAGACCTCCATATGCATCACATGTGGGCACCACTTCATCAGAGAGCAGGCAGACACACTCCTCCAACTCATGTGCTACTCTGTTGAGGGCTTCCAACAACTCTGTGTGATGTTCCCCTGCCTTCTGCTGACTCTCCACAATGAGTTGCAAGGCTGAATCCAGAGGCTCGTCATCTGACTTGGACCTCACAGATGCCTCTTCCCCAAAAGTCCTCCGACTACCAGGAGCTCCGCTGAACCTGCCTCCTCCTGCTGCGGTCACATGTCTGTGCAGTGGCCACCAGATTGTGAAGCCGAGCTTGCTCTAGATCTAGGTCCCACCAAGGCATGTGTTTCTGCGCTGGTGGAGGGTGTGGGTAAACGCTGTGACGGGTCTTCCAGGCTGTTAATTTCCAGCTCTTCAATGGAGGAGGTGTCCTCTTGGCTGGAGGTGAGGAGCTGGATGGAGTTGAGGGACTGGCTGGCTGAGGATGTCGGTCCCATGGCAGAGATCCCTGTGAACCAAAGTAGAGATGACTGATGCATGGCAGGGGAGTTAAAAGCAGGAGAGGGAGCATTCACAGTTGCGCTGAGGGAGGGATGATGTGGTGCAGGATCCTAGCGAGGGTGTTCACCATTGACCACACTGTCATCACAGGCACGGTCCACGTCCTCACCAGTTAGCGCGATGGCACACTCCTCAAGGTGAGTGAGGGGCCTACTGTCGGCCACTAGGACCTCTCCCTCCTGTTGTGAGCCAGCCTATCCTGCATGAAAACAGATGGAAAGAGTGTGAGCTGGACGCATGGCACTGAGTGGAATGTTTGTGCGGTGAGCAGAGCTGTGGATAGGGTGAGGATATGAGCCTGATGGAAATGTGAGGGTGTGTGTGAAAGTTAGTGGGGTTTTCCCTTGAGGCATGGGATCCCTGTGAATGTGTGATGGGTTTGGGAGTGTGTGTTGAGAGCGATGAGGTGGTTGACTTGCCCTGGCGGAATGGATGAGAACATCCTGCACTGGATGGCTGACCTCCTTTGTGATCTGGCGGCACTGGCCACCACTGCCACTGCCTCCCAGACCGGATTGGTGACTCTGGTGGACCTCCTGTGGCCAAAACAGGGGTAGAGGACTTTGCGGCGGCCTCCCACTGCATCCAGCAGGCGCCCCAGAGAGGCATCATTAAATTTGAAGGCTGCCATTTCCTTTGCTTTCGGGGCCTCGAGCAGTCCTGGTCTGTAGATATGAAGTAGGCTGTGCTCCGGTGCACTTTAAATATGGCGCTCGCACCGAGGAAGCTTTGAGGTCACGGTGTGGTGGGCAAATCCGAGCCCGCCTGTCTGCGACCCAGTGTGTTTCCTGTGAATGCATTACTAATGAGGCAGGACATGCCGGGAAGGGGACAATATGGCACTAAAATCTGCCATTGCAGCCAACAGGTAAAACATTGTATTTCATGCCTGCTACTGCACTTAGTGCAAACCTGGAATGATTCCACCCAAAGGTGCAATTTTAAACTGAAGTTCCCTGCCAAAACAACAAAAAGTTAAACTGAGCCACAGCATTAACATCCCACCTTTGCGTTCCCCAGAGTGGGTGGGTGGGGTGGTGCACCAGACATGTCAAAGGGAAGATTTCTAATTAAAGGGACCCCAACATGGCTCAACGGCACACTTCCTCAGGCAGAGAACTGGGGGTGTGGCCCTCCAGTGACATGCACCATGATGGAAACTAGCAATGAATGCCCTCCTGACTTAGTGGGAAGGAGGTCTTGTTACAAGAGATTGTAGATGTCAGCAGTGACCTGCCATGAATACTTGAACCTCCTGTGGCACTGGTGCTTACACATGTTGAGAGAGTTGATCGTCTGCCTTAGACCCTCTGCTGCGGGTCTTGCTTCCTATGAGCTGAGTCTCAGTGTCGACACCCTCAACCTTGTAGAGAAGGCATTTGGTGTTGATGTTGGTGTGGCTCATGTTGTTGGTGGTGCCTGTTGTCATATGACATATATGTACCTCTGAGGGTATGCACTTAAACTGCTGTCAATCACGACCACTGAGGCAGGATGTGATGTCATAGTCCAATGACTCTGTACTCAGTAAACAGCAGTAGATGTAGTAGTCTGACATGTATACATAGCCTCCTAGTTAACACTGTAAGTATATTGTCTTATCTTCTAATAAAGAATGTCCATTATTGTTTTAACAATCCTTGTTGTAGGATTGGTATGTTTACATTGAATAGCAGAATGTAACATGGTGGCAGTGTGGCCTTTAAAGATTTCACTGAGATGTATAGAAACCTCAACCTTTTTACATGCAGCAGGAGAGCTGGTGTGGAATTAAAACAATCGTCAAGTACTAACTCACCATGTGGAAGTGATTCTGTAGCACTGTAGGAAACATACACACACTACTTACATTCTGGGACATCACACCTTGCTCCACATGGCAGTAATCTCAGGTCCTGGTAAGATTGTTCAAATTTGGGAAGGCTTAATTAGTACAAGTCTACCTGCTGCAAAATTTGTGCAGAAACAAAGATTAAATCGCTGACTCTGGAGGACCTAGCTTTAAGCAGAACTCCACAGAGAGAGGAATCTGTTTCTGCTGTTTGCTACCCCTTCACGAGGCCGGAGAGGTGGGGGGCAATTAAACTTTAGACACTGGCCTCAGGAAGAAGAGTCTATCCAGTAACTGTTAAGTTATTGTAATGATATTATACCTTAGGCTTATTTACCGTACAACACACAAGGCACCAATTGCTCATAAGGGATTGGGTAAACATGCTGTGGGTTCATTTATTAAGACTAGACACATGAGAACAATTATGCATAGATATAAAGTTTCAAGACATCAGAGCTGTGTGTGTGTGTGTGTGCTCTGCTCAAAGCAAAAGTGAAACTAAGACTGGATCACATGACACATGCCCCTTCTAGTGGTGTCATGCTGATATCCCATAAAGGCATAAGTGGTAACAGCTCTAACAGCAACAAGTCATGACCAGCTAAGCCTGTGGTCACTTAAGGTACTGCAACACAGAGAGCCAAACAATGTTTGGCAGAGCTGTCAAAAACTTGAATATGTGTTCTTGTAATTGCTATTACCAATAGCCCTGCAAATAGCCACAGGAATGACCACAAAATTTCTAACACTCTGTTGGAAGGCAGCAGATCTCCTCTTCAAGTTTACTTTGTTCCAACAACATGTAGAGCTCTGTTTTCTGGGCCTCAATATTCCCAAACCAGACACACAAGCCATAAAAATTAAAATTGCTACAGGCAATGAAGGCCTCCACAGACAACACATCAGGTCTGTTGGACGATGATCTTAAAAATCTAGATAAAATATGGGAAACATTGAAAATCAAGTATGAGTGAAGCTCAACTTTTGATACACCACCTGGAATTCATGTCCTTGAGGCAACAACCGACAGAGGCTGTGATCATTTCATAAGTAGATGCAGAGACAGGGGGTGTGATTATGACTTCATGGTGCCAGAGCTAGCCAAACAAATAGCCGAGCTCGTGATAGCACATATTTCAATGGAAGCATTCCAAAAAGACCTCTTGAACCAACCCAAAGGTTACAGAATGGAAGTGTTACTACAAAGTGGAAGCAAGTACAAAGCCATACTACAAGATAGACAAAGTTTACAGGCTATGCATAATTCATCCACCATTGGCATGATAGCTAATGCAGGCAAGCCTAGTAAGCAATGTGGGCAAGGTGGCCTCATACATGCACCCAGTAGTTGCCTAGCTGTTAACAATGTATGCAGCACCAGACGAAACTGGAAGCGCCAATGCTAGAAGCAAAGGCCAACACAAGTGGTTAGCCATCATGAGAAGCCACAACCAGCCACACCAGTCCAAAAAAACAAAGAAAACATAACAGATATCGTCAAAGTAAGATCCCTGAAATGTCTAGCCAAGCTATACAGTCAGGTGATGAAGATAACCAGACCACCAATATACAAAATGAGCAGATATTCCACAAGGTGAACATTAAAGAATGTATTGGCACAGTGATACCAACAGAAGCCTTTGCCACCATCAAGATTATATGCCCACAGATGCAGGGGCAGAAAAAATTGCATGCAAAACTGGATACCAGTGCAAATGCAAATATCTTTCCTTTTCACACATCAAAATGTACGTACCCACAGAAGTGGCGAGTGATGGTTTGACCAACCACTGCCAAACTCACGAAGATAAAAGCAAAATACTGCAGATGCTGGAAATCTGAAATAAAAACAGAGAATGTTGGAAAAACTCAGCAGGTCTGGCAACATCTTTGGAGACAGAAGCAGAGTTAACGTTTTTAAGTTAACCCTTCTTCAGAGTCATACGGACTTGAAACATTTGCTCTGTTTCTCCCTCCACAGATGCTGCCAGATCTGCTGAGTTTTTCCAGCATTCTCTGTTTTTATTTCACACTGCCAAACTCACCACGTACAATGGTTCGGAGATTCCATCCCTGAGATCCATTACACTCAAGTGTTGCTACAACAAATCACCCTGGTCAACCCAGAGGTTTTATATTGTGGACACCACAGATCCAATGATCACAGGCCTACTGGCATGCAGGAACCTGTCCTTGGTCACCATCCATGGTACCATCCTTGGTCACTGTTCACTGAAGACAATGACAGGGACCAAAGACCACAAGAAGCACCATTGGAAATCCCATGCTTATACTGGGAGGAGAGCACCTAACTCTGCAACACAGATCATCAGCTGACAGAGTACACAGCAAAGTTGGAACTGAATACCAAATACCCATTCTGAACTTGCAAATTCCATACTGCGGATCCAATGCAGAATTATTATTCAGCAGACAAGTGGAGACAAACCTCCCTAATCATCATCAGTACTCCCAAGAGTACAAGATGCATTCATTGAAAAACAGGACAAGATGAAAGATGCCCATGACCGGCATGCGGGTAACGAATTCCCCAATCTGAACATTAGACAGCAAGTCCGAGTCCAACACCCAACTGATGGCACCTGGAATCCAGCATATGCCCAAAACCAAGATCATATCAAGTAAGAACATCTAATGGCATGACAATATGGCAAAACCTTCACCAAACCAAAACAATACCACAGCCCGAAACACCAAGTAATCCTATTGCGAATAGAACACGGTCTAAGACACGAAACAAACAAAGCAACCCTAAGCAGCTTTCTGAAAACATACAGCAGCCTCCAGTCAAGATCACCATAACTGACTCTGGAAGGACAAGCGCACTGCTGATATGTTCCTATAGGGGTATAAATAGACACAATGGGGGTAGTTTACCGCTCCCATCAGCAGTGGGAAACTTGGAGGGGGCACTTAATTTGGCAGGAGTCAAAAAATCTGTTTCCCAATGGCGAGATAAACTGCAAATGATCTTCTCCCGACTTTCAAGGCAGTTTAGAGGTGGGCCGAGTTTCCTGGCAACAATGTCAGGAATCACATTTGCATTCATTGGCATCTCTTGCACACTAACTAAAAGGCTGGAAAGAGTTTGTCATCCAAATTAAGTTCCCTGCCTGTGAGAATTTAGAACGTTCAGTTTTACAACTATATAAGTGGCGTGTACCAGGTGAGCTTCACCTCTTCAATGACTTTGAGGTCAGTGAATGTTTCTTTCACCTCCTTTGGGACCTCACATAACTTCACTAAAGTGCCGGTAGCAAATGGCACACCAAGGGTGGACACGGGAGGCAGGCAAAGGCTGGAAGATGGGCAGGGAATAGGGTGGAAGGGTGAAGTGAAAGCAGGAGAGGGGACACAGGCTTACTGGGGAAGGGGAGAGTGTCCGGAGAAGCGGGGAGAGTCTTAGAGGGCAGGGTCAGTGGTGTTGACGCTGGGGTCCTGTGGGGTGAACTCAGGGTGATGGGAAGCAACAGTCACAGTCAGAGGGGTAGGCTGGCAGGTCCAGGGTGAGAGTCTCGCAGGTGAAGGTCTCATCGGGTGGGGGGAGGGGCCACAGAGGGGAACTAGACAGGTGGATCAGATAACGGGAGGGGGGAGGTTAGGGTGGGCATGGGGATAATAATGGGTGTCAGCTCTGAGTAAAGGGAAGGCATGTGGAAGTGGATCGTGAGTGTCCAAGGTAACATGGGGTAGGTTCAAGGGTGACAGAGGGGAGAGGAATGGTGATATTGGGTGAGTCAAGAGGGATGGTAGGGGGGGAAGTTGGTGGGTGACAGGGAGAGGGTAGAAGGGGTTGGAGCAAATTTTAAAGGTGATATGCACCATTTTTCCAAACTATCCTTGTGTACGCAGTTAGTCAGTCAGTGAGATCCATCCAAGTGGGAAGAGGGTCTTTTCAGGTGGTTGAAGTTCAAGGTCAGCACACATGGCTGACTAAAGGGATACCCGAGTAATATGAGATGACTGGATATCAAAGATGCTCACTTGTGTTCTCATCTCTATGGTGTAGCCCACATGGCAGCAGGTTTGTTCCTGACTCATGGGTCTCATAACATCGAGATCCCAGCAAGATCTGAAGCTGTTATTCATTCTGCGTCATTTGCCATCTGCTGCTGTCAGAGGCAGGGATGAAGGGAGGGAAGGAGGTGGATGCCTCCAAGGGGCACGACTGGTGGATGGCACCCATCTCGCAACTCCAAACCTCCATCATCCTGGGTGAATGGTCATGGTTGACAAGTGCTTATGCAGTTTGTCTTTCTATGCTGCTAAGGCAATGGTCTCTCTATAGAGTCTCGAGAGTGGTGGAGACAAGCGGAACAGTGTCAGAGGCAGGCTTCTTGCACATGGCTTTCATCACCCTGGTCATAGAAAAATGTCTCCATACGCAATCACGTATGAATGGAAGGAACACCCATCTCCAGTCCCCAGGATGTCCTTTACCTGGAAGGCTTGGGGTGGGGATGATGTGGCCAGGCATATGCCAGGTGAAAGGCTTAGCACGGGCCTTCTGGCTTTGATATGGAAGGAAACTTATAAAGGACATGCTCACTAAAGGTATTACTTCAATTTGTTCACACATCCACTGAGGCATCAATGATGGAGGCAACCCTGTCTTGGTAATGGCTCTCATCTGGATGAGGAGGAGGGCCAATCACAGGTTTGCACAGGGCCAGGAGGAGCAAGGACCTGCGCAGCAAGAGACAGCAGGGCCTCTAGAAGGTCAAGATGCTGGCGAACATACACCACTGCAACAGCAAGCATTGGCCTAACCATGGATGTATCACTGTCACTGCTGGAGTAAGGACTCTTAGGGACATAGGAGCAGGAGAAGGCCATTCAGCCCTGCTCTGCCATTCGGTACAATCATGGCTAAACATCCACTTCAATGCCTTTTTCCCACACTATCCCCTTTTCCCTTTATGTCATTGGTATTTATAAATCTGTCAATAATTTGGCTATAAACACACTCAATGATTGAGCTTCCACAGCCCTCTGGGCTAGCTCTGCGGAGCTCCTGGCCTGCATTGAGTAAACGTCTGCCCAGGTGCCCTTTAAATATGGCGCCAGGAATTTTGACCCCATGAGGTAATGGGCGGGCGACTTCCTGCCCACCCTGCCACAAGAATCACTAAGCTCCTCATGGATGCGTAATTAATGAGCTAAAAAATGGAAGCTAGCACATGTTCAGCCATCCTGCTGCCCAGCGGGAATCACGCCGACTCACTGCAGCCAAGGCAAACAAGTGCAGCTGAGGGAACTGAGTGCAAACCTGGAGTGTGGTGAGTGGAGAGTTCAGTGAAGTGGGGGAAGGAGGTGTTGGTTTATTTTTTTCTATCCTTCTTAACCTGTAGGAATTGCTTCTTACTCTACTACAGGGAAAGGAGCTAGCTGTTTGGTGAGTATCTGGTATGTGGGTAAGTTCTATTCTATCCCTCAGGTTTAAAATAGTATACAAATTGGTGGCAAAGTTAATAAAATATATTAAAAAAGCAACATCAATAAGCGAATAATATAATAGTAATTACTTAAAACACATTAAGGATGGCAGGACAGGTGATGTGTCAAGGCTGCAGCATGTGGGAGCTCTTGGATAACATTGTGATCCGGGGCAAACATGCCTGCAGTAAGTGTTTGCGACTTGAGGAACTTCGGCTCAGAGTCATTGAGCTGGAGCCTGAGCTGCAGACTCTGCGACACATCAGGGAGGGGTAAGTTACCTGGATGCTTTGTACCAGGAGGCAGACACACCACTTAGGATAGGGTCTTCTGATTTGGTCAGTGGTCAGGGACAGGAGGATATGTTACCTGAGCCACATGCAAATTGGTATAGGGTACATAAAATTAGGGAGATGAATACGTGATTCAAAGATTGGTGTGGGAGAAGTCGGTTCCAGTTCGTGGGGCACTGGCACCAGTATTGGGGAAAGTGAGGGCTGTACCGTTGGGATGGTCTACACCTGAACCATGCTAGAATGTGTGTTCTTGCAAACTGCATAGCTAGGGAAGTAGAGAGCGTTTTAAAGGGGTCAAATGTAGAAAGATGTGGTATATTAAAGAGTAGAGACAAGGTAAGAGAGGAAAATAGTAATATGGGAAATGAGGGTCAAAGAATGGCAGTAAGGGACAGAGAGAAAAAATCTAAGAATGAATAAAAAATCAAAAATAGATGTAACAAAGATAGCAAAAAGACTAAACTAATGGCTCTGTATCTGAATGTGCATAACATTCATAACAAAGTAAACAAATAGATAGCATACATTGAAGTAAACAAATATGATCTGATAGCCATTATGGAGACCTAGCTGCAGGATGACAAGGATTGGGTCCTGAATATTGAGGGGTATATGACATTCAAGAAGAATAGGAAGCTAGGTAAAGGTGGAGGGGTAGCACTGTTAATCAAGGATAGCATTTATGCAGTAGTTAGAGATGACCTTGGTTCGAGAGATCAGGATGTAGAATCAGTTTGGGTGGAGGTGAGGAATAGTAGGGGAAAGAAGTCACTAGTGGGAGTGGTCCAAGGATCCCCCAACAGTACCCACAATGTAGGACAAAATATACAAGAAGAAATATTGGGTGCTTGTGATAAAGGGATGGCAATAATCAAGGGTGTCTTTAATCTACATATAAACTGGAAAAATCAGATTGACCATGGTAGCCTAGGTAAGGAGTTCATTGAATGCTTACAAGATAGTTTTTTAGAGCAGCATGTTCTGGAACCAACCAGGGAGCAGGTTATATTAGACTTGGGACCGTGTGATGAGACAGGATTAATTACTAACCTCAGAGTAAAGGCACCCTAGGGTGGTATGGGACACAGGGCCGCAGTTGGGGCCTTTGGGCACCCGAAGGGAGGGGGTGCAGCAGCTGGACACCCCGGGTCATCCACTCAGGAATCTCAGAGGCTGTCCTCTCCCTCCAAGTCCTCTTTGCCTGTGACCCCCTCAACCTCATCCTCTGTCACCACAGAGGGAGCAGCTGGGCCACAGGAGGACAGCCAAAGCAAGCTGGGTTCCCCAAGGCCTCGGCTCTCCAGAGGACTCAAGGTGAAGTCATTAGAGGTAACAGGGCCAACCGTTGCAAAGGCTGTCTCCAATTCCTGCCGCAGATGTCAGGGCAGCACCTAGAAGAAATGATAGGCCTAGAAAAGTTAAGAATTTCTGATCACAAGCGGTTGCACGGGTGAACACCTTCTGTCACTTTATAATCTGAAAACATATTCACTTTCACTGAGTAATGTACAATGGTGTATTTTAGCTTCATTGACAGGCTTTGTGAGTCCTCCCCTGCATCCCTCCCCATTAGCAGTTCACCTGCACACAGCCAGCCCACGAGTGATTGTGAAGGGAGAAGTGTGTGTTTGGGGCAGGGCCTTTTGGAGCCTTGTGCAAGCATTCTCCCATGCACGCAGGTCCTTCCTCCATCACACGGATCTCAATGTCCAAGAATTTTCAATGATGGCTGCTGGGTTTCTCTTTCAGTTGTCCACCTGAGCTGACCTGCATCTTCGCCCACCCACTGATCACACTCGCATGCTGTACCTATTCCTGCCCAAAACAAGGCTCCTTTCAGTTTCAACTTGGCAAGATGTTACTGGTGAAGTTTGTATTTGGCTTCCCCCTCCTCCAGTCACCCATCACTGTTGACCCCCTTCAGCACCTTCCACCAGCTCAATATCACCTATCAGCCAGAACCCTTTTCTTCCTGGGATGTCCAGATGAATGTGCACAATCTCTGCCTTCCTGAGAATCCTACCCCCATCCACATTGACCTCCCCGACCTCCTTCTCACCCTCAGGGTCCGTGCCTGGCTCGAAGTCCCAACCAACCATCCCTCATTATCTCTTCCACCGCTACTGTCGGGCCCTCACGCTCCCACCCTACCAGCTCTTACTGTCCTCTCTCATTCTGACTTTTGCCTCCTACAATGCCCACCATAATTTTTCTCCCAGGAGGCAGTCATCGACGCTGCAGATCTTTCACTTGCATGTTCACCTGGACATCAACCTCCCCTTACTCCTTCCTCCACCCTTACACCTTCCTCTACCCTTACAATGTCCTCCCCCTTACACCTACCTCCCTAGTTGCTGTATTTACCCCCCGTTACACTCTCCTTCCCCATAGTCCCTCCACCCCACTCCCAACCTCACTACCCCCGACACCATCATTCCCCCTCCCAACCTCACCCCCTCGACACCATCGTTCCCCCCACCTCACACCCCCCCCAACATCATAATTCTCCCCTTCCAACCTTACCCCCCCACCCCCAGTCACCTCCTTCTCCCACTCACAGCAGGACCTTCCTCTCCACCCCCTCGACTATCACCTGTAGCAGACCATGGTCAAGACACTGACAAGACAAGGCAAGACACAAGACCTTCCATGAGCTGCTTTGCAGCGGAGCCATGTCCATATAAATCCACCCAGCATGCGATGCATGTGTTCCTCCAGGGTCCGGTGGCTGTAGGGCTCCAGCATCTCCAGCTCCTCGGATGTCCATGATGTCAGCAAGGCGGTATGTCCCGACTCCTGCCCGTCAAGACGTGTTCTGCACCGGCGTGTTTTCCTGTCAATGTTGGTGATAAATTTGATGTGGGGAGGGATGATCCTGGCGAGTTGGGCATATAATGATATGCAGATGTATTAAAATGAAGTTCCCGACGTCCGGCGGCAGGAAAGGTGGCCCACCATTGTTGGACGGAGCGGACGATTGAAAACTGGTTTCGTGACAGCTTGAAACCAATTTTTGGCCTTCCTGCCATATTGTCCACTCACACCCTCCATGATGCCCGACGCCAATGGGCAGGGAAAATTCCGCCCTTAATCTCCAGAAGGGAAAATTCGACCCAATGGTATTTTGTGCTCCTTTCATGTACACAGTTAGATTCTCTAAGAGTGAACTTCTAGTTTGGAAAAGAAAGAGATGCTTTGATATGACGTACATTTACCTTTAAGGGATGTATCTTAAGCTGCTGACAATCACTACCACCAAGGCAGGATGTGATGTAATGTGTCCCATGACCCTGTACTCAGAATACAGAAGCAGAAGTGAGGCAAGTACATATATCCTCCTAGTTGACACTTATATGTATGAAAGACAGAGAGAGAGATAGACTTCTCTTCGAATGAAGGACCCACATTATTATTTTACCAATGTTTCTTGTATGGGTGGTATGTTTATGTCAAATAGAAGAATATAACAGTGCTGTTGGTATTGGTTCTCCTCTTGTTCTTCATCAGAGGTGCAAGGTAGAGCTGCATAAACTGTTCCAATGCCATGTTGAAGGCTGACAGCAGGGAAGTGTAGCTGAAGGTTAGTAAAGTCTAATACACGTGAAATGACTTCAAAGAAATTGACAATCACCTGCCGAACAATGAAAGTATTCCTGAGGAGATGTGCTATAAGCAGCAGCCATTCATCTGGCTATGGCTGCAGCTCTTCAATGTAACCAACAAAAGCTTCCCAGCCTGTCACTTTTATTGAATAATCACTTCCCATAATGCACTCACCTTGGTGACCCTGACAAGTTGCTGACAGCTCTGGAAATAGGTCCACTGGCTGTTAAAACCAGAATGCAGGGTTAAAGGGACACTTAATTGCCTGTTTACATAATCTAATTACTTTCCCAACAGCTGAACGGGGTTTCCCGGCTCACCTTAAAACCATCTAGGTGAAATGTGGAAGTGAGCTGATGTCAGGATCCTGACCCAATATCACTTTTACGGAATTTACCTTCCCACATGCACCAAAACCCCCATTTATCCTTGCCTGGGAAAACTCCCCATAAAGTGAGGGAAAGAGAGATTAGATTATCAGACAAAAATAAAAGAGTCAGAAAGGAAAAGCGATATAAAAATGTAAAAATTTTACACTTGTCATTTTTAAATTTCCTAAAACAATTCACAACCTAAAGGAGTGAGACTTTGCACTTGTAACAGTTAATTTTTGGTGTCAGGCAGGCTGCTTGACATTAATTGACAATTATCAAATTGTTAAAAAGGTACTTATGCTTGTAAATACTAGCCCTAAAAAACTATGGTGGGTTTGGTTCATATCTACCATGCAAATACAGCTACTTTATGATTTTTTTTTATTCATTCAAGGGATATCACTGTTGCTGGCTAGGCCAGCATTTATTGTCCATCCCTAATTGCCCTTGAGAATGTGGTGGTGAGCCAAGTAGAGTGGTATAATTTGGACAGTAACAATTGATATTCGCATATAGCCACACATTTATCCCTTGCAAATAACAGTGAGCCTCAACATGATTTTGACAGTAATATCTATTCCCAGATGTATGGGAGTGTATCATTTCTGTAACAGGGTTATTGCAAAAAAACAGACTTGCATTTAAGTAGCTTCTCAGCATGTCTCTCAGAATAACCCAAAGCACTTTACATCCATAGACTTACATTGTGAAGATGAACTGCCAATTATACATGGCATGATCCCACAATGCATGTCCAGTAAGTTTTCTTGTGGTAGTATTGGCTAAAGGGGAGTGTTTGCCAGTGCACAAGGAATATGTCCTACTCTTCCATGAATAGTGTTATGAGATCTCATCATCCAACTGAACCAACCAAAGCAGATAACACACTGAGTCTCAGTGAGAGAATCCATGGGCTTCTGATTCAATGGCGAACATATTACCAACTAAACAAAGTTAAGAGAAATACAAAGAAATGCTATCATATTAAAACATACTGCATTGTTATAAAATACGTGAATGAATTTAAAACTGTCAAATCCATTACTTTCTGATATGTCCACACATTATATTGTATATGTAACATAGACCACCTTATATAAGTCTGATGCATGAGGACTGTATTTTATTTCCATGTATCCCAAATATATTTAGGATAGCTTAAAATTAAGCAGAGGCAACTAAAGATGTCACCAAGCTGTCACTGAATTCAGTGCTAGATGTTTCATAATGATCTCATATATCACAACAATTATACTTGTAACTGAAGGTTAGGCAGATTGTAGCTTTCAGATGTCTAAATTAAGCACCATCTGTAACTCATATCAAGATCTCTCTAAATGAATCAGAGACATCTGAAAATGGCAACTTGTCTGAGCTGGTAAGAAGAAATGACATTTAGAGATATGTGTAATTTATTTCTAGATACCTATAAATTGTTCTAGTGTTGCTCGAAATGAACCTTGCATTTCTCCGAATGATTTTCAGATACAGTGATCTCCCAAATGCCACTTTTCTTCCCAGGTGGGACAGGTTGTCATTTAAACCTATTTCCAATTCACTTTGTGCTGTGAAATACAATGAGCAGCATTGAATTAGACAGAGATCATAACATTTTTATGTTACAAAACAACATTCAAGATATCGAATAATAATGTAATGGATTTCTGAAATCTCTCATGGAAATGACTTAAAACGATTTGGTAAGACAAGTTGTTCGATCATTACTGGTGCAATTATAAGGCACAACTACCATTTGAGGTGGTGCAAACAGAAGACTTGGAGTTATATGCCCACTTGCAGTGCTTTCAAATCAGTATCATTAGAACTCTTAATAGTTAATTAAAGTCTGCTTATCGACTTCCAACAGCTAGAGCTATTGTTAAACTTTGTGTAACAGGAAATAGGTGTCAACACCATCACCCCCACTGCCCCCGCATCCTGTTAAATATTTTTACAACTTCCAAGGTTATTCAGGACTGCTACTGGTGACTAAAGCCCCACACAAGTTGCAACTAGCACAAAGTATGAGAACTGTGAGACCATGCCAGTGACAATTTGGTGAAGTTATGCTTCTCAACTTGCACCAGGCAAGGGGGAGCTTTGTGCATGTGTCCAGGCATAAATGTACGGAGCCCCAGTGTCCAAACATCAGCTACAGTTTAATGAGAACAAAGAGCTGTTGGGTTATTTGGCTTTTGGCCGAAATGCTTTAGAACAAATAATGTCATCACAGCCAAACTAATTATCCCAGCCTTCACTGTTTTGCTGGTTGTTGAGTAATTTTTAAGTTCATTCTCTGACCTGCCACTTCATCCATGGGGAAAATCTTGGTAAAGAGCATCTGAACTGCTGATAGAAACAGGAACTGGCCATTTAGCCCCTTGAGCCAGTTCTGAAGTTCAGTTATATCATGGCTTATCTGTTCTTAACTTCTTACCTAATAAAAATCTATCTAACTGTTTTGAAGTTTTCAATTGACATCCAGCCTTATCAGCTTTTTGGGACAAGGAATTCCAGCTTTCCACAATAAGTCTTTATGTGAAGGTATGTCTTCTGACATCACCTCTGAATGGTTTAGCTCTAATTTTAAGGTTATGCCCCTTGTTCTAGGCTCTCCCAACAGTGGAAATAGTTTCTCTCGACTCTATCAAATCTTTCAAATTATGTTAAGCGTTTCAATTCGAACACCGTTTAATCTTTTAACCTTTCCATGCAAGTGCAGGAGATGCTTTTTTTTTTAACCTTGTCTCTGTAAGGTCCCAAATATTCCTTCCAGGTGAAGCAGTGATTTACATGTACTTCTTCCAATTTAATATACTGTATCCACTTCTCACAATGCAGTCTGGAGAGATCAAATGCATGTTGCTTTCATTTTAATTCTGCATCTTGTTCCCACTCTGACCTCTCCAGCCTTGGCATCCTGCAATGTTCCAAACAAGCTCCACATAAGCTCAAGGAACAACAACTCATCTATTGATCCAGCACCTCCGAACTGAACACTGAGTTCAATAATTTCAGACTGTACCTTCTGCCCCCATTTTGTTTTCCTTTTCTTTGCAGGTTTCAATTTTATTTTTGATTTTTTTTCATGTTTTTGCTTTCGGACAGCTGCTGCTTTTCATTCTGCCATTCACACCTCCTCTAGGCACATCCTTTGTTTCTTTACTTGTTCCATTACCATTCTCTTTGGCCCTGCACCACCAAGCCTCTTGTTATTTCATCTCTTCTGTCTTCCACCCTATCACAGACCTTCCCTTTTGTTTTTTTTCCCTTTCACTTCCTTAAAACGTCATACATTTCTAACCTTTCCCAGTTCAGATGAAAGGTCATTGACCTGAAACGTTGACTCTTTCTCTCACCACAAAGTCTTCCTGACCTACTGAGTATTTCCAGCATTTTGTTTTTTTTTAATTTCAGATTTCCAGCATCTGCAGTATTTTGCTTTTGATTTAATCTTCTGTACTTGAGGGAAATATGCATTTCTGGCTGGTGATGCATTGCAGTGAAGTGTGAACTTACAAAATTGCCCCTCATATGCAAATGATTTCTATTGGTTTGCTTGCATGAGTTTAGTCCCAGTGCAGCTCCAAGTTGACTTTCCCTGACACAACGGGCAGATCTGCCAATCTGTGAGACACGGATGCCTTTCACCTTCTGTCCAGCGCTTCTGTCTCCCCACTGGTCTGAGGTGTAGCTATAGATAATACCCTACAACTCACTCAAGGATTGAGGCAGTTGCTTCATTTCTAACATTAAGATGCCAACACTAATCACTAATTGTACCCCTCTCATGTACTGTTTGCTTGCCAAAACTTACAAAGTATATGTTTACTTTTAGCCTGGAGAGTTAGCGGCAGTTATGTTTGCTACGAGGAATTCGAGGTTACATGGAGCATACGGCAATGTCTGGGAAAACGAGTGACATTTTGATTCAGCTTCACCTTTCATATATCCATTGACTGATATTTTACTAATCTGTGATGGTAATTAGCCTGGCACTGCCATTCACAGCTGAATTTATGTACTGCAGGCTACCTATTAATAAAGAGTCAAAGCCATATAAAGATGTAAAGCAGTGATTGATTCATAGTGCATCACAACCTTTAAAAGTGAAGTACTTTAAGCACTCACCTGCAAGGTACTGAACCAACCACACCTGCAAGGACCAGGATTGGTCATCAGTCTGTGCTCAGTTAGCTGATACCAGCTGGACCATGCTAGAGTGATTATAATTGGCTTCATTGTCAATGAGCTAGGATAAGGGACGTGGAGTGGTGAGGGCAAGTGGAGTCTAAGATTAGTATCTTAAACTTAAAAAAGGGCAACTATATGGGGATGAAAGCTGAGCTAGCTGAAGTGAACTGAGAAACTAGGCCAGAGGATAGATCAATAGAGAAACAGTGGCAGACATTTAAGAGGATATTTCAGAGTGTTCAGAATAAGTACATTCCTAATATAAAGAAAAATTCTAACCAAATTCTTTGGTTAACTACAGATGTTAAGGAAAGCATCAAACTTAAGGAAAAAGCATGCTACTCTGCAAAGATGAGTGGCAGGACTAATGATTGAACAGAATATAAAGAACAGCAGAGAATGACTAAAAGGTTAATAAGGAGAAAGAAACTAGAGTATGAGGGGAAGCTAGCTAGAAATGTAAAAACGGATAACAAGAGTTTCTATAGGTATTTAAAAAGGAAAAGAATAAGTAAAGTGAGTGTTGGTCCTCTAGAGAGTGACAGAGGGGAGTTAATAGTAGATAATAAGGAAATGGCGGAAGAAAGGAAGAAATAGTTTGCTTCTGTGTTCACTACAGAGGATCCAAAAAACATCCCAGTAATAGCTGCAAATCAGGAGGTGAAAGGGAGAGAGGAACTTGGTGGAATTGAAATCACTAGGGAAGCGGTACTGAGCAAATTGATGGAGCTGCGGATTGGCAAGTCTCCGGGTCCCAATGGACTACATCCTAGGGCCTTAAAAGAGGTGACTAATGAGGGAGTCGATGCGCTGGTTTTAATTTTCCAAAATTCACTAGATTTTGGAAAGGTTCCATCAGATTGGAAAGTAGCAAATATAACCCCTCTATTCAAGAAGGAAGGGAGGCAGAAAACAAGAAACTATAGGCCAGTTAGCTTGACTTCATTCGTGGGGAAGTTGTTAGAATCGATCATTAAGGAGGTCATAGCTGGGCACTTAGAAGAGCTCAAGGCAATTGGGAATAGTCAGCATGGTTTTGTGAAAGGAAAATCATGTTTAACCAGTTTATTGGAGTTTTGTGAAGGAGTAACATGAGCAGTGGATAAAAGGGAGCCTGTAGATGTACTGTACTTGGATTTCCAGAAGGCATTTGATAAGATCCCACATCAAAGATTATTACAGAAAATAAAAGCTCATGGTGTAGTGGGTAACATATTAGCATGGAAATAAGATTGGCTGGCTGGCTGGCAGAAAGCAGAGAGCATGCATAAATGGTCTTTTTCTGATTGGCAGGATGTGATGAGTGGAGTCCTGCAGGAGTGGGTCTGTACTGGGGCCTCAACTTTTTACAATTTACATCAATGACTTAGATGAGGGGAGTGAAGACATGGTAGCTAAATTTGCACATGACACAATGATAGGTAAGAAAGTATGTTGTGAAAAGGACATGAGGTGGTTGTAGATGGATATAGATAGGTTGAGTGAGTGGGCAAAGATCTGGCACATGGAGTTTACTGTGGGAAAATGTGAAGTTGTTCATTTTGGCAGGATGAACAAAAAAGCAGAGTATTACTTAAATGGAGAATGGCTGCATAATTCTGAGGTGCAGAGGGATCTAGGTGTTCTAGTACATGAGTGACAAAAAGCTAGTGTGCAGGTACAGCAAATAATTAAGAAGACTAATGGAATACTATCCTTTAGTACTAGAGGGATTGAGCATAAAAGTAAGGATGTTATGCTTCAGTTATACGGGGCATTGGTGAGACCGCACCTCGAATACTGTGTGCAGTTTTGGTCTCCTTATTTAAGGAAGGATGCAAATGCATTGGAGGCAGTTCAAAGGAGGTTTACTAGATTGATACCTGGAATAAGTGGGTTGTCTTATTAGGACAGGTTGGGCAGACTGGGCTTGTTTCCACTGGAGTTTAGAAGAGAGAGGTGTGATTTGATTGAAGTTTAAAAGATCCTGAACAGCCTTGACAAGGTGGATGTGGAAAGGATGTTTCCTCTTGTGGGTGAGACCAGGGCTATGGGGCACTGTTTTAAAATTAGGGGTTGCCCTTTTAGGACAGAGATGAGGAGAAATTTTTTCTCTCAGAGGGTTGTGCGACTTTGGAATTCCCTGCATCAGAAGGTGGTGGAGGCGGGGTCACTAAACATTTTTAAGGTAGAGGTAGATAGGTTTTTGTTAGGCAAGGGAATCAAAGGTTGTCGGGGTTAGAAGGGAATGTGGAAATCGAAACACAAGGAGATCAGCCATGATCTAATTGAATGGCGGAGCAGGCTCAAGGGGGCCGAATGGTCTACACTCGTTCCTATTTCTTATATTCTTATATTACATTGGAGGCACTGAAATCAGCCAGGGATCCCCTGCATTTGTTTCACTTCCTCTCTACACGAGCTATTTCTTACACTCACAACTGTGCTTTCTCTCCTTGCAAGAGGAGAGTGCAGAACTCCAGGGAGAGACAGAGAACCTGCTGTAGGGTTTGGGGAGGGAGTTTCCAGTTACAGGCACCATGATGCCCTTAGGCAATGCATGTCCATCTGGGCTATTGCGAAGGAGGTCTTGTTCTAAGCAGTTGTAGATACCAGCAGTGACCTGCCATGAGTGCCGGAGTTGCCTGAGGCACAGGCTCACACATGTCACTGCACTTGAAGACCCATTGGGAGTCTCGCCGACTTTGAGCTGGATCACTGTGTCCATTTCCCCTGTCCTGCAAAGCAGCATGTGGCTGAGGAGAAGGCAGCTGATGCTGCTGCTGGTGCACTCCTGTTGTTGGTGGTGGTGGTGCACTCACAAGAGACTAAATGTATGCAGCCCAAGAAATGTTCAAGACTGCCAAAAGGATTGCCTGACCAGAGAAGGCCCTTACGCTTTATGGCATGGTCAAGAGAAAGTTTGTGCCCAGAGCAGGGTGATAACATTCAAATGAAGCTGAGTGAACATATGCAGTACTACCAAAGGCAGATGGCACGGGCAGAACTGCATCGCCTTTGAAATGAACTATGCCACACGCCAATGGACCAGACTGTTATGTACAAACCTATCGCAAATATGTCCTGAGAGTTCACCAGGAGCAAGAACCTGTCAACCAAATCCAATGTTGTTATCCTGATTACTACTGAACTGAGCTTCAATAATTGTATTTACAGACAATTCGAAAATGTTTGCAGGGGGCACCTATTTAACAGATTGTGACTCAGAATTTAGGACCACCAGATAGAGGGATGAGATGACTAGAGAAGTGATTTGCTGCAGTTGGTGCACTCCCAAGCTGCAGTGAAGGTGGAGAGCAGGGAAGTGCAGGTGGAGGTGAGTGAAGTGCAAGACCAGTGAACTGACAACTGACTCCCAAGGAGTTGGAAATCAGTTGTCAAGCAGTAGAAGCACATTCTCAGAAGAGGAAGTTCTCTCTTAGGCAGGGTTCTGGCTAATCAGTTTCACTCTTTGAAGGCTACCCAGCCTGTCAGTTACAATGACTGTCCTCCGTGTTCTCACCTAATTGATTCTGATGAGTTCCATGCAGCTCAAGAAACCCATGCACAGGCTGTTAAAGCCAGGAGGCTGGTTCAAATCCTGAGTTAATTGTGGATTTACGTATTGAAATTGCCCGACATCTCCATGGGGGCTCCCCACTCACCTGCAAGCCCACACAGGTTAAAGGAAGTAGGTGGGATCATGTTTGGTCCTTGACCAAACGCCACTTTTCAGAGCTTTAACCCTCTGCCTGCACCCAAACCTACCCATCTCGCCCACCCTTGACAGTTAAAATTCTGCCCTTAGAAAGGACATGGGACATTGAGAGCTCAAAGGAGGTGATCGGGAACCTGAGGTGGGAACATGAGATTGACAAAATGAGACTGGAAGCTTGAGAGAACAGGAGACCTGGAGCCTGAGAGATGAGAGCGGAGAACTGAGAGCTCCAAATGAACTACAGTACACCATCCATCACAATGGTTCATCTATAATAGGGTCATACTCAACTTTCAGTAATAAGATAAATCTCTGGACTTGTACATTGTTTTAAATTTTCATCTAGCTTTGAGATTCTTTCAGGTTCAGCCATGCTGTAAGTGAAGCCTGTATCTCTCAGATTTGGGAGTTCACCCACATTGCCTGCACTTATATGACCTTTGTTGCAATAATAACGAATACTTGGACATTACGTCCTTCACATTTTTCCTAAAGGCACTTCTCCAAAGTCCAATAAGATGGCAGACTAAAAATGTGGAATGATCAGCCACAAATTATTAATCACTATTTTACAATCGGAAAACAAATTTACTGAATAACAGTTATAACAAATCTCACTTATTTCAACTGAACCTAAATCCTACTGCTTAAATAAAAATAACAAGGTGCATTTCCCTTATTACAATCAGCATCTGCACCAAATCTGTACAACCAGGCCAACTTCAATATTAAAGTAGCCTGCTTCAACCTTCGATGCCGCTCTCTGTTAGGTGAACTGACCTCCAAATTGTGGGCCTTTATTCTCTCGCTCCCTGCCCCATACAAAGTGAGATGTGTTTGATCCCTCCCTCTGTCCACTGGTTGGCCAGTAGGACTGCCAATCAAGTTTTCTACCATACCACCTCCTTGAAACCTGTTTCACACAAAAATTAACAGGTTCCAAACCCCCAAGCTGTCAACAAAAAGCAAAAAAATTGGAGTTGATGGAAATGCGAAATGAAAGCAGAAAAGTTTTAGTACTTTAGTAATGCACAAAATGAAATGTATGATGTGCCTCCTGCTGGCAGTACAGATAATGGGGTGGTTAGCACAAAGCATTGGACAATATATTTTGCCTCTCTACCTCTTGGGAGCTTGGAGTTCCAGAGCAGAATGTCAGAAATTTCGACAGGAGTCTTCAACTTTGACAGAAACAAATATTTCTCAGAGGGGCAGCGGGGGGGTGGTGGGGAAGGGTGCATTGTGAGGGGTTGTGGGGGCGGTGTGCTGGGGTTTCCTGGGGATCTGCTGCCTGAGAAGGCTTGGGGGAATTGCCATGCTCATTTTAGGAGCCCCCATACTTCGATCTGAACCTTGTTTGCTTTCTGTGTATTTGGAACCAGCTTTTATCAGCAGAATTCAGATGGGGGAAATGGTGATACTTTGTTACACATTTGAAAAAATGTTTAATAGGTTTCAGAGAAATAGATACACAAATTATAACAGAAAAGCTCATCAGAGCAGCAAAGCTTTCTCTCTGAAATAAAAAAGTATAGGCTGAGAATTGATTAGAATTTAATCGAGCAGTCTAATGTTGAAATCAGGCCCATTTAGATGTAAATTTTGTGCAATTTACTGTGCAGATCCACTTTCATTAGTGCATTCACTGCAGCCTATAACTTGTGAAGTCATCTGATACAGAGTGCACATCTGTCTGTGCACATCTGTAGCTGTGATTCCATTCACTTGACCTTCCCAGAATCTTGGGCTGTGCTGAGTGAGCCAATCTCAGTCCTGAGAGCAATGAAGGTGCAACTGTCTGCAGAATTCCTGGGCTAAAGGAGAAAATAATTCACTGGACATTCCCCCCATTCCATTGTCCTTAGCCCCACCTCACTTATCCTCCCTCAAAGTCGTCACTGGAAAAAATTGATGCAGAAAGTGGATTGTAAGTTCAAGCATCTTGTTGATGCAGAGGAATATGGGAAGAGAGTTTCAGATTTCCACTACATTTTTCTAATTTTAACATTCTGGCCTCTCTGTTCTGAATTCCCACATCAGAAGAAACTGTTTCTTTGCATCTGCCCTACGGTATCTCTTTATCATTTTAAAAATCTCAATTAGATCATCCCTCAACCCTTTCTAATCTCAAGGGTATTCACGCTAACTTTGTGCAACCTGTCCTGTTGATTCGGATGAAATTGTGTTTTAGCCTTCCAAGGCCAATATATCCTAGTTGAGGTGCAGTGCCCAGAAGTGAACACAGTGCACCAGGTGGGTCTGGCCAAAGCTCGATACTGAACCATAACTTCTTCCAAATTATATTTCCAAGTCCCTTGAGGAAAAGGCTAACATTCCATTCACCTTTTTTAATCACTGTTTCTACCTGTTCACTAGTTTTTGGTGACCTGTGTACATAGTTGCCTATATTAGGAATATTATAGTTCCTAATCTATTCGCATTTACAAAAAAAAATCAAAGCTGTCATTCTTGCGTCGTAAATTGATGGCTTCACAGTTAGATATACAACTCTCTCTTCCTTTATTTAACTTATTGTCAGCTGTATTTTAGTTGGTAGCCCTCTTGCCTTTGAGTTGCAAGGTGCTGGGTCCAACCTAGGGTTAGCGTTCGTCCCACTTGTGGGCTTGAATGAAGAGTTACGGTTAACACGCCATCCAATACTGAGAGGCTGCTGAAATGTTGGTGGTGCTGTCTTTTGGATGAGCTGTTAAACTGAGACCCCATCTGCCGGTTTGGGTAGATGTATGAGAGTCCATGGCACTATTTTAAAGAAGAGCAGGGGAGTTATCCCGTGTCTCAGCCAATGTTTTTCCAACAAAACATCACAAAATCAGATTACCTGGTCATCATCACGTGGTGTTTGTGGGAGCTTGCTGTGTGCAAATTGGCTGCTTCATTTCCTACATTACAATAGTGGCTACATTTCAAAAGGACTTTATTGCTTGTAAAGCATTTTAAGATATCCTTAGGTCATGAAAAGCACCATATAAATGCAAGTCTTTCTTTTTATTTTTATTGAAATATATGAAGAAAAGCCGACATCCTAGTACAGATACCTGGGGAACAGTGCTTGTCACATCCTATCAATTAGAGAACATGTGGTCTGTTGATCTTGTCAATGTAATCCACAGTGTCAAGGAAACTTGATTTGATTTAGAATCATAGAATTATAAAATACAGAAGGAAGTCATTCAGACCATCATTTGTGTGCCAGCTCTTTGAAAAAACTGGCTGATTAGTTCTACACCCCTGCTCTTCCCCACATAGCCCTACAAATTTCTCCTTTTTAAGTATATCCCCAAACACTTTTTGAAAGCTATTTATGAATCTGCTCCCATCACTCTTTCAGGCAGTGCATTCCAGATCACCATCATAATTCATTGCATAAAAAAGCTTGTTAATTTCCCCCTATATTACAACATTAGTAATAAGGGATGTAGATAACAGAAAGTAATCAGCAGAGACTCTAAAGCTGGAATTGACGATGAAACAGGCTTTTGAGAGAGAGAAAGTCACTTTGGACAAGATAGACCTTTCCATACTAGCTTTGGCCTAACACTTTGGCTAGCTCAAGAAGATCAAGAGCAGAAGAGTCTTCCACCTCCTGCTACAGAGATCAGTTTCATTCGTCTGCTCGTCCAATCCAGGACTAGTAAACCGTTCTCGGTAGACTGCCACCGTCAGCCAGGGAGATTAGCATCCCCCCTTCCCCCATCTGTTCATCCAATCTGGATGAACCATTCTCATTTGTAATTGGCCGTATGCCTTTTCTGCCTATTTAGCTTATGTATCATATCTAAATGAACTGAAGAAACTGCTTTCAATTCACTATGACTTTGACCCCCTTTTTGGATAAGCTATGGCCGGGCCAAATCTTACAACATTAAGTGGTTTTTGAGAAATGATTTTGCTTCCGACAGGATCAGTCTATAGCTCTAAGGAGCAAAAGCTCTACTTACCAAATTAAACAGTCATAGTTGACAGAAGAGGTGAGAGATAACATAAAGTTAAAGTAAATAGAATACAAAAGTGCCAAAAAATTCTTGATCCATATATATATTTATATACAGAGAGAGAGAGAGCGAACAGCAAATGATGACAAGAAAGATATAATTTAATTATTATATTAGAAGAAAAATGGTAGTCATAATGACTTTTTAAAAACAAATGAAAATAAGGAAATGGAAGACTTGGTGAAGAATCACTTTGTGTCAGTATTCTCAGTAGAGGTAGTGGATAATATGCCTGACATTCCAGTGAAATTAATAATGAATCAAAGACTGTGACTCACTAAAGATAACATCAGCAAGCAAACAGTATTAGAAAAATAATTGGTACTAAATGATGACAAATCCCTATGATGTAATGGTTGCCACCCACGTTTTAAAGGAAGCAGGAAATCACAGATGTGTCAGCCGCAACCTTTCAAAGTGCTCTCGGTTCAGAAATTGTCCGGGTAAATTCGAAAATTGCAAATGTAAGTCCATTATTTAAGAAAGGTAAGTGAAACCAGGAAAGTAGAGAAAACATCAGAATCAGGTCCTTCAGGTGAGAAATTAGGAAGAAACCTTCTCATAAAGGTTGGTAAAAATGTGGAACTATCTCCCATAAAAACATTAGGTGCTAGCACAATTAATAATCCACCCTCAGCGGCACATCCTTCAGATACCTTGGTCATAAGTTCTGGAAATCCTTCCTTAAACCCATCTGACCTCTCTACTTCTGTTTTTCTTCAAAACCCATCTTTTTGAAACAATCCTCCAGTCACCTCACCTAATCTCTCTCTCATGGTTCAGCATCTATTCCTCCTTATTTTTCTGTTGAGTGCCTTGGGACATTCCGTATGTTTTATCATTGCTGCTGGGTCAATTCTTGTAGTTAATTTATAAAGGTGATTTGGACTTCTGCCTTGGCAGCACAATCGCAAAACTTACTGACTCTACCAAAGCAGGAAGTTTAGTAAAACAGCAAGGAGAGCTGTAAAATGAGAAGTTACTGGAATTCACAGCAAGTGGGCCAGATACAATTTAAGTCATTTAAGCTGTGTGAGGTAATAATTTGGAGGAAAACAATTTGGAAATATAATCTCAATGGAAAGATGTTGAAAGATGCAGATGAATAGAGAGATTGGCTTCAAATTCATAATTCCTTGAAAGTACAATTGATAACATCATAAGGCCATCAGCATTTTGTGACTGAGGCTTAAATTGCAAGAGTAAAGAAGTAACGATAAATTTATGCAGATCTTCTGCTACTCCACAGTTGGACTGCTGAGTGCAGTTTTGGATGCTCCCTTATACGCAGGGCCTTAAGGCCACAAGAATCAGTCTCACCTGGGTAGTGACAGGGATGGGGAAACAGCATTCTAAGGATGCCGAAATTAGTTCCAAGGAACCAGGAAAGGCCTCAGGGAGATTCCATTTGCCGCAGCCAAAAGAGGTTTGAATTTTTTTGTATTGATTTAATAGATTCAGTTTCTGATTATTTTAGATTTATTAGTCGATTCCTGATTTGTTGCTGATCAGGGGAAAAAAAATTAGGGCCAATCAGCAAAACACAATGCCAGCGAATATTACAGAAAATAAGATGCCAGTGAAGTGTCACAGATGAGGAATGTTTACGGACACATCGACAATGATGCCTGCTGTGGGTCAGTGGCAATAAAGGGGCAAGTTTGAGGGGTGCTTAGTATAGGATACTATATAACAAGAAAAATAGCTTGACAATATAGAAGTTATTATTACTATTGTTGTATTATGAGAATGTGTGATGATGACTAACACACGGTATAGATTAATTCATTAGGATTCTGGAGGGGTATGTTAAATAAATAGGAAGTGTCAAATTAATGCAATTTAAGAAGCATAACAAAAGTTTGTGTAAGAATTATAGCCAATTTGGAGACAAATCTAGGTTTCAGCTGGTAAGGTGTAATTTTATAAAATGCAAAATTGTCTTATCTTCGACATAAACAATATTCACATCCACATACGACATTACCATTGACTAGTGTAGTAGCAAATGACACAAAGATCACATTGATAGGTTCAGAACAAATCATCTGGCATTGTCCACCATGGTACATAAATAGGCTCAGTTTCAGTAATTCTTTAATGTTCCATGGTGAGAACTTGCCTGGATTGGTTAGTAATTCAAAGACCCAATGCATATCTCAGTAGTAAGTATATAGACTTACAACTTGCTTGAACTTTCTGTTATCATTAATAAAACCAACAAGTAGATTTCTCTCTGGTAACTGAACCAATATGATGGTGGAGGGTTATAGTTCACTCAGGGAGCCAAGTTACTGTGGCAACATATACTTTTACATGCACGTTGTAGTCTGGAGCTAGGAACAGTGAAAGCAGAGGCTCCAGCATTCTTTCCATCAGGTGGCTGCCCAGGAATTTCTCCCACTCCTATCTACCACTGGCATGTATTGGAAGGATTTGCAGGTTGATACTCAATCTGTTTGGCTGCATTATGAACATACTTTTCTTGGCCGTTAAGTCCTGAGGCAGGACTCAAAACTGGAGCTTCCAGCTTAGAGGCAGAGACACTACCCACTGCACCACAAGGCCTCCTTCCTCTGAGCCTCTGTAATTTTTTTTAATTATTCATTTACGGCATGCTGGCATCGCTAGCTAGGCCAACATTTATTGTCCATCGCTAATTGCCCTTGAGAAGGTGGTGGTGAGCTATATTCTTGAACCGCTGCAATCCCTATTGTGTAGGTACACTCACAGTACTGTTAGGGAGGGAGATCCAGGATTTTGACCCAGCAACAGTGAAGGAATGGTGATATATTTCCAAGATACGATGGTGAGTGGCTTGGAGGGGAACTTCTGGGTGGTGGTGTTCCCATCTATCTGCTGCCTTTGTCCTTCTAGATGGTAGCGGTCTTGGATCTGGAAGCTGCTGCCTAAGGAGCCTTGGTGAGTTTCTGCAATGCATCTCGTTGATGATACACACTGCTGCTACTGTTCATCAGTGGTGGAGGGAGTGAATGTTTGTGGATGTGGTGCCAATCAAGTGGGTTGCTTTGCCCCTGGATGATGTCAAGCTTCTTGAGTGTTGTGGGAGCTGCACTCATCCAGGCAAGTGGGGAGCATTCCATCACACTCCTGACTTGTGCCTTGTAGGTTGTGGGCAGGCTTTGGGGAGTCAGGAGATGAATTACTCACACAGGACTCCTAGCCAATCAACTGCTCTTGTAGCCACAGTATTTATATGTTTAGTCCAGTTCAGTTTCTGGTCAATGGTAACCCCCAGGATGTTGACAACGGGGGATTCAGTGATGGTAATGCCACTGGACCTCGAGTGGTGATGGTTAGATTCTTTCTTGTTGGAGATGGTCATTGCCTGGTACTTGTGTGGCATGAATGTTACTTGCTACTTGTCAGCCTAAGCCTGAATATTGTTCCGGTTTTGCAGCATTTAGACATGGACTGTTTCAGTATCTGAGGAGTTGCAAGTGGTGCTGAACATTGTGCAATCATCAGCAAACATCCCCACTTCTGACTTTATAAGGGAAGGCAGGTCATTGATGAAGCAGCTGAAGGTGGTTGGGCCGAGGACACTACTCTGAGGAACTCCTGCAGTGATGTGCAGTGATGAGAAGATTGACCTCCAACAACCACAACCACCTTCCTTTGTGCTAGGTATGACTCCAACCAGTGAAGCATTTTCCCCCTGATTCCCATTGACTCCAGCTTTGCTAGAGCTCCTTGATGCCACACACGGTCAATTGCGGCCTTGATGTCAAGGGCAGTCACTCTCACCTCACCTCTGGAGTTCAGCTCTTTTGTCCATGTTTGAACCAAGGCTCTAATGAGGTCAAAAAATGAATGACCCTAGTGGAACCCAAACTGAGTGAGTAATCCGTATTGATCTATTTAGTTGGTATGCCACTGCCGTATGGAGGTGAGGGAGGAGTGCACATTAGTCAAAAATTTTGGAACGATGTTCCAAGTAATTCTGCTCAGGAACAATAAAACAATCATTCAATGATTGGTTCCTGAAAATAAAGAAGCTAGTATTTCCTTTACACAGTGTAACTTGGTGAATTAATATCATAGATGTATAATAATCTACAGTGTTTCCATAAACAATCACTGTGTTATAATTTGAAAGAAATGACAAGTTACTGTAATCATCTCCTTTGTCTCTGTCTCTGCGTTTTTCTCTCTGAGCTAGACGCCAGGTTTAGAAAAGTATTTTTGTGTGAATTTTGCACTTAAAACTACCTGTTAAATTTAATCTCAAGCCTATTTGGTGCCATTTTGAAAAACAAACTCAAAACCTCTATGAGAACATCAGAGAAGCCCTGGTGTTCTGCTCTAGGTGAAGAAAGTCATGCTTCACCATTTTTTGGGAAAAAATAGATGCACAATTGTTTTCAAAATCTAAATCTAATCTAAGTAACACAGATGCTGCAGTCCTTTTGTCTCTCAATCACTCTGAGCTAAGACATTTTGATATTTTGTGTATTCCTGTTACGCTGTAAGGCATTTTTAATATGTCTTGTATTTCTGTTTATGAGTAAAATATAACCATTTGCAGTGTGGACCAGCGTGTGAAGCTCAACACTGGGTGGTAGCAGCATGGAGTGTGGAGGACATAGGAACGAAGGAAGAAGAATTCTGACTGAAGACATCATCGCTGAGGCTCAGATTGAACTTTATGAAAATTTCAACTAAACAGAATCACACGCAGACAGAAATGTCAGGGCATGTCACTGGGGTGGTAGCTCACCACCAGACATCCTGTCTACAATAGCTCTCATAGACTGTGGTCTCTCTGGATATGTATGAATGGCTTTCTTCCTGCCTTATCAAGATGCAGATACTACATCTATCACCAGTATGCACCTGATGACACCCCTCTGCTGAGAGTTGGAAATGACCACATGCACGTGGGGTCTTGCACAGCCTTGGCGGGATTAATAAGGCACTGAAATTGGATGACCCAATTTGATATATTATCTTATACGTCAAGAGGCTCAGAAATGGGTATAAAGTCACAGCCCACAAGGACATTGTTGCTGCAGCCAGGAAAACTTGACTTGGTCAGTCACCGGAAGTCGTGTGGAAGAAGTAGTTCAGTGGACTGACCACCTGGGAATAACCTCTGGCACACGGCTCTAACTGAGTAACTGGTGTTGTAAGAAATCAGAACAGAAAATGCTGGAAAAGCTCCGCAGGTCCAGAAGCATCTGTGGAGAGAGAAATAGAGTCAATGTTTTGAGTCCATATGACTCTTCTTCAGAGCTAAAAGAAATAGAAATGTGATAGGTTTTATACTGTTTATAGGGGATGGAGCAGATGGAGTAAAATAGAAGGTCAGGGATAGTTGGGAGCTCAGGAGAGATTGGCAAGGAGGACATGGGCACAAGACAAAGAGAGTGTTAATGGTAGTGTTAAAGGCTAAAGAAGGTGCTGATGGTTGCATAAAGGTAAGAGCAGAATGTGTTAATAGGAAAACAAAGGTCAGCGCTCTGTGAAAGCACAACATAAAAAAAAGTGACAGGTGGCCCTGTTGGGGGTGGGGCACGGAAGGATTTTTAAAAAAATGAATAAATAAATAAATTAATTAAAAATTAAAATAGAATAATTTTTTTTAAATTGGATTAAGAAGGGGTGAGGATGGAGGTGAGAGTTCTTGGTCTGAAGTTGTTGAACTCAATGTTAAGTCTGAAAGGCTGTAAAGTGCCGTTCCTCCAGTTTGCGTTGGGCTTCACTGGAACATTGCAGTAGGCCAAGGATGGACATGTGGCCATGAAAACAAGATGGCATGTTGAAATGGCAAGCGACAGGAAGGTCTGGGTTATGCTTGTGGACTGAGCGAAGGTGTTCTGCAAAGCGGTCACCCAGTCTGCATTTAGTCTCCCCAGTGTAGAGGAGATTGCACTGAGAGCAGCGAATGCAGGAGACCAAATTGAAGGAGGTGCAAATGAAGCACTGCTTCACCTGAAAGGAATGTTTGGAACCTTGGAGGAGGGAAGAGTTAAAGGGGCAGATGTTACACCTTCTGTGATTGCATGGAAAAAGGATGAGAAATTGGGGGTAATGGAGGGGTGGAGCTTTGTTCAGTGCACAAGCATGACCCAGACCTTCCAGTTGCTTCCCATCTCAACACACCATCTTGTTTTCATGCCCACATGTCCATCCTTGGCCTGCTGCAATGTTCCAGTGAAGCCCAATGCAAACTGGAGGAACAGCACCTCATCTTATTAGGCACTTTACAGCCTTCCAGACTTAAGATTTTCAACAGCTTCAGACCAAGAACTCTCTCCTCTATTGTCATCCCTTTTTAAATCCATTTTTCTTATTTTTATTTTTTATTTATTTTTATTTATTCATTCATTTTTAAAATTTTTTTTACCCTTTCCACAACCCACCTTCTCCCCACAGGACCTTCTGCCCCTTGCTTCTATGTTGTGCTTTCAGGCTGCTGACTCTTGTCCTGCTATTAACACATTCTGCTATCTTACCTTTATGCCATTATTAGCACCTTCTTTAGTCTTTAACACTACCATTAACACTCCCTTTGTTTTATGTCCATTACATCTTTGTCAATCTATTCTGAGCTCCCAACTATCCCTGACCTTCTATTTTGCTCCACCCCCTCTTAAACAGTATAAAATCCATCACTATTCTACTTCACTTCAGCCCTGAAGAAGAGTCATACGGGCTCGAAATGTTAACTTTGTTTCTCTCTCCACAGATGCTGCCAGACCTGCTGAGTTTTTCCAGCATTTTCTGTTTAGATAGAGAGGAGCTATTTCATCTGGTACAAAGTACAAAATAAAGAACATAACCTTAAACTTAGAGCTAGGTCATTCAGGGGTGATATCAGAAAGCAATCTTCACACAAAGGCTATTGGAGATCTGAAACTTTTGCCCCAAAAAGCTGTACAGGCTAGGCTATGACAATTTTAAAACTGAGATTAATTTTTTTTAGGCAAGGAATCAGGGAACCAAAGTGGATGGAGTTAAGACACCAATAGACCATTGAGCTTATTGAATGATGGAACAGGATCAAAGGGCTCATCTCCCATCCCAGGACTAGATGCCCAAGGAAGGTGAATTTGTGAGGCGGCCAAACAGGCTGGTTATCAACGTACAAATGTTTCCAATGCACGCCAATGGTAAGTGGCAGAAGTGGGAGAGATTCCTGGTCATATATGTAATGCAAAGAAAGTTGGAGCCTCCACAATCACTGTCCATAGCTCCAAACTACCACATACACGTAAAAGTGCATGTTGCCACAGCATCATGGACTCCCTGAGTGACCTATAACACACCACCACCACATCAGTTTTTACTTCCTTCTCCCTGTTGGGGAAGAGGTTGTTTGGTTTCCGCTTGACAACTCCCCATAATTTCATGATTGAAATCAGGAGAATAGTGGACCACAGACCTGTGACACATCAGTCTTCCAGGAATTATGTTGCACCACTCCTGAGAAACCCTATGGAGCTGGTCAATAGTGGAAATTGCATCCTTAAATATAAAGGATTGATAGCTGCTTTACTTTGCCTCTTGCAGTGTATCAGTAGCACCAGTTAGAAATAGGGCCTGGTAGCTACTGTTATCAGTGATGAAACTCATTCACAAATGGGACAAGTTTCACTGCTAACAGGAAGATCTAAGTGTAAAAAGCTTTGATTCAAGGTAGATTAGAGCCAATTACAGTGCAGTGCTGAATAATATAGTCTAGAATTAATTTTTGTTATGGTTTGTGGAGGGAAAGAGTCTCACTTTTAGAAACATTTCAACTGTCTTTTGATCTGTTTAATGTATGTTCCTGAAAGCTTTTATAAGTAGAAATTAAAGTGAGCATAAATTTTGTCTGGAAGTAATTTGCAGGCTGTAATGTAATAGGCTTTCGGATGGTTTCCATGTGAAATGTAATGCCCAGGAGTGATTACAAGCCGTGATCTAAAGGTTGGAATGATGGTATAAACTGCAAAAGTGATTTACAATTGCCATCCAGACCCACAGTTGAGATCATTGTATTGAAATCAGTCCCATGTATTTTGTTACTTTTTGTAAAATATATATTGTGAGATTTTTTTTTCCCCTTCATTTGTCTAGAACTACACCAAAGCTGAAAGCTGAGAGGAGGCCAGACAAATTCTGAAATAGTGGTTAGGTAATGCTAAGCCTGGGTACTAAAAATTATAATTCAAGATGGAAAGGCAGAGTGAAGAAGGCAAGGAACTCTGTAGTTTTGTGCCCTGGAAAACAATACAGTGCAGTGGGAGATGGTGTGTTCAGTCTTAACATCAAAAAAGTGGAGGGGTATTATTGGCTCGGAGTTTAAGGGCAGAATTTTTCACTCGGCGTGCATGCGCACACTTGACTCACTCGAGCATGAAATAGCGCGTGATGATGTCAGGCGAGTGTCCTGATGTCATTACACATTTGTGCAATTTATCGGTCATCCAGCGCGCATGAGAGTTGGAAGTGCCCCCGATGATAAGTAAGAGGCTCATTAAGGACATTAAAGTTGTAATTAATGGCGATTCTTTTCATTGTCCATCCAATGTTGCAGTTAGCGGGTGGGCGAAGAGGCTAGACATCCTTTGCATTTTTCAGGAAACCTCTTCCATGGGCGGGAGGGTGTCAAATAAAAAAAAAATGTATGGACAGAATTTTCATCTTGTATATGTTCAGGTGACTGACTCTGATGCGTGGGCATTTTTTTCTGGATTTTAAAAACAGTTTTTATTGCATTTAAATTCTTCAGCTCTCTGAGACAGCTCTCTGCCTTCAGGGAGCTTTCATTCCATGCTCTCCCGCGCCTGTGCCGACTTCAGCCCTCGCCCTCCTCCCGCTCGCACCCCGGAAGCACTGAGCCTTTCAGCACGTGTTTCAGGCTGGCCGGCCGTTAATTGGCCAGCCAGCATGAAATCGCGGTCGGGACCGATCATATTCGGGGGTCCGTTCCCCGGCCACTCCTGGGCCTGCCGATCGTGGACACCCGGCGAACTAAAAGCCCTGCCCTAAAAGAAGCAAATCAGGAAAGTTCAGGGAGGCAATAGCCATAGAAATATTGATATAATATGGGAACGCAAGAGTGTTATTGGAGGCTAGGGATAAGAGGTGGGTTGCAAATCAGCCAAGTCTTTTCCTGGCATCCTGCCCTGGAGTATGTATGTCTGAGTGAGTGAGTTCATCTCCTTACTTTTCATCAGATTTCTGATGTTTGGTAGCACAAGAAATACCTGGTTTCCCGGCTTTTATCCATTCGTCACCACTTTGAAGCCAAAGCATTTTTATTGGTGTCTTTGGGGCACTAACCTTTGCTGTTGCAGCACTTAACCAGATATGGTGATTTGTCTCCAACAGCCATCAGCCTGACATTGTGAATGGGGCATTCAAATAGTCTGATAAATAATTCAGCTGAACTTGGGAGATGCACAGTTTTGGATTTGATGATAACTGATTCGTGCAGACGTGCTGATAGCCAGGAAACTAACAGTGGAATACTAGGAAGCACTTCTTGCCTGATGCCTAAGAACTGAAGATCAAAATTAGAATTGAAGGAAATCATTAAATTCCTATCATTTCATACATTAGCCAAGTCCTGTTGAGCTGCTTCCAGTTGTTCATTAACAGAGGCTTTTGCTGCAAAGATGAAGGATGGTTGAATATTGAGACTGAAATATTGACCCTGTTTTGATTCAATTGTTTCAAATGTTCCGCAGTTCAAGTATTCTTCAAGATTTGTGCACTACTTTCCTCAGATTAACTTTGGGTAAGAAATTCAATTGCCCTGATTTTTGGGTGTGGGGACCACAGTCCGTGATGTGCTTGTGCCCATTCAGATCAAGGTACACATCCAGTTGTGAATGGTGGTAGAAATTAAACTCACCGGAGGGGGAGGCTTCACAAATATCCCCATCCTCAATGATGGAGGAGCCCAGCACATCAGTGCAAAAGATAAGGCTGAAGCATTTGCAACAATCTTCAGCCAGAAGTGCCTAGTGGATGATCCATCTCAGCCTCCTCCAAATGTCCCCAGCATCACAGATGCCAGTCTTCAGCCAATTTGATGCACTCCATGTGATATCAAGAAATGGCACTAGATTCTGTGAAGGCTTTGGGCCCTGACAATATTTCAGGCAATAGTACCAAAGACTTGTGCTCTGGAACTTGCTGCGCTCCTAGCCAAGCTGTTCCAGTACAGCTACAACACTGGCATCTACCCGGCTATGTGGAAAATTGCCCAGGCATGGCCTGTACGCAAAAATCAGGACAAATCCAACACGGCCAATTACCACCCCATCAGTCTACTCTCAATCATCAGTAAAGTAATGGAAGGGGTGATCAACAGTGCTATCAAGCGGCACTTGCTTAGCAATAACCTGCTCACTCACGCCCAGTTTGGGTTCCACCAGTGCCACTCAGCTCCTGACCTCATTGCAGCCTTGGTTCAAACATGGACAAAAGAGCTGAATTCCTGAGGGGAAGTGAGAGTGATTGCCCTTGACATCAAGGTATCATTTGACCGAGTGTGGCATCAAGGAGCCCTAGCAGAATTGGAGTCAATGGGAATAGGGGAAAAACTCTCCGCTGGTCGGAGTCATACCTAACGCAAAGGAAGATGGCTGTTGGAGGTCAGTCAACTCAGCTCCAGGACATCAATGCAGGAGTTCCTTAGGATGTTGTGTCCTCAGCCCAACTATCTTCAGCTGTTTCATCAATGACCTTCCTTCCTTCATAAGGTCAGAAGTAGGGATGTTCGCTGACTCCTCAGATACTGAAGCAGTCCATGTCCAAATGCAGCAAGACCTGGACAATATCCAGGCTTGGGCTGACAAGTGGCAAGTAACATTCACGCCACACAAGTGCCAGGCAATGACCATCTCCAACAAAAGAGAATCCAACCATCGCCCCTTGATGTTTAATGGCATTACCATCGCTGAAATCCCCACTATCAACATCCTGGGGGTTACTATTGACCAGAAACTGAACTGGGCTAGCCATATAAATACTGTGTCTACAAAAGCAGGTCAGAGGCTAGGAATCGTGCAATGAGAATTCATCTCCTGACTCTCAAAAGCCTGTCCACCATCTACAAGGCACAAGTCAGGAATGTGATGGAAACTCCCCACTTGCCTGGATGCAGCTCCCACAACACTCAAGAAGCTGGACACCATCCAAGACAAAGCAGCTGGCTTGATTGGCCCCACATCCACAAACATTCACTCCCTCCACAGGCAGCCTCCTATCACTGTTGAGGATCATAGAGGAGTCCAAGTTGGCAGAGGGCATGGCACAGAGCTTGCCCTCTCTGCAGCCTCTCTCTCTGGGTGCTGCTGACCCAGGGGCACTGCCACCCATATCAGTGCTGATCGCCATTTGGGCTGCACAGACAGCAGCCCATATGGCACTGCCTACCTTCAGAAAATCAAGAAAAAATTGCGCAAATTGATTTCTCACCCTTCAAGTTTTTTGAAAAATAAAACATTGTATCTGGATCACAATCAAACATTTTTTCATGGGCTGATTCTTCCTTTTGATTTATTCCTCCCAAAAGACATTGAAATAATGCAATTGTTCTGACATTGTCGCTAAATAATGAAGAACTGTAACAGATCCCTCCTGCTTGAAGCAGTCGCATCTCACAGGTCCACAAGTTTTCTTTCTGCACCTGGGGTCATGAATGGAAATGGTCATATAATTAGATTGAGGATGCCTTGGTTTTAAACTGATTTATTAATTAACAATGTTATGAGTCATGATCCCAAGGAAGATTCACATATCCTACCATTCTGTTCCATGCACCTTTTAACAACCTTTTTTCAAAATCACTGCAATCTTTTAGTAGCCGATAAATGAGAAACCAGGTCACAGCTTCTCACTCACTCATGCCTGTAGATTACTTACTTTTCCTTATTTTTCTTCCTCTATATGTACAGAGATCTTTTTTTTACTGTTTTTTACAAGTTTTCCAATAACAGCAGAAACATTTTGACTTTGATCAGTTAATGAGGAAAACACTCAAGAATAATTAATGTGCAGCACCATTGTGGTATGGAATGTGTAAGAACCAATGTTGTCATTGGGAATACAAAAATTAATCAGATTGACAAAAATGTCTGCCTCACGCATTTTAAAAAGATGTTCAAGAAATGAGTGTTTACAGTGACACTAAATCATTTCTAATGTCATCCCCAGTGAATTGGAATTAAGACCCATCATCCCATCTCATAATCCACCTTAATCATTACCAGGACATTATTACTGTGGTCTTCCTTTTTTCCTCTTTTTACTCTCTGTTAACAGGATCCACTCCAGTTGCTGAAGTCAAATCTAAGACACAGAGCCTTTCCTTGCTGAGAGAGTTTATAGACTTGGTTCAGTGTCAACACACCTCACCTCTGCTCAGTGCCCCAGCTATCCCCTATTTATATGTGTTCAAATACCAATCACTTGTTTTCCTTAACAATATCATTGACATTAACAAATGTTAACAATGTAATTAATATTAACAAACCTTAATAATGTAACTGATAAGGCATTGACACACTACCATTACCACACAGGTTTTAAAACCAGAACTTGATATCATCTAATCACTCACTGTTCCTGGACTTATCTCAACTTCTCTTACTCTTTTCAATCTCATTGCTGCCCTGCTTTATGGGGCACTGAGCTTGAATTTCATATTCACCACTTGGGCAGTAATCTGAAGGAGCAGATCACTTGCCCATTGACATCAATGGAATAAAAATAAGGGAGGTTCTATAGAGGGTGGAAAACCAACCACGCTAGATTATTGCCCAAAGGGTGAAGCCAGAAATCTCCACATCACCTTATTCAGATTCTAAATAATGAAAATACGAGCCAGGAGTTAACAGTGAGTAATGCTATTGCACAAAGATTTAAAATGGTTGTATCCATCAACTATCTCCCTCTTTTAACAGAGGTGTGAACTGTTTTAAATGGGGAGGAATTTCACACAAATGCATTATTCACTTGTACAATAACATCACTTCCAGTAGCTTACGGGCTAATAATTCAGACTTGGTGGAGCCTAAACCACATTCCAGAATATACACAAGAGCCATTGTAAGTGCAAAATAGGCCATAATATATTTGATCAATGACTCTCAGTAGCAGTTGTCAAGATCAAGAGAGCCTTCATGAGACTTCCTGTTGTGTTCTCGAATTGTCCAAACACTGTTGATATTGAGGCAGGTGACACTCTTAATGCAGATGGAAGTGTTGTTTTAATTGAAGTCAATGCAAAGTAAAATTGGTCGGTGTTGATACAGTGTTGCCAACCCATTACCACCGATTTTGTGCCTCCACTGAAGTTGAATAACACCACAAGAATGCCTTTTAGATGTTGGCTTGTGTTTCTGACAACTATCTGCTTGTTGAGAGTAACTTTTGAACCTGGAATGAAAACTACAGGTTGGTATGAAATGCTCAGATGCAGATAATTATGATGGAGTATTGGAGGTGAAACTTTCTTCAACAGTAAGGCATTTTGGTGCGTGAGCTGCCCATTCAACTCTCCACCCTATCATCTTTCCTATTAACATGGGCTGTGGTGATGAACTGACCCATGGGCTGTGACAGAGGACAGATCCATGATTTGGGGTTCAAGGTCTGGCCAAGGGTAGTGACTTATAAGTCTTAACAGTAAGAAGAATATATGTATGTGAGTTGAAAGGCAATAAGGAACTAAACATCAGCCATAAATATTTTTACCATACGGGTGAGGTAGCATAGTGGTTATGTTATTGAACTAGTAATCCAACAGCCTGGACTACTGAAGCATGAGTTCAAATCTCACCATAATCGCTGGGACAATAATCATGCAGTTCATTAAATAAATCTGAATGCAAAGTTAGTATCAGTGATGGTGACCATGAAACTACTGGATTGTAGCAAAAGCACATCTGGCTCACTGCTGCCCTTTAGGAAAGGAAATCTGCATCCCTACCCAGTCTGGTTTATGTGTGACTCTTAACTGCCCTCTGAAATGGCACTTAGTTATATAGGGATGGGAAATAAATGTTGGCTTTGCTACTGATGCCCACTTCCCATGAATTGATTTTAAAAAAACATTTTATACTCAGATTTTGTGTAGAAATACAGATTTATAAAAGTAACATCAATAGCATTGACAGTGTTTTGTAGTCTGATCCTTGTGCAACACTAGACAGACTTTGGCTGGTTTGATTTAAAACGAAGATATTCAATAGTTGTTGTCTAGTTGCTGCCATATTTATAGGGGCTAATGTTTCTCAGTTATTGAACGTTTATAACAGAGTCCCTTATTTGTTTAGCCCCATGGGAAAATTTGATGCATATCTATTATCTGCAGTATATTTCCCTGTTACTAATTCTGAGATCAACTGAATTTCTTAACATGTTGAAACCATATCTGATATCATTCAAAAATAAAAAAAAAATGGTAAAAAATATGACCGTCTTGCAATAACTTGTCTTGATGGATGAACTTACATTTCCTGTCCAGTGCTTCACTTCATCATTCCCTCATTATCTAATATTGTTGCTTCATCTCCATAGTGTTATTTTCTTCTTCAATGGACATGGAGCTCCCAAGTGAAGATAACTGATCTTAATCTCTTAGCAATGTTGATTCTTCAAAGGCACATCATTTCTACTTTACTTTTCTTTCATGAAATTGCACTGTCCTCCACGTTAGTTTATTTGCACTGGCTGAACAACTTTGCTATTTTGGACGTTCTTCCACTGTGTTTCTCAAATGTAAAGCATCTTTGATTCTTCTTATCATTTCCTGTTGAATTATCTTCTCAGTGCACATTTCCTCTGTTCACCTTCCATTTAACCTACGTTGCATTTCAGACCTGGACATAACGTATAACTTTGTCTGAAGCAGAATGTAATGAAGGTTAAAACATGCAAAATCTACAGACGATTGACTCAGGCAGTAAATAATTGACATTTTTAATTTAACTTAAACTTTGAACAATTTCATTTTGAATACAGGGTGCTGTGCTCTACTATTTAATTCCAAGAAGTGGATAATCTTTATTTTTCCTCTCTTTGTCTTTCTTGAAGGGGCTGATCCAAGCTCACAGATCTAGTTGCCATTATGCATATGTGAATCTTTTCTGCTTCAGTTATGCTGACGTCACAAATTAATACCCGCATTCTGCCAACATTTATATGCGTAGCACTAGCAGGCATGGCCTGCTGAGATGGGAGTCCTGATAATGAAAACTTTTAAATGGAAATAATCTAAAGAAGGGTCTTGAAGATTTCAAATGATGGGGCTCTGAGTATTTCCTTTGGCTGCTTGTTCCATTGTGGGATTGTCCTTGGGAAGAAAGATTATTGATACACTGGGCATAGTCGTCCGGTCCCATCCGGCCATGTTGGTGTTGGGCATCATGGCGGGATAGGGGGGGTGGGTGCAGGGACAAGATGGCGAGAAGGCCAAAAATCGGTTTCACACCATCGCGAAACCAGTTTGAAATTGTCCGCTCCACCTGTCAATGGTGGGATGCGTCTGCCACCGCCGCATGTCGGGAACCTAATTTCAATGCTTTAGCATCTCATTATAAGCCCTGCTCGCCGGAATCATCTCCCCTCCTCAAATTTACCGCCCACATTGGCGTGACTTCAGAACGGGGTGCTTCATGACTGCCTTTAAAAGGCGTGCACCTGGTGACCTGAACTTCGAGGGGGACTCGGAGGTGAGCGCACACAACCTTGCGCAGCGCTCACGAGCATCGCCTGTGGGACATCAAGAAAGAGGCTCCGCACATTCGCGGGAGGCACAGGCAAGCCGCTTTCTCCCGGGTGGCTTTTAGTGAGGTGCTGGGGCAAGGGTTCCAGTGCGGGTCAGGCTGGGGTGGGGGTTGGTGAGGTCAAGGCAGCACAAACTGAAGGACACGCTCAAGCACATGCTGGGTGCTGAGGGGAGGGGGTTTGAGGGAAGCGGCCATGTACTTGGAAAAGCTTGTCAAAAGTGAGCATTCTTCCGCAGCTGAGGCCGCTCAGCAGCAGCTCCATTGACATGCTTAGAGTCGGGCCTCTGAAGCTTTTCTGCCCACTCAGGCAAGGCAAAAACATGAAAGTGCCACCAAATGCGCCAGAACTCTTCACCCCTCGGGTCCAGGCCTTGAAAATTGCAGCTATGAGGAGAGATTGGATAGGCTAGGGTTGTTTTCTTTAGAACAAAGGAGGCTAAGGGGTGACCTAATTGAGGTGAACAAAATTATGAGGGGCCTAGATAGTTTCCCCTAGCTCAGGGGACAATTGCCAGGGGGCATAGATTAAAGGTAATTGGTAAAAGGATTAGAGGGGGCATGAGAAAAAACTTTTTCACCCAGAGGGTGGTGGGCATCTGTAATTCACTGCCTAAGCTGGTGGTTGAGGCTGAAATGCTCAATACATCTAAAAGGTACCTGGTTCTGCATCTGAAATGCTGTAATCTGCAAGGCTATGGACCAGGTGCTGGAAAATAAATGGCTAGTTCTTTTTTCTCTTTTTGGCCAGCACAGACATGATGGGCAGTTCTATTCGTATTCTATTCTATTTGTAATTCTTCAGGCAATAAAACAGCCTGCAATGGAACAAAAAACCGGACAATATCCAGGCTTGGGCTGATAATGGACAAGCAGCATTTGTGCTATACAAATGCCAAGCAATGAAAAAGAAAGACTTGCATATTTATGGCACTTTTCACAACCTCAGGCTGTCCCAAAGTGCTTTACAGCTAAAGAGGTACTTTTGAATCATAGAATCCAAAAAGGTTTATGGCACAGAAAGAGGCCACTTGGCCCACTGTCTCTGCGCCGCCTGAAAAAAAAGCCACACAGCTTAATCCCACTTTCCAGCATTTGGTCCATAGCCCTGCAGGTTACGGCACTTCAGGTGCACATCCAGACACTTTTTAATTGAGATGAGATTTCCTGCCTCTACTACCCATGCAGGCAATGAGTTCCAGACCCTTACCATCCTCTGGGTAAATTCTTGTTTCCTCACCTCATTACTAATCCTTCTGCCAATCAGTTTAAATCCATGCCCCCTAGTCGCTGACTCTCTCTAAAGTAAATAGGCCCTTCCCATCCACTCTATCCAGGTCCCTCACAACTTTGTACATCTCAATCAAATCTCGCTTCAGCCTCCTCTGTTCCAAGCAGAACAACCCCGGCCTATCCAATCTTTCCTCATAGCTGCAATTTTCTAGTCTTGGCAACATCCTCAAATCTCCTCTGTACGGCAATGAGGTGACCAGAACTGCACACAAGTTGTGGCCTAACTGTTTTATATAGTTCCAGCATAACCTCCCTGCTCTTATATTCTATGCTTTGGCTAACAAAGGAAAGGATTCCATATGCCTTTTTAACCACCTTATTGACCTGTCCTGCCACCTTTACTGATCTGTGAACATTTACTCCAAGGTAAATGGAGTATGGAGTGAATGGAATCACTGAATTGTAATGTAATGAAATGTAATCACTGTTGTAATGTGGAAAACACAACAGAAAACTTGCGCACAGCAACATCCCACAAACAGAAAAGTGATAACGACTACATAATCTGTTTGCTTTTGATGTTTTTGGTTGAAGAAAAATATTGGCCAGGACACCAGGCATAACACACTCACTCTTCTTTGAATAGTGTACTGGAATGTTTTAGAACTACCCAAGAGAGCAGACAGGACCTTAATTTAATGTCTCACTTGAAAGCTGATCTTACTGAAACATGAAAGATTCTGAGAGGGCTTGGCAAGGTAGATGCTGAGAGGATGGTTCCCCATATAGGGGAATCTAGAACTAGGGGACACAATTTGAAATTGAGATGAGGATAAGCCTTTTTCTCTCAGAAGATCATTAGTAATTCTCTTCCCCAGAGAGCAGTGTAGGCTGAGTTAGACAGATTTTTGATGTACAAAGGGTTCAAGGGTAATGGGGGACAGACAGGAGAATAGAGTTATCAGATCAACCATGATCTTATTGAATAGTGTAACAGGATGGAGGGGAGAATAACCTACTCCTGCTCCTATTTCTTATTATTTTATGTTCTAATGTATCCATGCTCCAACCTTGCCAATTAGTGGTCAAAGGGTGTGTTCTCCATCCATTTGAGGACAGCGGCCAGGCTCTCAAAGCTTGAGGGCCAATAGGAAGCCCTAGAACACTGAAGGAGCTGCAGCCTTCCATTGCAGGTAAAGATGAGAGATAGTGCCTCCATCTTGACGTTCCCTTTCAGCAATTAAGATTTGAACAAAAATATGACACTGCTGAGGGTCCCCCTCCACAGGGCAGACTGCAGCTGCAGCTCTGGTCAGGTAGGGTGCTGGGGGGTTGGGGGTGGCATTCTGGAGTGCTGCACCTGGGAAGGAGGCTGCCTCCAGGCACCTGGCCTGCTCCTGATGTGGCAGGCATAGGGGGGAGGCGGTGGGGGTGGGAGTTACCGGTCTGAATCTTAATTGATCTTTTGCTCTGCTTGACCAGTTACTTGCTGCTTCCAGGTTCCATTTCATCCCCATTCCAACCTTCTCAAAAATGGCTCTGAGGCCAGATGGTGAAGGTCCGGTATGCTGGCCAGTAACATGGAGTTACCTGCCTGCCCACTTCAGTTCCACCCATGTCTTGCAGCAGTTTCCCTGCTCCTAGTCTCAGATGACCCTATCATTAAACATTGGGAAGTCTGATATCATTACCTTCTGCTCCTGATGTAAACTCCGTACCCATACTACATATTCCAGACCTTCCCTGGCCACTATCTCAAAGTCACACCAGATTGGTCACAACCTTGTTATCCTATGCAACCCAAGCACAGCCTAGAGTTCCATATCCTCTCCACTGCTAAGGCCACCTATTTTCACTTCCATGACATCACTTTCTTTTGCCCTTATCTCAACCCATCTGCTCCTGAAACTCTGATTCATGCCCCTGTTACCTCCAGACTTGATGATCTCCTGGTTGGCCTCTCATCTTCCACTCTCCATACACGTAAGTCTTTCCAAAACTCTGATTTCTGTATCCTATTTTGCACAAAGACTGCTCCCCCAATACTCTTATGATCACATATCTACATTGGCTCCCAGTCCTCCAACACCTTAGATTTAAAAATCTCTTTATATCTTCCTTCCCCCACTACCTCTATAACCTCCTCCAGCCCTACAACCCCTCCCAAACTTAGATTGCTTCCACCCCAGCCTCTTCTACATCCTCCTCCTTTCATGTCGCCTTCAGCTGTTTAGTCTGGGGAATTCTCTCTCTCTACCCCTTGGTCTCTACATCTCCCTGTCAGGGCCCATTTATTTGATTTTTGCCTCTGCAAAATAGATTAGGAAGTTTTTCTATGGTGAAAGGATGATTTTAAAGTTTTTCTTTGTTGTTTTTATACGTCTTTATTGTCCTTACCAAATATTCCACCAAAACGTAAATAAAAGGGGTAAAAGCTATTGCAAAGGACCAGATTTAACTAAGAACATTGGCATCGAGGTTGTTTTAGAAACTGTTCACAGTTTCACAAGAAATGGTGAATGGAGAAATCCTCACAGATCCATTTGCAATATCACTGTACATACTGACTAAATAAATTCTCGCTCCAGTGTGAGGTGGCAGACGGACACTAAATTAGCCGCGGACAGATGAAAGAAGATGGATCCCTATTTACAGACGAAGGCAACTCGTTATTGATAAATTTTGAAGGGAACTGCAAATGTGAGGAAGGACATGAGGTTGCTTGAAGTCAAATAAGTTGTTGCAGAAACACTGTGATGACTGAATCAACGGTAGTTAATTGGGAAGTGTACCCATCTGAATTATCACAGGATCCCACACATTGCAAAAGGAGATAGTCACACAAATAGACAACAAAAAAGGACAGGGAAATAGTGGCTGATTCATTGAGTATGTCCCAACCTGCTGACTCAGTTTAGGTACATAGGAACAGCCTCTCAGGCCCACTCCACCATTCAATTAGGTCATTGTTGATCTGCATCTCGACTCAATTTTCCCACCTTTAAACTGTACCTGTTAATACACTTACTTAGCAAAAAATTATCAATTTTGGTCTTGAAAGTTCTTTTGCTCCAGCATCTGCTACCTCTAGTGGGAGAGTTCCTAATTTCTACCAACCTTTGTGTGAAAAAGTGCTTCAAGAATTCTCTCCTGAAGGGCCTAGCATTAATTTTAGGATTATGTTCCCTGGTTCGTGACTCCACTGCCAGGATAGATGATTTCTCCATATCAAAGCTGTCAAATCCTTTTTTGGATATTTTTAACACCTCAGTCAAATCACCTTGATCACCTTTACTCAAAGTAATATGAACCAAGATTATTCCAAGTGTTTTAACCGTCTAAGCCTTGGTATCATTGTGATGAATCTACACTGCACTTTCTCCAAGGTCTTCCTGAGGTGCAATGGCCAAAACTGAACCCAATGCTCCAGGTGAGGTCTGCACAAGTCTCTCATAGAATAATAGAATGGTCACAGCATAGAGAAGGCCATTTGGTCCATTGAGCCCATGTTGGCTACTCCTGTGCCCTCCACCTGTGGCCCTGCAAATTTTCTTCCTTCAGATGCTTATCCAATTACCTTTTGAAAAAGATAATTGATTCTGCCTCCACCACACTCGCAGGCAGTGCATTCCAGATCCTTTTCCTCAAGTCACCTTTGATTCTTTTGCCAATCATTTTAAATCTGTGCGCTCTGATTTTTGACCCTTCTGTCAATGTGAACAGTAACTCCCTATCTACTCTGTCCAGACCCCTCATGATTTCGAACACTTCTATCAAACCTCTTCTCAACCTTGCCTTCTCTAAGGGGAACAATCCCAGCTCCTCCAATCTATCCATGTAACTGAAGTTCCTTAGCTCTGGGACCATTTGTGTAAATTGTTTCCTCTGAAGCATCACTTCCTCTCCTTGATTTTCCCAAGCTCTTCAAGGTAAAGGACAACATTCCATTTAACCTTTTAGATTTATGCAACTACTAACTACTTTGCGGATTACCAAGTTATTGGTCAGAGACATCTTGGGAGCCAAGCTTTTGTGCTGAAAACACCTATTCTACCGTGTACTTCACTGGATCCCATTGGAGGGAGTTCATTCGTGACAGCACTTCCTATTCAAAACAATACTAGACCAGAGGAAGATTTCATGAAGCAATTCCAAGGAACATGGTTTATCTTACAATGTTTCAATAATGGCAGAGGTTAACTGCAATAGCCTAGAAATTGAATTGCATCAAAGTGAAGACTGATGATAGGCACACACTACACAGTGTTAGCCGTAGTTAACTCTGCCTCCATTTAATGTTACAGGCTCAAGCCCACTCCAGGACTTGAGCACAAAAATTAAGTCTGACACTCCAGTGCAGTTGCCACACCCGGTAAAGATATGCCACGTTCATAATTTTAAAAACATAAACTGTACCCAACAATGCACAATAAGATGCTTCAAAAGATGGCTGTCAAGGATCATGTGACTTGGCTTGTAGATTCAAGTACTGCTACACGGTCTTGAAAGGACAAAAGGATGCATTTCAGACTAAGGGTGTCACTATCTTCCTCCTGAAACCTTCCAGAAGAGATTTCCTGACCTGAATGGGTCTTTTCAGAAGCAGTGATTGTCTCAAACCTCCAGGGTGAATGTCTGCAAACAATAGCCCAGGTTGTGGCTAATTAACTTAAGCCCAATACCATATTTGGAAGGGAACTGTGAGGAGTCACATGGTAAGGCAGCCATGTTGCTTGCTTAATTTATTCTTAAGCGCTGTCTGCAAAAAGACACTCACAACTCAACAACTGCCATAAGAACTGGAAATTGTAACATCATAAGGTCTCCAAGCCTGTTACTTTTCAAGTCCACCAATACAGCAAACTGACCACTTGGTAATAAGGCTACAAGTAATTAACTTTGTGAGCTGGATGGTGTCGAGCTTCTTGTGTGTTGTTGGAGTGGCACTCATCTAGGCAAGTGGAGAGTATTCCTTCAAACACCTGCTCTGTGCCTTGTGGATGTTGGACAAGATTTGGGGGGTCAGGAGATGAGTTACTCGCCGCAAAATTCCCAGCCTCTGACCTGATCTTGTAGCCACAGTATTTATATGGCTAGTCCAGTTCGGTTCCAGGTCAAGGTAACCCCCAGGATGTTGCTAGTGGGGGATTCAATGATATTAGTGCCATTATATGTCAAGGGGTGATAGTTGGATTTTCTCTTGTTGGAGATGGTCATTGCCTAGCACTTGTGTGGCACAAATGTTACTTGCCACTTGTCAGCCCAAGCTTGGATATTGTCCAGGTCTTGCTGCTTTTGGACATAAACTACTTCAGTATCTGATGGTGCAAATGGTGCTGAACATTGTGTAATCATTGGCGAACATCCCCACTTCTGACCTTATGTTGGAAGGAAGGTCATTGATGAAACAGCTGAAGTTGGTTGGGCCGAGGACACTACCCTAAGGAGCTCCTGCAGTGATGGTCTGGAACTGAGATGACTGACATCCAACAACCACAACCATCTTCCTTTGTGCTAGGTATGACTCCAACCAGCGGAGAGTTTTCCCCCGATTCTCATTGACTCCAGTTTTGCTCGGGCTCCTTAATGCCACACTTGGTCAAATGCTGCTTCATATCAAGGGCAGTCACTCTCACCTCACCTCTGGAGTTCAGATCTTTTGTCCATGTTTGAGCCAAGGCTGTAATGAGGTCATGAGCTCAGTGGCCCTGGCAGAACCCTAACTCGCCATTAGCGGGCAGGTTATTGCTAAGCAAGTGCTGCTTGATAGCACTGTTGATGACCCCTTCCATTACTTTACTGATGATCGAGAGTAGACTGATGGGGCAGTAATTGGCTGCGTTGGATTTGTCCTGCTTTTTGTGTACAGGACATACCTGGGCAATTTTACACATAACCAGGTGGATGCCAGTGTTGTAGCTGTACTAGAACAGCTTGGCTAGGTGCACAGCAAATTCTGGAGCACAATTCTTCAGTACTATTACCGGAATACTGTCAGGGCCCATAGCCTTTGCACTAGTCAGTGCCTTCAGCCGTTTCTTGATATCCTGAGTGACATCCTGAGATATTGAGTGAATTAAATTGGCTGAGGACTGGCATCTGTGATGCTGGGGACCTCTGGAGGAGGCCGAGATGCATCATCCACTTGGCACTTCTGGCTTAAGATAGTAGCAAATGTTGCAGCCTTATCTTTTGCACCTATGTTCTGGGCTCCCCCATCATTGAGGATGGGGATTTTTGTGGAGCCTCCTCCTCCAGTGAGTTGTTTAATTGTCCACCACCATTCACGACTGGATGCAGCAGGACTACAGAGCTCAGATCTAATCCGTTTGTTGTGGGATCACTTAGTTCTGTCTGTCACTTGCTGCTTATGCTGTTTGGCACGTAAGTAGACCTGTGTTATAATTTCACCAGGTTGACACCTCATTTTTAGGCATGCCTGGTAACTCCTCCTGGCATGCCCTCCTGTAGCCTTCATTGAACCAGGGTTGTTCCCCTCGCTTGGTGGTAATGGTAGAGTGGGGGATATGCCTGGCCATGAGGTTACCGATTGTGTTTGAGTACATTTCTACTGCTGCTGGTGGCCCACAGCGCCTTGTGGATACCCAGTCTTGCTAGATCTATTAAAAATCTGACCCATTTATCACGGTAGTAGTGCCACACAACACGATGGATGGTATCCTCAATGTGAAGGCAGGACTTCGTTTACACAATGACTGTGTGGTGGTCACTCCTACCGATACTGTCTTGGACATATACATCTGCGGCAGGCAGGTTGGTGAGGATGAGATCAAGTATGCTTTTCCCTCTTTTTTTTTATATGAAGACGATTTTATTTTGTCATTAAAAACATCACAATTAATAAATTTAATTCTTAAATTGTCCCTCTTTCTTTGTACTCATTTCTCCAGTTTTAATTTCCTTTGTTGTAGAGGATTGAAACACTTTTGGAAACAGGAAGGGATCTGATTGTCTTCTGCAGTTTTACATCTAGGGCTTGAAATGCAGTTTCAATCTCTTTTTGCAGAATTTCAGAAGCTATCGTCATCTGTATAGCATGAGCATCCTTGACAATTTTTTTCTAGATTCTTCAGTTTCATAAAGCGGTTCCTCTGAAAAACATACTGCCAGTGCCACACTGGGTCAAGGAAATCCTTTCTCAGCAGCAAATATAATACTATTGTACAGGTAGTCAAGAAGGGTGCCTAGTTTTAAATCTTTCTCTTCATCAAAAGCTTCCCATTTTAGCAATTGAATTAAATGACAGCGGCCATCTTCTTTCTGGAGCTGCACCACCTGATGCACATCCTCTGCCTTCAGCGGGCTTATGGTTACCTCTCCTGTTTGTTCCCTCACCACCTTCCGCAGACCCAGTCTAGCAGCTTGGTCAGTAGTGGTGTTACCGAGCCACTCATAGTGATGGACATTGAAGTCCCCCACCCAGAGTACATGCTGCACCCTTGCCACCCTCAGTGCTTCTTCCAAGTGGTGTTCAACATGGAGGAGCACTGATTCATCAGCTGAGGGAGGGCAGTACATGGTAATCAGCAGGAGGTTTCCTTGCCCATGTTTGACCTGATGCTATGAGACTTCATGTGGTCCAAAGTCGATATTGGGACAACTCCCTCCTGACTGTATGCCACTGTGCTGTAATCTCTACTGGGTCTGTCCTGCCAGTGGGACAGGGCATACCCAGGGATGGTGATGGTCCGGGACATTATCTGTAAAATATGATTCTATGCGGATAACTATGTCAGGCTGTTGTCTGTGAGACAGCTCTCCCAATTTTGGCACTAGCCCCCAGACGTTAGTAAGGAGGACTTTGTAGGGTCGACAGGGCTGAGTTGCCGTTGTCGTTTCTGTTGCTTAGGTCGGTCTGTCCGGTTTCATTTTCCTATTTTGAGACATTGTAGTGGTTTGATACAACTGAGTGGCTTGCTAGGCCATTTCAGAGGGCATTTAAGAGTCAACCACATTGTTGTGGGTCTGGAGTCACATGTAGGCCAGACCAGATAAGGATGGCAGATTCCCTTCCCTCAAGGGCATTAGTGAACCAGATGGGTTTTTACAACAATTGACAATGGTTTCATGGTCATCATTAGACTTTTAATTCCAGATTTTTAAAAAATTATTGAATTTGAACCCAGGCCCCCAGAGCATTAACCTGGGTCTCTAGATTACTAGTCCAGCAACAATACCACTACGCCATCGCCTCCCCCTTAAATAATACCCTGTACCGTTGTAACAAGATTTCCCTACTTTTATCTTCCGTCCTCCTTGCAATACTTCATTTGCCTTCCTAAGTTCCAGCTGTACCTGCATACTAATGCTTTGTATTTGCCTTTGCCATCGGGATACCAATCCAAAACGCACTTGTGTGACAAATGTTACTTGCCACTTATCAGCCCAAGCTTGGATATTGTCCAGGTCTTGCTGCATTTGGACATAAACTGCTTCAGTATCTGAGGAGTCATGAATGGTGCTGAACATTGTGCAATCATCAATGAACATCCTCACTTCTGACCTTATGATGGAAGGAAGTTCATTGATGAAGCAGCTGAAGATGGTTGGGCCTAGGACACCACCCTGAGGAACTCCTGCAGTGATATCCTGGGGTTGAGATGATTGACCGCCAACAACCACAACCATCTTCCTTTGTGCTAGGTATGACTCCAACCAGCAGAGAGATTTCCCCAATTCCCACTGACTTCAGTTTTGCTAGGGCTCCTTGATGCCACAATCGGTTAAATGCTGCCTTGATGTCAAGAGCAGTCACTCTCACCACACCTCTGAAATTCCTCTCTTTTGTCTATGTTTGGGTCAAGGCTGTAATGTAGTCTGGAGCTGAATGACCCAAGCAGAACCCAAATTGAGCATTGGTGAGCGGGATGTTGCTGAGTAAGTGCTGCTTGATAGCACCGTCGGTGACTCCTCCATCACTTTGCTGATGGTCAAGAGTAGATCAATGCGGCGCTAATTGGCTGAAGACTGGCATGCGTGCTGATGGTATCCTCAGAAGGAGGCACTTATCACTTATCCCTGTCTATAACAAGCTGCTTCTGCTGTTTAGTATGCATGTAGTCCTGTGTTATAGCTTCACCAGGTTGGCACTTCATTTTAGGTATATCTGGTGCTGCTCCATGTATGATCTATATTCATGATTATGCAGAGCACAGTTTGAACTTGTAGTTGACATAAAATTTGGAATTGTTGTGAACTGATAGAAGGATAGACATAGACTTCTAGAGGACACAGTCTGCCAGAATAAGCAGACGTGGCAGATGAAATTTAATGCAGAGAAGTGTGAAGTGATACATTTTGATAGGAAGAACAAGGAAAGGCAAAATAAAATACAGGATAACATTTTAAAGGGATGCAGGAGCAGAAGGACCTGGGGGTATATTTGTACAAATCCCTTAAGGTGGAAGGGCATTTGAAAAAGTGGTTAATAAGGCATATGGCATCCTGAGTTTTATAAATAGAGGTCTAAGCACGGAAATTGTGATGAACCTTTATAAAACACTGGCTCAGCATTGACTGGTGTATTGCGTCCAATTCTGAGCACCACATTGTACGAAGGATGTTAAGGTTTTAGAGAGGGTGCAGATAACATTTTTGAGAATCGTTTCAGGGATGAGAGGCCTCAGTTGTGAGGATAGATTGTAAAAGAGAAGATTAAGAGGAGGTTTGATAGTGGTGTTCAAAATCATGAGGGGGTCTGGGCAGAGTAGATAGAGAGGAATTCTTCCCATTTACGGAAGGGTTGTGAACCAGAGCACAGTGATATAAGGTAATTAGCAAAATAACCAGAGGCGACATGAGGGAAATCTTTTTGACACAACAAATGGTTAGAATCTTGAATGCATTGCTTGAGTTTGTGGAATTAGTTTCATTTGTGGCTTTCAAAAGGCAATTGGATAATTCTCTGAAGAGAAAAGAGACTGGCAGCTAATATAAAAGGGAATCACAAAGTCTTCTATGGGCATATGAATAGTAAAAGGTCAAGGTGGAAGGAGGAGTAGGGCAGATTAGGGACCAAAAAGGGACCAACATGGAGGCAGGCAGAATAGCTGAGGTATTAAATTAATACCTTGCATCTGTCTTTATGAAGAGGAAGATGTTACCCAGGCTACAGTGAAAGAGGAGGTAATTAATACTCTAGAAGGAATTAAAATTGATAAGAAAGAGATATTAGATAGGCTGTTTATACTTAAAGTTGATAAAATGCCAGGACCAGATGAGATGCATCCAAGGATACTGAGGGAATTGAGAGTGAAAATTGTGGAGGCACTGGTCATAAATTTCCAGTCTTCCTTAGACTCAGGGATGGTTCTAAAGGACTGGAGAATTGCAAACATTACACCCTTGTTCAAAAAGGGTGTAAAGATAAACCCAGCAACTACAGGCCAGTCAGTTTCATTTTAGTGTTGGGGAAACGTCTGGAAACAATAATTCGGGACAAAATTAATCACCACATGGACAAATGTGAGTTGATTAACGAGAGCCAACACAGATTTGTTAAGGGAAAATGGTGTCTAACTAACTTCCTGGAGTTTTTTGAAGAGGTAACAGAGAGGGTTCATGAGGGCAATACTGCTGATGTGCATGGACTTCTGAAAGGTATTCGATACAGTGCTGCACAACAGACTTGTGAGCAAAGTTATAGCTCATGGAATAAAAGGGACAGTGGCAACATGGATATGAAATTGGCTGAGTGACAGGAAACAGCGAGTAGTGGTTAATGGATGTTTTTCAGGCTGGAGGAAAGTTTGTAGTGGAGTTCCCCAGGAATTAGTGTTGGGAGCCTGGTTCTTCTGATATATATTAATGACCTGGACCTCGGTGCACAGGGCACAATTTCAAAATTTGCGGATGTTACGACTCTTGGAAGTATTGTGAACTATGAGGAGGATAGTGCAGATCTTGAAAAGGACATAGACAAGTTGGTAAATGGGAGGACAAGTGACAGATGAAGTTCAATGCAGAGAAATGTGAGGTGATTCAGTTTGGCAGGAAGAACGTAGAGAAACAATATAAAATAAAGGGTACAACTCTAAAGGGAGTGACGGAGTAGAGGGACCTGGGTGTATATTTGCATAAGTCATTGAAGGTGGCGGGACAACTTGAGAGTGTGGTTAATAAAGCATACAGTCCTAGACTTTATTAATAAGGGCATAGAGTACAAGAGCAATATGTTGAAATTGTATAAGACACTAGTTTGGCCTCAGCTGGAGTATCGCATCCAGTTCCAGGAACTGCACTTGAAGAAAGATGTGAATGCATTGGAGAGAGTGCAGAAAAGATTCATGAGAATGGTTCCAGGGATGAGGAACTTCCATTATGAACATAGATTGGAGAAGTTGGGACTGTTTTCCTTTGAGAAGAGAAGGTTGAGAGGAGATTTGATAGAGGTATTCAAAATCATGAGGGGTCTGGATATAGATAGGGAAAAACTGTTCCCACTCATGAAAGGATCAAGAATGAGAGGGCACAGACTTAAAGAAATTGGCAAAAAGAGCAAAAACAACATGAGCAAAAGCTTTTTCACACAGAGAATGCTTATGGTCTGGAATGAATTGCCTGAGAGTATGGTGGAGGCAGGTTCAATTGCCGCATCCAAGATTGAATTAGACTGTTATCTGAAAAGGAAAAAAATGTTATGGGGAGAGGTAGGTGAATTGCTCATTCAGAAAGCCAGTGCAGACACAATGGACTGAATGGCCTCTGTCAGCACAGTATCAATGGCTGTGATTCTGTGAAAATGTTTGCAGGGCCACAAGGAATAGGCGGGGAGAGTGGAACATGGTGAGCTGCTCTTACAGACAGCAGCATGGACATGTGAGCCAGAAGGCTGCCTTTAGTGCTATAACCACTCTAAGATTCTATAAGATTGTGATTGAAACCAATTCTGCTGCTGCCAATGCTTCATGGATGCCCAGTTTTGAGCTGCTCAATCTGCTCTGAATCTATCTCATTTAGCATGGTGGTCGTGCCAAACAATACAATGGTGTATGCCCTGAGTGCGAAGATGGGACTTTGTCTCTACAAAGACTGTGCGAAGGTCACTCCTACCAATACTGTCATAGACAGATGCATCTGTGACAGGTAAATTAGTGAGGGAGAAGTCAAGTAGGTTCTCTCCTCTTGTTGGTTCTCCCACCACACGCTGCAGGCTCAATCGGGCAGATACGTCCTTCAGGACATGGCCAGCTCGGTCACTAGTGGTACTACTAAGCCACTCTTGGTGATGAACATTGAGGACCCCAGAGTACATTCTGCACCCTTGCCACCTTCAGTGCTTCTTCCAATTGGTGTTCAACATGGTACTGGTTCATCAGTTTTGAGGGAGGACAGGAGGTGGTAATCAGCAGGAGGTTTTCTTGCCCATGTTTTATCTGATGCCGTGAGACATCTTGGGGTCCGGAGTAAATGTTGAGGACTCCCAGGCAACTCCTTCACAACTGTATACCACTGTGCCACCACCTCTGGTGGGTATGACCTGCTGGTGGGACAGGACACATCCAGGAATGGTAATGGAGGAAAATTATTTTAGAATTCTATCCATGAGAAACATCACAGATCATCTATCATGTGAGATTATCTGTATGCCAGCACAGCATCTGAATGGATTTTAGAAGAGAAATTGTAAATTAAAAACAAATCTTAATTACAGTACAGCTCCAACTGCTCTCTCACCGTAAATTTTATTTGTTTGTGATGTTATTTTGATTAGTAAAGAAGCCGTGTATAATAGCAAGCCAGATGGAGAGTGACATATGGACAAACTGTCTATGGAGAGAAGTAGCATTTAAAAAAAGTGAACGATTACTCGGAAACCTTCCCCTCCAACACAATCAGTAATTAAGGCCGGTACTTAGCATCAGTCACCCTGTTCTATCTATGCACTTGGTGCCCTTTATTCGTCAGTAATTTATCTAACTGAGCCGAGAGTGGGACATTACATTGTGATTGTGCACAGTAAGGCTCCACAGTGACTTTCAAGAGAGCATATTTATCTACAGCATTATTTCCCCAGGACCCGGTAATTGTTGTCAATTTAAATGCTCCCACTGGTAATCCAAATTGTACCCTGGGTAGCCTTTATTTATTGGCAGCAGGTGGTTTTACTGATGCTCATTTTACTGTTTTCTTTACAGTTTATTTTATTTTATTCTTGTTATGTGTGCTCATTAAAATGAGGGATGAATGTAGTGAAGAATGGATTTTATTGCTCAACCATTCAGGTGCAGAATGCTCTGTTTACAAACCTGTGGCTCGGCATGAAGCTCACTTTCGTTTCTTCTTAAAATGATTTTTCCACAGCGTGCAACCCACCCCACCATGCTCTAAATACAGAAAATATATACCCCCCTGCTGGCCCTTTCCTGAAATAGTGACTATGGCGATAGTGTAAATGACCCTTCCTAACACTGTCACACAACTTGTGCAAACTCTTGGGATGCTGGGACTGAGAGGTGCTGGTTTTTTATGCTGTATTTTTGCTGCCCCCACCCACGCCGCATGCCAATCCCTCCACTATCCCCCGTGGTGTGCTCTGAAGTCCTTTAGAAAAATATCTTCAAGGGGCCAGCATGATTTGTATCTCACACCAACACCCACCCTCTCCACCCCCAATAATTGGCCACAGATGAACTGAAATTGTGTTGTGTGACGTTGATAATGACCATGTTAACATTAAAATGTCAAACAATATCACCAATATCATATGTCAAGTCCCATTCCTAAAACTTCAGGCAGGTAAAACTCTGTTGCTTTTCCTTAATGTCCAACACTTACATCTAAATCATATCAGAGCAAATTCCCAATGGGCAGTTGACTCACAAGAACACAATGGGGAAAATTTTCCCTATGTTGGGTGGGAGGGTCAGGAGCGGGCGCGGGCGGGCGCAGGGCCGATTGCCGCCCACAATCGGCTCCGCGCTGCCATTTTACGTGGGCTGGCCAATTAAGGGCCACCCAGCGTGATGCACAGCCGGGAGCGCTCAGCACTACCTGTGCGGGCGGGGGGAAGAGGGAGAGTCGGAGCCTGCGCTCTTTCACGCATGCGCATGAAAGAACGCAAGAATCGCCCTGAGGCACGGAGCTGAATAAAGAAACATAAAAATGATTTACACATGTCCCATTTATGAATTATGCAATCATTATTTATTTATTTAATAAACCCTTCAGGAAACCTCATCCCGCCCATGGATGAGGTTTCCTGAAAAACGCGAAGGCCGCTTGGACCCTTCACCTGACCGCCAACCTTAAGGTTGGACAGGCAGGGTTGATAATTACTTTAATTAGTTTTTTAATGGTCTTAACAGGTCTTTGACAGTTCGGTGGGCGCGCAGCCACCTCCGGTGCTTGCCCGCCGAACGAAAGATCTAAATGACGCGCAGTGATGTCGGGACTCACGCCCGATGTCACCATGCATCATTTTATGCGTCGGCGTGTCGGGCCCGCCCCAGCCCGCCGACGTCAAAATTCTGGTCCATAATGGAAAGGGCCAAAATGGCCAAAGGAGATGTTTGGTAAAGCTAAAGGTTGATGCACTATTGATGCTATGACATTGGTTCACTGAATAATAACTATGTTGGGTCATATTTACAAATCAGGCTGAGGATGTTAGAAGGCAGATATATATGCTGAATATAAAAGTAAGCAAGTTTTACTGCAGCTTCACCAGGCATTTGTGAGACCACATCTGGAATACTGTGTACAGTTTTCATCTCATTTGAAAAAAGATATAATTGAATTAAAAGCAGCACAGAAAAGGTTCACTCAACTCATTCCTGGTAGGAAGGGCTCATCCTATTAAGAAAGGTTGATCTGGTTGGGCCTATACCCATTGAAGTTTAGAAGAATTAGAGGTGATCTTAACAGGATAGGCATTGGGAGGATATTTCTACTTGTGGGAGAGACTAGATCTAAGGGTCACAGTTTAAGAATAAAACATCACCCTTTTAAGACTGAGATAATGAGATTTTTTTTTCTCTCAGGGGGTTGTTAGTGTGTGGAATTCTCTTCCCCAGTGAGCAGTGGAGGCTGGGTCATTGAATTCGTTCCAGGCAGACTTAGATTTTTGATACACAAGGGAGTCAAGGGTTATGGAGAGCAGACAGGGAAGTGTAGTTGAGACCACACCCAGGTCAGCCATGATCTTACTGAATGGCGGAGCAGACTCGAAGGGCCAAATGGCCTACTCCTGCTCCTAAGTCCTATATTCCAGACCGTGTTTGTTGCCCTCTTTACTTTTGGATTGAGTATTCAGCTCCTGTAAATTGGACATTGCAATCTGAATACATTTACAAGCTATAGTGGTGGATACTGCCCAGAACGCACCAATTGTATACTCCAGACATTTCCTTTTGAAATCAATAAAAATCAGGAGGGATGTAAAATGGGCTGCCAAACAACTATCACCATATTACACAATTGTATAAAGTAAAAAGCCTACCCCATTTAATCAATCATAGTGCTTGTCTTCTGCTGGCTCACTCTCAATGTGAGTTTCACCCAATAGCAGCACTTCTCAGGAAATCAGGGGCACAACGCATAGTTTTCCATCCAATAAGATTATAGGACAGAAAATTAGTCCAAGCATCTGCACAATTTTGTGATACGCACTCTGGCCATGAGGTAACATTTGGGGCATACAAGCAGCAAATTAACATCAGCATATTAGGCAGATGGTTGGACTAGTATCATCTTGACATCAACAACATTTTCAAGTTCCTCTCCAAGTCACACTGTCCTGACTTGGAAGTACGCCACTGTACCTTCACTGTCATTTGGTCAAAAACATGGAACTCCCTTCCTAATAGCACTGCAAGTGTACCTACACCAGATGAACTGCAGCGGTTCAAGAAGGTGGCTCACCATTACTTTCTCAAGGGCACTTAGGGATGGGTATTCAAATGCTGGCCTTGTCAGCATTGCCAATATCCCATGAAAGAATTTTTAAAATGTGGAGTTTTGGGGAGACAGAGTTACAGGTGTTTTGTTTACTATTATTTGTCAGGATGTGTGTAATGTTCAATTGTTCTGTGTTAGATTATGTCTGTCTGTTGACTAATCTATGCTCAATGTGCCTGGTTAGTTAAACCTGAATGTGGAACTCAGCAAAAAGTAAGCAAAGCTGCAGAAAGAGCTGGAAGCTAGAGCTGAAGCATGGAGTAGACATTTTAAAGCACTGTGAAGAGAACCTGATACACACATAGAAAATAGTGTCATCTATACATAGATCTGAGATATAAAATGTACAACAATGTGGAATGGCTAGCAAGGCCAGCATTTATTTCCCAATCCCCATTTGTCCTTGAGAAGGTGATGGTGGGCCCCCTTCTTAAACAGCTGCTGTCCTTAATGTGAAGCTACCCCAACAGTGCTGTTAGAGAGTGAGTTCCAAGATTTGACTAGCAATGCTGAAGGAATATATGTTCATGGCAGGATGGTATGTGACTTGGAGGAGAAATTGGAGGCAATATTTTTACTATGAACCTGATATCCTTGTCCATTCAGATTGTGGTGACTTTCTGTTTACCAGGTGCTTTTGAATAAACCATGGCAAGTTGGTGCAGTGCAACTTGTAGAGATGGTACAGACCATAGCCACCATGTGCTGGTTATAAGAATCACAGGTTGTATGAGGTTCATTGTGTTTTTATGCTGGGATATTCGAATTACATCAATACATTTTGTTTTTCAAACCAGTGTCATCCCATCCTTTCTTGAAGACACTGCCATATGCTGCAGGTACAGATCCACAGAGGACAGCCTCCTCATTCTGACCCACTCCAGTGTAACTCCAAATGCAGGTCATAGGTTCTTATTATCATCCTTGCTCCCCCCTCCCCCTATCACAAGGGGAGATGGTCTGCTATTCTGGGTAGCACTGGCAGTGGAACTTGAATCTTTGTTCTATAGGTCAGCTCACTAATCTAGTTGTGAAATAAGGCAGGAAACAGAGACCAGTCCCATCAGCAAGTGCCACAGGGTTGTCAGCTGTCCACTTTTCATCTGAGCGAAATGTCCTCTGATTAATGTGTCTACAAATTTCTAAAATCAGTTTTACCCACCTACATCTGTGCTCATATAATGGAGGCACTAGTTATTAAGTTAATGAAAATGGTGTAGTATACCAGTCTGGCATAGAAAGTGTTAATGTGGGACCGGGTATAGTACCACTCACAGTGTGATGTAAAGGAACACAAGACTCAAGTCTAGAGGGCAGCCTTGTAATGGACAGAGACGTGTGTACAGGCAAGCATGGAGACAGCTGCTAGATTAGACCTTATACTGTATATACGTGCATAGTTACAAACACTTACTTTTAAACTATACAAGACTGAGAACCTCTTATGAGATCTTCGGAACTACGTTCTACAACAAATAACATAGGTGCGTATAGGGGATAGCTAGATGAGCACATGAGGTTGAAAGGATAAGAAGGGTATGCTGGAAGGGCTGGATGACAAGGGGAGGAAGAAGGCTCAGATGGAGCAATTGGGGTGAATGGCCTGCTTCTCTGCTGCAGACCCAATGTAATTCTATGTAATGAATTTTCATCCCCAGCAAATCAGAAGGCAAGTCATGATACTGCCCCTACCCAAGCTTTGTGGTTGATTAAAATTGGTAATCTTAATCAGTATAATAGGTGCCGTACAAAATCCTAGTTGTTCCATCAACAAGGACACCATCACTGTAGGCAGTTTAAAGGAACAAGGTCTCGTAGTTTCCTTTGATTTTAAATTTGCTTGGAATAGAACTCTTGATCTTTTAAACACTAAGCCAGAATAATGTAAAGTTTATTCTCTTAGTTTACCCTTGGATTGTCAACCAGGTGGTATATCTGTGACCATAGGCTCCAGCCTGTCTAACCTGTGGCACTAGTTATCAGTGAAAGTAATGACACTGATGGAGAGATGATTGCATACTTCATCAAAAAATCCACAGGCTGGCTTCAAGAGTGGGTAGCAGATGCTCCTATAAATCACAATGTCAGCTCCGACCATCAACCAGGACTTGACTGCCCATGTCATAATTGGGCACTTCTGAGCCTTTGGGCGGAATCATCTCAGATTTGCACTAAGTGTGGTAGTGGGTGGGAAAAACGATGTTTTATCCGCTGGCTGCAATAGCCTCTTAGTTTACCCTTGATTCTTACGCCATATCATCCCAATCCTGCTGCATTAATTATGCATTCCCGGAAAACACGCATTTCAATGGCGGGCAGGCTCAGATTTACCCATCATGCTGTCACCTCGCCGCTTCATCACACCGAGCACCATATTTAAAGTATAGCCGCACGCCCACCTCTCAGTGCTTCCAGCCCAGGACTGCTGCACAGAAGACATGGCCCCAAAAGACAAGAAGACTGCAGCCCCCAGGTTTAGTAGCGCATCCCTCGAGTGCCTTTTGGACACCCTGGAGGCCCCTCGTGAAGTCGTCTATCCCCACTCTGGCTACAGGAGGGGCAGTTACCACTCCGGCTTTGTAGGCGATGACAGCGGTGATCAGTGCCAATGCTGCACAAAAGAGGTTGGCCATCCAATGCAGGTAGAGGATGAATGATCTCATTCATGCTGCCACGGTATGGCAATCATCTCATCACACTAAACTCACACACTCACAAGCCCATAACACATTCACTGGCATCTCACTCACTGCGAGCTCAAGGGACATCAGCACCCATTCTCACACACATACCCTCACATGTCCATCTGGCCTCACCTCCTCTGAAGACTGCCTCCTCAGCCCTCACCATCTTGAGGCTACATGCACAGATCAACATGTGCCCTTACACACCCTGGGATACTCACCTTCCCTCGTACAGCCCTCATCCTGCAGCCTCTTCTCTTGCCTAAGGCAACTTTGCCCCCTTCCCCAAGCCATTGAAAAGCTACCCACGCCTTATGGCTGGTCAGGTAGGTAGAGATCTACCCGTGAGCCCCCTTAAAACTGATGTGGTGCTGTCTACGAAGCCTGACACTGATAACTGTGAGTGCTACCCCAAGCAAGGTAGACAAACAAATCTTGAAGTCCTGAGTGAAGTGCAGCCCGCCAAGTGCACGTCTTATATATGCTGTTGGCGTGTTTTCCCACTGACGTGCTCGGACAATCCAGCATCGGGGGATGATTCCGGTGGGCTGGGATTATAATGATATGCAGATGTATTACAATGAGGTTCCCAACGTCCGACGGCGGGAAACGCGGCCCGTCATTGACCGGCAGAACAGATGATTTGAAACTGGTTTCACGACGTCGTGAAACCGATTGTTGGCCTTCTCGCCATATTGTCCGCTCACACCACCGCACATGCCCAATGCCAGCGGGCATGGAAAATTCCACCCAAGGAACTGGATAGTGATGGTCTGCCACAAGTCTTTGCCTATGGGGCCTTTGTAATAATGGCAAATACCCGAGTGGGCAAAAAATAAAGATTTGCATTTATACAGCACTTTTAATGGCCCCAGGTTGTTGCAAAGTACCATAGAAACAATGATGTGTTTTAATGCTGGAAATCTGCAAGTCAGATTGTACACAAAGCCCATAAAGAGTGATGACATAAATCCATAGCTAATCTGTTTTAAGTGATGGGTAAAAACTGTCTCTGCTGTTCCCTTCCAAATAGCAGTTTTAAGCACTTCAGTTCAGAGACAGCAACTTCACAATGGCAGCCCGCCCTCAAAAATGAATTAGGGTGTTGGCCTAGATTGTGTGTTCAAGTCTCTGGGGTGGAACTTCAGCCCACAGCCTTCTGCCTCAGAGGCGAGAGTGCAGCGAACTGAGCCATGGCTGATGCAGCGATAAATACAAACTACGCCCCATGTTGTTGATTCATGCCCATTAATCAACTGAACTATCTGGTGGCCCACAGCACCTTGCAGGCTGGTGCTGGCAAGGAACTCAGGGTGATACGCAGCCTTGTTGTTCCAGCCTTGCTTTTCCAAATAGGTTGCATCTTTGAAATGAATAAAAAAAAGATACTTTATTGACCCGCTGTCTTCACTGTAGTCAGAACCACAAGTTAGGACACCAGCCTTCTCGATCATCCACACTCATTTTTAAAAAACAAAAATTGCTCATTTGCCTGCCTATTTTCACCCTTCCTCATCAGAATTCACTGTCTCTGCGTTAGGATGTAAGTACAGATCGGTACCTCCTCTAAGTAAACATAGGAGTTTAAACAATGAGGCCTTGGTAAGTTATTTCAGCAGAAGGTGTATCACAATCCTGGTTATTCCAACATGCATCGAATGCGACAGTTCTACAAGCACTCTGGTGTTTTCCAATTTCATATCTTGTAATGAATATATAAAGAAAGCTTTATCCAGCAGAATCACATTAAATTAAGAACCAAGCTAGCTTCTTGTAATATTCTGGGTGATTTAACTGTTGCTTTAGATTAAACTGTATCAAGAAAAGCATCACAGTTTCAGTTATCCCATTAAGCCAGTGGATTAAAATGAAAGAAAAAAAGAAAGACTTGCACTTATAGAGCACTTTGCATGGCCGCTGGAAGGCTCAAAGCGCTTTATAGACAATGAAGTACTTTGTGGAGTGTGGTTGCTGTCACAATGTAGGATTATGGGATTGCTCTAGGTTCCTCCTCATAGGGAGGACTTCACTAAAAATTCAAAGAAGGCTTACCCCACCTAACCTGATATAAGGCAAAATTAACAGAAACCTGAGATAAGACTCTAAAATTAGGGGAAATAAGACACATCCTGCCCGCTACCCCCCCACTCCACCCCCCTCCTCACAGTCATCCAACTGAAGCTCGAAACAAAGGCAAGCAGTTAGGGCTTGTGATCTTATGTGTCCTGAATCTGTGGATGGTAGACTTTGCCAAGCCTAGGAAAAAATCTACCAGAACATCCTTCAGTCTTCTCACCCTGTGGACCCTGGGTAACAATTCCAGGGTAAGGGAATGACATAGGCAACCTTCCAAAAGCAGCATGTTCAGAAAATAAAAAGGCAGTAATCTCTGGACTATGAGATATTAAATAAGACCCTATCCCCTACCTGTCTGTCCTCTCAGGTGGATTTATAAGATTCCATGGCACTATTCGAAGAAGAGCAGGAGCACTATAATTGCTGGAGGTGAGAGCTGGTAACGGTGCAGGGCAGGCAACAGGGCACCCCAGGCCGGAATGAGCAACAGGGTAGTTTCCTCAATGGGATTAAAGGAATGAGAAATAGACAGAGGAAGGACAGTGAATTTAAGGGGTGAATTTAAAGTTCAAATAAGATACTGAAAGAGAAATAGAGAGGGAAGGAAAGAATGCATTAAAAGAGAGACAAAAGAGACAGAAAAAAATATATACAATTTTAGATTTTACCATTTTTAAAATTTCCAACAACAATTCACATCCTGAAGGAATGAAGCTCCACACTTTTAATTGCTCATCTTCTGGGCGAGAGAGGCTGACTGGCAATCATAAACGATCATCATGTTGTTAAAAGGGTATTTATACGATTAATTACTGCATCTCTAGTGGTGAGTTTGACACTTAATGTGCAAATGCAGGCACTTCATTAAAACCACAGTAATGTTAAGTGCAAGATGTCATTTTCGCTAAGCTAACAATGGAACCGTGCAATTTGTATACTCTGTGACTGTGTCCAGCATCATTTTGCGTGGAAATGGCGTGAACCAGTCAGCTGGAGGTGGTAGGTGTGCATGCACAGGATGCTGGAGCTCAGCCAGAGGAAGCAGCAGCGGCCAGCTATAACAGTCCCTTTCCCAGGTCTCGGTGACACTGAAAGCCATGTCATTCTGGAGCAAGTGGTATTTTACTAGGTGAGGCTTCAGGTGTGAGCAGTGGGGACCAGCAGCCAGTTTTCCCAGCAGGACTTCAGCCTCCGAAAGGACAGGAATTGGGCCCACATGACCTAGAGGACTGGCGTGAAAACTGGCCTACTTGATCGGGTATTGAGGAAGAAGTTGGTAGTATAGCAAAAAAGGAGAACATGATGGCTGGATACAGGAGCTAAGTTAAGGAAAGTGAGGCTGTGGCTGCTGATTCAGTTATTTTAGAAGGACTGATTGACCAGAAACAGCCATACAGTGTTGTCAATGAGGGTTCAGATAAAGGTAATATGGTGGGTCCATGCCGATATCAACGTGAGCAGAACTGAGGAGATTCTGGAGAAGGACACCATTTTGTTGAAAATTATACCCGTAGAACTTGGATTGAGGGGGAGCTGCTGTCTGAAGGATTGGTGGCTAAACCTGGGAAGGAAAGAAACTGGAATTCTACCTGAGGAAGATCAGAGGTTTGGAGAACTTTGTGGCTGAAATTGGTGTCATATATGTTGAGTGGAGTTCCTGGTAAATCTGTGAGAGCTTTCTTTCATTTATAATTTATATTGACTATGAATTGCCTGTTTATTCATGTTTAATTTATGTCGATTTGGTTTGATTGTTAAAGTAAAAGTTATCAAAAGGAAAATCTTGTCCATTGGCTTTTCATTGGAGTTGTTCAGTAAATTTGATTCTTTTGGTTTGTTGATCTGCACAAGGATTATAATAATTCCTAACAGCACAGGTCATTTAGGTGCCATTGTTTTTTCAACAAAATCTGGCCCCACATGTTCATTATTAATTTGCATGAAATGAAAAAGATTTTACCGTGTTCAATTGATGCACTTTTGGCTAGAGAATTCACTAAATTGAACTATATTACCTGAGAAACCTTTCTTCAAAATGTTTCATGATTTCAGTCCCCGTAGGAGCTGTCTGTAAATGTGAATTCATATCCTGCCTGTTGTTTTTCTGATATAAATTTGCACGGGATACCTATATTGCTTTTTAATGCCACCATGGTTAATGCCTTGACATTCTTTCCATTGTGACTGACTGTAGCGGCTTTTGTAAAAGTCATTCACAGCCAGATTATAATTGGTTATTTTATGCTGAAACATTAACCTACTCAAATGTGTTTACTCAGTTAATGAATTGGTTTTAGCCTATTTAGCAGCAAACTACCCTTACACTTTTCCATATTATTTCAATTTATGATATCATTTGCCAGTAATTTATCTTTGATGCACAAGCAAATATTCAGAAACCAAACAGGAAGCTGTGACCATTCAATATTTCACTTCTATGAATTTCAAATGGGTCGAATTTGCCAGGTGCCTAACTTAACCCTGGCTGTTTTCTTATTTTGAAGGCACTATACAAATGAAAGATGCTGCTGCTTGTATATTTACAATAGACAACCTTTCACCCAGCTCCTTGAATAGACAAAATAATCAATACAAGGCTAAGAATGAAGTGAACCCTTCTAAGCACACACAATGTGGGTGGAAGTCAGTATGCATGGTGCCCAGTGTTGATGGAGGTAATGGATGCAAAGCAAACCAACTTAGCATTGGGCCCAATTTTTTAGGTGTTCCTATTGAAGAAGCACTTTACAGAAGTAATTATCAATGAGAAGGGCAGACTTCCAACAAAAAGCTATTTTTTTTTAATCATTTGGAGCTAAACAAGGCAGGCAACCCTAAATACTATTTTTCTCAATCGATTAAGCTACACGAGGAGGTGTGCCAGTAACTCACCCCGAATGTGTAGATGAGGCTCAAGGACAAATTTCTATCGATCCCAGGACTTCTTAGTACAGGTGTGGGTGTGTGCTGTGCACACAGTGCTGAGACTGAGCCAGTCCGGGCTCACTAAACATGAGCTAGATGTGAGGCAAAAGTCCCTCTACTCTGTTCCAACAAGGTGTTTTTTCCAAGTTTATCAGAAATCTCCATCTAGGATTCCAAGTATAGAAACAACCAATATTACTAATTCTTACACTATTCTTCTTGGTAGACTCCTCATTGTTGGAGTATGCCCAATCTATAAGTGATTTCATTATCTTCTGTGTGTCCTCTCATGACTGAAGAGTCCAGTGTGGGATTGGCATGGACATCTGCAGAACTAACAGTTCATGTTGTCATTGTTGGTGCTTGGGGGAGATTCTGGAACTGCGCCACCTCTAACCTTCCTCTGGAAAATGTTGGATTTTCCAAGTTTGGGGTGGCTAGTCATTAAAATATGCTGAGCCAGGTTTCAGTGCTTTCCCCCAGATGCACTGGTCAGCTGCAGTATTTTCCCAAAACAGGTGGTCTGTAATGTAGGTGCCTGTAAGGATCTTTTTTAGGGTGTCCTTTTCTCATTTATAATGACTACCTTAATATTGTTTGCCCTGAGGCAGTTCCCCACAGAAGATCTGCTTGAGAACTCTGTAGTCATCTGTGCCCTGCTAAATTGAATTTTCTGTTGAGCTCAGCACGATGGAGGACCTCAATGTTCACAATTTTCTCATGCCACCAAATTCTCATGTTGGGCCTCAGGTGTATTTGGTGGAAGCATTCCTAACTAATCTGTACATCAACAATTGGTGGACAACGAATGGTTCATTCTTTGTCATCATTCCTTTGGTGGTCACATTATGAGGAACAATGTTCAGCTGGAACAGGAATTGGATTCTCGACTGGAGATTTTGAAGTGACATCACTGATTTACGCACATTTCAGAGGGAGTTTAATCTCTTCCCTGTGCCTTGGTTGGCAAGGAGATGAACCATACATATGGCAATTTTTCAGCTCTTGCTTTCTTGGAAGTAGAAGGGAGAGAAGTCAAGCACATTTCTGAGATTCAGTGAAGGAAACTTGTTTCTGTAACTTGTTGGGCCATATGTGGTACACTGTGAAGAGAAAATCACTTGCAGAGCACCGTGTGTTCTATTGTAAGTAATGATGCCAATGTCAGTGCCCATTAAAACTGAGGGGCACTAATAGCTTTTGTTGATGACCAGAAATAGCTTTTGAACATAACCTGTCCACAAATTATTTCTCAACCCCAGGCAGTAGATATATTACTCTATTTTTTTTAATTCATTCAAGGGATGTAGGCGTCACTGACAAGGCCAACATTTATTGCCCATTCTAATTGCCCTTGAGAAGGTGGTGGTGAGCTGCCTTCTTGAACAACTGCAGTCCATGTAGTGAAGGTAAACCCACAATGCTGTTAGGAAGGGAGTTCCAGGATTTTGATCCAGCGACAGTGAAGGAACGGCAATATGTTTCCAAGTCAGGATGGTGTGTGGCTTGAAGGGGAACTTCCAGGTGGTGGTGTTCCCATGCATCTGCTGCCCTTGTCTTTCTAGATGGTAGCAGTTGTGGATTTGAAAGGTGCTGTCAAGGAACCCTAGAGTTCCTGCAGTGCATCTTGCAGATGGTACACACTGGTGCCACTGTGTGTCTGTGGTGGAGGGAGTGAATGTTTGTGGATGGGGTGCTAATCAAGTGGGCTGCTTTGTCCTGGATGGTGTCGAGCTTCTTGAGTGTTGTTGGAGCTGCATTCATCCAGGCAAGTGGGGAGTATTCCATCACACTCCTGACTTGTACCTTGTAGATGCTGGACAGGCTTTGGGGAGTCAAGAGGTGAGCTGCTCGCCACAAGATGCCTAGTCTCTGACCTGCTCTTGCAGCCACAATATTTATATGGCTAGTCCAGTTCAATTTCTGGTCAATGGCAACTCCCAGGAACAAAAATAAAAATAGCTGGGAAAACTCAGCAGGTCTGACAGCATCTGCAGAGAGGAATACAGTTAATGTTTCGAGTCCGTATGACTCTTCATCAGAACTGAGGAAATATAGAAATGAGGTGAAATATAAGCTGGTTGAGGGGGTTGGGACAGGTAGAGATGGACAGAGGGCCAGTGATAGGTGGAGGCAAAGAAGAGATTGCCAAAGATGTCATAGACAAAAGGACAAAGGGGTGTCTACATGAGGGTTTCAGGGTTGAGGTTAAGAAGTGTTGATAATCTTCCTAATTCATTAATGTTTTATTTATCTTGAACATGTTAAAGAAATGTCAGAAGAGATTAAGGAAACCGGCAGAAAAATGGGTAGCAATCTGTATATCTGAGTGAGTATATCTTTTTGTAGAAGAACAAGATTGTTTGCTGTCTGTACTTTTTTGTGCTGTGAGTCTCATGCACTGGTTTATGATACTTACACACTCATATTTATACTGTGGCATCATTGAGGCAACTAGGATTGAGACTGAAGTCATAAATTGCTTCACCGATAATTGGATCTACAGCTTGTTGTGGAGGAGATTGGCTGCCATGGGACCATGCATGGCAGGTTTATCATTCCACCCCACAGAAGGTGTGATTGGCAGCTTTTGGTCAGGTTGCAAGATATTCTGCTGATAAGAGAGTCACTGGAACATATTTATATCCTCCTCCTCACCCTGCCAACAGCTGTCACATGGGTTATAGGGTAATAGGCAGCAAGTACTTACTTACTGAATTCTCTGGTCCAACAAAATCTGCTGAAAGAACTAACAACTGGAAGTAGCATTGAGAGGTTGAAAGAAGATGATCTTTGTCAGAGCTATTAACAGCAAGAACGTGCCCTTAATTAAAATGTATTTTAGCTTTTGGAACTTTGGGTGGTGAGGAGCAGCTAATACAAAATTTGCAATAGTCCTGTGGAAAAAAATGCAAATACCAACCTGCTAATTACTGGTGGGTTAATTTCTCTAAAGGTATTTTGCTTATAAGGCCTGACATTGGTCGAATTGTTGAAACTGGGAAAGTTCAGAAGAGCATGAGTTCGTCAGGTATGAATATTTCTCAAGAAGGAATTTTCAAGCTGAGAATTATTGACACTACTACACAAGCATTCAAATCATGTGGGCAGGTGTTAACAAAGTAGATGCTCCAATCATGGGAAAAGTTTTAATGGATCAGATTGTCTGTCCTTCTTTAACTCATGGGGAAGGGTCTCCATGAGATTTTAGTTTTCAGCTAGTTTTAATTATATTTAACCTAGAAATAAAGGGGAGGTTGAAGAGTGATAGATTGTGTTCATAACTCAGTATGTTGAGCTGTCTGATAGCACTGATGACTTCAGGACGTCCCAAAGTGCTTTACATCCATTGAAATTTGCTTGACGTGTAGTCACTTTTGTGAAGTAGGAAACAGCAGGCAGTTTGCGCACAGCAAGTTCCCATAAAGAGAAATATGATAATGACCAGGTAATCTGTGCTTTAGTGACCACTGCTTGATGGATAAATATTAGTCAGGACTCCTTTACTCTTCTTCAAAATAGTGCTCGGGGACCTTTCACAGCCACTTAAGAGAGTAATGCCTCATCTGCACTTCTTAACAGGACAGTACCTCTTCGCTACTGCACTGGAGTGTCAGCCTAGATGTTTTCACTCAAATCTCTGGGGCAGAATTTTACGACAGCGGGATTTTACGGTCCCGCTGTCGTCAATGGGGTTTATAATGGCTCGCTGCATTTTATGGCCCCATCCCTGCCGAAACGGGGCCATAAAATTCTGCCCCTGGAGTGGGGTTTGAAGCTATCACTTTCCAATTCAGAGGCAAGAATGCTACCACCGAGTTATACCTGACACACAGGGCAGTTAGTAGCTGAAACTAGAAAAGCAAACGTCTGCCGATGACACAGTGAATGTATGGCCAGAGACTAGAGCCTGTGTATTGAAAAGACAGCTGATAATGTTTCCATAAGGCAGCAGAAGAGGTGCCAACTTTAACAAGCTCTTGTGTATTTGAATGTCATTCCAGATCTTGACTTAAACAAAAGCAGCACAATTCCTACCTGTTATTTTGTTATACAAACCGTCAGAAACATGTTACAAACTTCAGAGTTGATATGCTTTCTCAAGGTAAATCCAACTGCAACTGAATTCTGAGCTGAGTTATGCTATTTTAAATTCAACGCAATGCATTATTGTAATCCAGAGGCAAGTTATTTGTCTGCGATGATTGACTAAGTTAACACTTGTCTTATTATGGGCTACATAGAAGTGTTAGTTAGTGATGTGATGAATTGAGCCTGCCTTTTATTCAGTCCTTGACATCTAGGAGAAAAAACAAGAGTTCAGTGAGTTTTCAGCTGAGTTGGGCAATGTAGAATACAAGTCGAATTGAGTATCATAACAAAACCCAGGTTTTCAAATTAATTGAAGTCCAGGATTGGTGGAGTTTTGAGGTTGCGATTGTATATGAATGTGTATGTGAACTGCACCTTAAATATGAGTATCTGCATAATAATTAATCTGAATCATAACCAGTGTTGGGAAGTATAGGAAGTTTCATTATTTATAAAGTAACAAATTGTCAAACTTAATGAAAAAGTATAATGGCAATAAACGTATTACATTTCTAAGTATTGCTGAGAAAAAGAGACATTTTTTGTTGAAGCTTTTCATCTTGCACTCATCAGGACAGAGCGCAAAATGATCTGATTGCGCAAACTCTGGAATGGGCTGAAGATTGTCACTTTCAGTCCTGAAAAGTGCCCAGTCTACCTCAGATTACCCTGGAAAGACAAGGTATCTCAAAAATTAGAGCAACAGGTGAAACTAGCTGTTTCATGCTGCTACTATGCAATAGCAACATGACTTGTATTCGCCACTAATAGGATGATGTCGTCAAGCCAAAAGACCTTCTGCCTATCACATAAATGACTAATGTGTTGTATGAATTTCAGTGCCAGTGTGATGCTTGGTATGTAGGCCGTACATCCCAAAAACTGGTCAGTCGTCAGACAGCATGTCCCAGCCGCTGTTCACAACGGGCAAGGTACAGACCATACCTAACCAGCCCATGCTTGCAAAACTCAAAACATAGTGTCCAACATTTGATGTGATACCACAATTGGGCATCATTTGCTAAATAATCCTCAGTGCGGTAAGAGTTATGCAGGCAACAAATTTAAGATTGTCAGTTGGGTTTGCATTGTGGCACATTTGCATGAATTGGAAGCTATATATAGTAATATACAGGGCTCTGTTCTTTGCAGACAGAAAGAACATGTACACATATTGCACCTCTTTAAGATAAACAAAATAAGTGACAACCATTCACTGGTTCATTCCCCAAGACAATGTCTTGACCAATCAGAGTCAAGCTGCCTGGTTTAAATTTCAAACAAGGCTTGGCAGTTAACTATCACTCACCAACAACTGGTGCATTTTCCATGGCAACGCCTCTACCAGTCAGAGTCCATTTGTCAACCAATGAGCATTCTCTCCTCATACAGTATAAATATGTTGTTTCCCCTGACATTGGTATTTTCTTGTGAATTGTTCTGATGAGTGCAAGATGAAAAGCTTCGACAAAAATGTTTCTTTTTACAGCAATACTCAAGTTCTGTGCTACCAAATTTCTAAATAATAATTGGCCTATCATATTAAGAATTGTGAAATAATTGATCCTCAGTCTCCATATCAATAAATTAACTTATTTTGTTATACACAAAGGAGAACTTAATGTTTGAATCATGGGTTAAATTTTTTGAATGTGGCAGTGACTGTTATCTAGGCAAGTTATTGAGGTATGGAAACGTTGTGGTATTTTGCATTTAAAGTGCAGTCTTGTAGCTCCATCTCCATCTTACCATGCTAAAGACAATATTGTGATGAACAGACACCTTGGAAGCAATTTTAACCTAATCCATCCATCAGGAACAGATACAACTCTAGTTTTGTTGAACGTCTGACCACATACTCGCGCCAACATGAAGACCACCTATTTCCACCTCCGTAACATAGCCCGACTTCACTCTACATGAGCTCATCTGCTGCTGAAACTTCATTCATGCCAATGTTACCTCTAGGCTGGACTTTCCAATGTACTGCAGGCTGGCCTTGTCATACATCCTACTCTCTGTAAACTTGAGGTTATCCAAATTCTGCTGCTGTGTCTTAACTCACACCAAGTCCTATTTACACTTTACCCCTGTGCTTACTGATCTCTTTTGGCTCACAATCAAGCAACACCTTTATTTTAAAACCCTTCTCCTTGCGTTCAAATCCATCCATGGCCTCCCTATCTTTGTAATCTCCTCCAGCATCATAAATCTCTGAGATATCTGCACTCCTTCTGAGCATCCCCAAGTTAACTACTCCACCGTTGGTGGCCATGCTTCCGCTGCCTAGGCCTTAACCTTTGGATTCCCTCCCTAAACCTCTCTGGCATTCTACCTCTCTTTTTGTCTTTAAGACACTTCTTAAACCTACCTCCTTAACCAAGCTTTTGGCCTTCTGTTCTATCATCACCTTATGTGTCTCAATGTCTAATTTTGCTTTATAATGCTCCTGTGAAGTGCCTTCAGCTGTTTTATGTTAAAGACGCTATATAAATATAAGTTGTTGTTGTTTTACACCCCAGCCTCAAGGCTTCTCACCTGATGGGTGAGATTAAAATTGCCTCCGGTCCAAGGGACAAAACAAAATGAGAAATGTTTCAACTGAAAGAAATAAAACTATCTCCTGCTCCTTTAAATGTCAATTTTTAAAATATATATATATGTGTGCCTCTGTGTGACACCGACTGCAGTGTTCATTACCTCAACCTTCATTTGTAGTCGAGAGATACTGTGTAGCGACATTGACGAACAAGGACTCCAGAGATTCCATCAATCAACAGCTGCTCTGAATTTAGCTTCTCAGACATACAGGCCACAAGGTCACATTTAGTGGGAAATAAGCCTTCCATTTTAACTAGAACTTTTCTTCCCTTTAATACACAGAATATTGGAACACCAGAAGCTCATCTCCCTTGTCCTACCTCAATTTCTTAATTTAAATAGCTTCTGTCACTGTCTTCTGGGGCTGTAATCTTTCTTTGGTACAAAGTCTAATTAAAGATGAAAGGTAATAGCCTTTGAAATCTGAAATGAATTGGCATCAAGGTCTAAACAACAGTGTTCATCTTCTATAATTCTATCCAGGGACATGTAATGTGAGTTCTCTAGTTTCGAGATACACAGCAGACCAGTCGCTTTTACAACCCTTTGTGTTAAAGTCTCCTTGTTTGGGTGTCCAGGACCTGATGGACTAGGCTCAACGTGTGTGACGTTCCCATAAATTTTTAAATTTATGTTAGTTATTCTGCTCAAATGACTGCAAGACAACTGCGCAGTAGGTTTTGCCTGAGCCAAAATTTAGGGAGGGTGGAAGGTGGGAAGTGGCCCAGGGGAGCATTGGAATAGTCAAGGGTAGGGGCAACAAAAACATGGATGAAGGTTTCCACACAAGATGGGCTGAGGCAGGGCTGGGACAGACCATGTAAAGAAAGTGGAAGGAGGTGGTCCTTGTGATGGAGAGGGCATGTCAGTTAATAAATGGAGGAGCATTGGATGAAATTCGGTTCAATATTGAATTCAATTGAACTGCTAGCTGAAAATTGATGTGACGTGACAAGCTGGCAAGGAATTTTGCAAGGCATTCTGTCATCAGCCATCTAGGTATAGAACTGAAGGAATGCCTGGTGACACAATGTGAGATTCAAACCTTTCACTTAAATTACAAAGAAACACAGCCTCAAGGGACAAATTACACAACCTCATTGCAGTCAGATACACAAGGCTGAATTTTGCCATCGGCAAGCAGGGGGCGGGGCCCGCTTGCCGACACGTAAAATGACGCGGGATGACTTCGGGGGGAACCCCCAATGACATCCTGCTCCATTTAAATTTTCAGGAAGGCGTAGGCACAGCAAAATCAGCTGCTGGCCCGCCGACCTGTCAATGGCCAGCCTTAAGGTTGGTGGGTCGGCCAGGAGCCCCGGCGGCAAATAGAGAAAACATGAAACCTCATCCAGTGGCAGGATGAGGTTTCATGTAGGAATTTAAAAAGTTTAATAAAGTTTTAGTGTAATTTATGAACATGTCCCATCTCATGTGACATTGTAACTGGCTGCAATGAGACTGTGGGGCGACCACCAGATTGTGAAGCCGAGCTCTAGATCTAGGTCCCTCCGAGGTGTGTGTCTCTGCGCTGGTGGAGGGTGTGGGTAAACGCTATGACGGGTCTTCCAAGCTGCTTATTTCCAGCTCTTCAATGGAGGAGGTGTCCTTTTGGCTGGAAGTGAGAGCCTGGATGGAGCTGAGGGACTGGCTGGCTAAGGATGTCGGTCGCTTTGAAGATCTCCCTGTGAACTGAAGTAGAGATAATTGGTGCATGGCAGCAGAGTCAAAAACAGGAGGGAGAGCACTACATTTGCATTGAGATGATGTGGTGCAGGATCCTCACGAGGGTGTTTATTGCCGACCTCACCGTCACCATGGAAACAGTCCACGTCCTCACCAGTCAATGCGATGGCACACTCCTCGAAGTGAGTGAGGGGTCTAATGTGGGCCATTCCAACCCCGGTCTGGGACCTCTCCCTGCTGATGTGAGCAGGCTTCTCCTGCATGGAAACAGATGGAGAGTGTGTGAGCAGACGCATGGCACTGCGTGGAATGTTTGTGTGGTGAGCGGAGACATGGACAGGATGAGGACTTGAGCTCGCGAGGATATGAGCCTGATGGAGATGTGAGGGTGTGTGTGAGAGTTAATGGTGTTGTCCCTTGAGGTGTGAGACCCCTGTGGGTGTGTGATGGGTTTGAGAGTGTGTGAGTTGAGAGTGATGAGAAGACTGAATTACCCTGGTGGAACGGATGAGACCATTTGTCCTATACTGGCACTGGGTGGCTGTCCTCTTTTGCAGGGTATTGGCACTGCCACCCCCTCTCATGCTGGATTAGTGAGGCTCCTGCCCATCATGCGGCCAGAACAGGGGTAGAGGACATCTCAGCGAGCCTCCACTGTATCCAAAAGGCGCTCAAGGGATGCGTCATTGAACCTGGGGACTGCAGTATTTTTACCTTTCAGTGCCATGTTTTCTTTGCAGCGGTCATGGTGGAAGCACTGAGAGGTGTGCGTGTGGCTGGACTTTAAATATGGCGCCCAGCATGATGAAGCAGCGAGGTGATGGCGTGGCGGGTGAATGAAAGCCCACCCACCATGGAAACAGCGTGTTTCCCAGGAATGCATAATTATTGCGACAGGTTTGGGATGATACAACGTGAATAGCTGCCATTGTGGTCAGTGGGCAAAATGTCATTTTGCCTGCCCACCACCGCACTTAGTGCAAATCTGGGACAATTCCACCCACAGTCTCATTGCAATCAGTTACACAGTGTCATTGAAGTCAGTTACAGTCTCACTGCAGTCAGCTACAATTTCATGCAGTCAGTTCCAGTCCCATTGCATACAGTTACACAATCTCATGAAGTTACACAATCTCATGTAGTTGGTTACAGTTTCATTGCAGTCAGTTACGCAGTCTCATTGCAGTCATTTAGTCTCATTGCAGTCACTTACACAATCTCATTGCAGTCAGTTACAATCCCATTCCAGTCAGTGACACAGTCGCATTGAAATCAGTTACAGTCTCAATGCAGTTATTTACAGTCTCATTGCAATCAGTTACACAATTTCATTGTTGTCAGCTACATCACATTGCAATCAGTTACAGTCTCACTACAGTCAACTACACAGTCTGATTGCAGTCAGCTACAAAATCTGATGCAGTCAGTTACAGTTTCATTGCAGTCAGGTACAATCTCATCGCAGTCCGTTACACAATCTCATGGCAGTCATTTACTGTATCATTGCAGTCAGTGACACAATCTCATGCAGTCAGTGACAGTCTCACTGCAGTCAGTTACACTCTCATTGTCAGTTACACTCTCGTTGCAGTCAGTAACATTCTCATTGAAGTCAGTAACATTCTCATTGCAATCAGTTACACAATCTCATTGCAGTCACTTACACAGTCTCATTGTAGTCAGGTACACAGTCTCATTGCAGTCAGTTACACAGTCTCTTGCAGTCACTTACACAATCTCATTGTAGTCAGGTACACAGTCTCATTACAGTCAGTTACACAGTCTCATTGCAGTCACTTACACAGTCTCATTGTAGTCAGGTACACAGTCTCATTGCAGTCAGTTACACAGTCTCATTGCAGTCACTTACACAGTCTCATTGTAGTCAGGTACACAGTCTCGTTGCAGTCAGTTACACAGTCTCATTGCAGTCACTTACACAGTCTCATTACAGTCAGTTACACAGTCTCATTGCAGTCACTTACACAGTCTCATTGTAGTCAGGTACACAGTCTCATTGCAGTCAATGACACAGACTCTGGCTGCCTTTTAATTTTTAAACATTTAGCTGTCACCAGCTCCAGAAACAGATAAGCATTCCTTAAGTCCATCATTCTTATAAAACAAAGTCTTGAAAATATGTCAGACAGTGTGCTTCCATGATATGTGCAGCACTAACAAAACAGTACACCAGCCCATGTGTGAAGTAAAATGTTAATATCCCACATCACTTCCAGCTGAAATCTCCATCAAGTGGCAGGATGGGAACAGGGAGACACTGCAAGATGTGTTTCTCCCTCTCCCCCGACCCAGTTGCTGGGCAATCAGTGAATGAGCTCAATAGCCAGTGAGGGTACAGAGTACTTTCAGTCGCCATTAAGCCTTACCCAGCATCTTCATACAAAGAGAAAACTGAGCAGAAAAATAAATGCTCGACAAATGACTGGTTTCAGCAGTTATAACACTGAGGTGGCCGGCATACACTTTGAATTGAAACAGCTAAGTAATTCAAAACCATGTTAAATGCCAGACTTACATAGAACTTAGGGTAGAGAAACAAGCCATTTGGTCCTACCAGTCAACCAGTCTGTGCTTCACATGAGCCTTCTCTCACTTGATTTCATTGCATCTGGTTATCTACATTACCTTTGATTCCTTTCCACCTCATGGACTTATCTAACTTCCTCTTAAATGTTGCAATGCTATTCTCCTCAATTACTCTGGCTGGTAGAAAGTTCCACATTCTAACCATTATCTGATTAAAGATGTTTCTCCTGAATTCCTTATTGGATTTATTTTTTAAATTTATTTTTATTCATTCATGGGATGTGGGCTTCGCTGGTTGGGCCAGCATTTATTGCCCATCCCTAATTGCCCTTGAGAAGATGGTGGTGAGCTGCCTTCTTGAGGCGCTGCAGTCCATGTGATGTAGGTATATCCACAGTGCTGTTAGGGAGAGAGTTCCAAGATTTTGACCCAGCGACAGTGAAGGAACAGCAATATATTTCCAAGTCAGGATGGTGAGTGGCTTGGAGGGGAACTTGCAGGTGGTGGTGTTCCCATGTGTCTGCTGCCCTTGCCCTTCTTACTGACTATAACATACGTACATAGTTTTGGTCCCCTTATCTAAGGGAGGATGTACTTCCAAAGAAGGACTGCAACGGAGGTTCACCAGATTAATTCTTGGGATGGCAGGATTGTCATATGAGGAGAGATTGGGGAGGCTGGGCCTGTATTCCCGTTAGTCTTGAAGAATGAGGGGTGACCTAATTGAAACTTACAAAATTCTTACACAGCATGACAGGGTGGATGTAGGTAAGATGTTTCCCCAGGTTGGTGAGGCTAAAGTCTAAAGGGGACACAGTTTCAGGATAAGGGCTAGGTCATTTAAGACTGAGATGAGGAGGAATTTCTTCATTCAGAGGGTGGTGAATCTTTGGAATTCTTTACCCCAGAGGGCTTTGGAAGCTCAATTTTTGACCATGGTCAAAACAGAAATCGATAGATTTCTGGAGTCTAATGAAATCAAGGGATGTAGGGATAGTGCGGGAAAGTGGCATTGAGGGAGATGATCAGCCATAATCTAATTGAATGGTGGATAGGCTCAAAGGGCCAAATGGTTTTCTCTTGTTCCTATGTATGGTCACAGGTAGAAACATCTTCTCATTTCTACCCTATCGAGCCCCTTCATAATTTTTAAAGCCTCAATTGGGGCACCTCTCAATTTCCTCTTTTCTAAAATAAAGAGCCCCAACCTGATCAGTCCTGATAGCTGTGACCTCTCTGTTGGTATCACTTTACATTCTGCCCATTGCTTCATTAAAAGCTGAGCTTTATAATTCAATATAACTCTGTGTCCGTATGCAGCAAGACCTGGAAAATATTCAGCCTTGGGCTGATAAGTGGTAAGTATCATTCGTGCCACACAAGTGCTAGGCAATGACCATCTCCAACAAGAGAGAATCTAACCATCTCCCCATGACATTCAGTGGCATTACCATCACTGAATCCCCCAATCTCAACATCCTGGGGGTTACCGTTGACCAGAAACTCAACTGAACTAGCCATATAAATACTGTGGCTACAAGAGCAGGTCAGATACTGGGAATTCTGTGGTGAGTAACTCACCTTTTGACTCCCCAAAGCCTGTCCACCATCTACAAGGCACAGGTCAGGAGTGTGATGGAATACTCCTCACTTGCCTGGATGAGTGCAGCTCGAACAACACTCAAGAAGCTTGATACCATCCAGGACAAAACAGCCCACTTAATTGGCACCCCATCCACAAACATTCACTCCCTCCACCCCCGATGCACAGTGGCAGCAGTGTGTACCATCTACAAGATGCACTGCAAAAACTCACCAAGGCTCCTTTGATAGCACCTTTCAAACCTACGACCTCCACCACCTCATAGGACAGGGGCAGCAGATAAATGGGAACACCACCACCTGGAAGTTCCCCTCCAAGTCGCTCACCACCCTGACTCGTAACTATATCACCATTCCTTCACTGTCGCTGGGTCAAAATCCTGGAACCCCTTCCCTAACAGCACTGTGGGTGTACCTACACCACATGGACTGCAGTTGTTCAAGAAGACAGCTCACCACCACTTTCTCAAGGGCAATTAAGGATGGGTAATAAATGTTCGCTGAGCCAGCAATGCCCACTACTTTACACACAGAACACTCACTATAGAGACTGTTCCTCCTAAGTGAAATTAAAGAATAAAAATAATAAGCTTTAACTTTCCTTAAATCAGTCCATCTATGAGGGTCACCTGAGCTGGATTCTAATTCTAGTTTTGCAAGTAAGTAAGTCTCCAAACAGCAATGGATGTGTCAGCCAGCCTGAATATGAGCCTGAATTTGTGGTCTTTAAGGTAGGCAGCTGTTATCATAGCAGAGAGAAATCATCCTTTGTACCAGTTATTGTATGAATTACTGTGTCTAGAGAATTTTTTGCTTAATTGTGAGTCAAGAGATTAAAGGTCACCCAGGAATTGAGAAATTCATAAACTATAACCTATTAAGAGTGAGCTGCCTGTTCTGTTACCAGCACTTGTAGATAAACCCCTGTTCAGAATGATCAGTAAAGCGATGGATCACTTATAATGCATAACAAAATAAAAGGTTTATAATCCTCAATTTAGTTTCGCTTTTATAGTCACATTTATTCTATTTGTTCCCCTCCCCTATTTAAACCAAACGTCCCATTGGTGATTTCAAAGTTTGGGCCTATAGTAATCTCATCGGCTGGACACACATCACGGGAACTTGCCAGTGAAAACACAAGAACATAAGAAATAGGAGCAGAACTGGTCCATGCAGCCCTCGAGCCTCCTCCATCATTCAATAAAATCATGGCTGAACCTATACATCAATCCACTTCCCGATCCTATCCCCACGTTCTAAACTCTCCAGCCTCTCAGCATTTACTCTGTCAAGCCTCCTAACAATCTTACACATTTCAATTAGATCACCTCTCATTCTTCTAAACTCCACAGAATGTAGGTCCATCCTACTCAATCCCTCTTACCACGACAGCCCTCTCATCCCAGGAATCATCTAGTGAACCTCTGCTGCAGCCCTTCTAAGGAAAATACATCCTTTCTTTGATAAAGAGACCAAAACTGTACACAGTACTCCAGATATGATTTGCAGCAACTCTTCCTTCTTCTTATGCACCAATCCCCTTGCAATAAATACATTTGTCTTCTTAATTGCTTGCTGCACTTGCATGTTAACATTTTTGTGGTTCATGAACGAGGACAGCCAAGTCCCTCTGATTACCAACATTTACCAGTCTCTCACCTTTTCAGAATTATTCTGTTTTACTACTCTTCCTACCGAAGTGGATAATTTCACACTTGCCCTCATTTAGGGGAGTGACCGTAAAATTTCTCGGACAGCCTTCCCACTGGGCTCCCGCTGCCCCAACCTCATTGCAATTTTACACTTGGATGGTTGAGGTCTAGGTCAGACTGTCCACCCTTGCCCCAGTTGAGGCCCTTTATTGGCCAAATATTGACCACTTAAGGGTTGTTTCCTGCCCAGCCTCAAACTTCAGGCTGGCAGGAGGAGTTCAGGAGTAGGGGGGGATGCCCTAAAAGTAAAATGTTCAGCCCTTGGGCACACAACCCTCCACCACCCCAGAATGTCCAGCCTATGCAGCTCCCCCCTCCCCCAGCTTCTCCAAAAACACTCCCACTTCCCCCTCTGCCCACCACCCTGTGCCTTACCTCCCCTCCCTATCCTGAGACCCGCAAAAATTTACCTCCCAGGATTTAGACTCTGGGGACCACATGCAGTCCTGGTCCTGCCCCCTGCAACACCTGGCACTGCTGGGATTAGAGAGCTGCTGGCCAATTAGATTAGCTAAATCCTCTCTGAGAGAGGACTTCCACCTGTGAGGAGCCGAAGTCCTGCCTCCAGCCAACTGACACTCGCTGCAGCGTTAAATGGCTACAGGGCTGGCAGTATCGACTGGGATGTGTTCTCTGCCAACTTCTCAGGTGGTAGGAAGGGAAACCCCACCATCCTAAAAATCCTGGCCTATATTCAGTTTGTCCCATTACCCATTCACTTAACCTGTCTATATCCCTTGTAACCTCCTTGTGTCCTCCTCATAGTCTACTTTCCCACCTAACTTTGCATTGTCAGCAAATGTGGGTGCATTACACTTGGTCCCCTCATCAAAGTCATTGATATACATTGTAAATATCTGAGGCCCAAGCACTGGTCCTTGCAAAATGTCACTAAGCAACACAAAAATCACCTCTCCGTTCCTACTTTCTGTTGTCTATCCATTAACCAATCCTCAATACATGCTACCCTTAACCCTATCTTGTGTAACAACCCCTTACATGTTACCTTAAAGATTACCTTTTGAAAAGCCAAATACACTCCATCCACTGTATTCCCCTACCTGCTAGCTACAACTTTAATGAACTCTAATAGATTTGTCAAACACAATTTTCAATTCATAAATATGTGTTGACCCTGTTTAGTCATATGAAAATGTTTTAAGTGCTCTGTTACCACATCCCTAATAATAAATTCTAGTATCTTCCCTTTTACTGACCAACTGGTCTATAGTTCCCTGTTTTCTCTCTCTCTCTCTTTCTTGAGAAGCGGGATTACATTTGCTATCTTCTGGTCGCCGGGGACCATTCCACAATCTGGGGAGTAAAGTCATGCCTTGTCATAGAAAATAAATAAACTTCATTCATACATTGCCTTTCATGTTTCAAAGTGCTTTACAGCCAATGTGGTACTTTTGAAGTGTAGTTACTGTTTTAGTACGGCAGCTGATTTGCACACAGCAAGCTCCCACAAGCAGCATTGGCCGTGAATAGATGGATTGGCTGGTGGCTCATTGTTCTGATGTAATTGAAAGTCATGTACTTCACAATTTTTGACACCAGCTTTTAATAAAAAAAACTGAAGCTATGGGCTTCTTGTGTTTTTCCAAATATTTTTCGTTTTAAAAGGTTTTGTAGAAGGTGAATGGTTTTCTTTGAGAAACACTGAAAAGAATTGATCTGTTAGAAAAATATCCTGTCAATCAGGCAATGAGTAAAACAAAAGAAAAAGGTGGGGGAAAATGGGACCAAAGTTTTCTGAGCCTTAGAATTCGCATATGTATCGTCCAATTCCTCAGGCCCTACTCCCTCTGCTGCACAGGCAGCTGTGTCTTCTCTCTACTATGCTCTCCGTTCTCTGTCCCTTACCATTCCCTTCTTGCTCCCTCGCTTGCTCAAAGGTCTTCCTTAAGACCCTTCAACGTTTTTGCTTCATTTGGAACCTATGCCCTTCCCATCCACTCCCCCGCCACCTGCACCCCAAACCCCACCCCCACTTAGTATTCACTCATTATCCATTGCTTCTTAAAACACGCTGAGATACCTCTGCACATATGAGCACTGTAGGGATGTAACTTGTTGAATGCAGTAGATTTAAGAAGCAGGCTAGAAAGTGGGAGAGACAATTAAGGTCTAAAGTCAATATTCAGACCAAGAATGACAGAGTGCCAAGGAGGAAGATTCTGAAATTTGTGTTTTGCTTCATTGAACACAATGTGAGTACAACTGTGGAAAGAATTTGCATTTATATAATCTCCTTCATGCATCAAAGCACTTCATATCCAATGAAGCACTTCTGAAGTGTCGTCATCATCTAGGCACTGTAGTAATGGAGGGAAATTTGACAGCCAATTTTGCACAGAACAAGACACCGCAAACAGCAATGTAATAGATGTGGCTTCTAATCCACATAATCTATGCTCAGAGATGTCAATTGAGCGATAAACGTTGGCCAGGGCTTTAAATAGTGTCATAGAATCTTTTATTTCTACCTAAGATGGCAAACGGATCATCTGTTTAACATCTTTTGCAGGAGTCAAAGGGGGAAACATCAGGAGGGAAATGAAAAGATGAATTTAATTGAATTAAATTTAAATCAAGTTTTATTGTCTATTCAGAGATTCATTGCGAGAACAAATCAAAGCGGTGCAAGACCAGTTTACTTGATTGATGAGTTTTTAACGCCATATTCAGTTGCTGTTTGATCCAAGAATGGTCCATTGTCTGAGCATCCCTCATGTTCGGGTCCCAGTGGCTGGGGGACCCTATGCTTTGACACCTCGATCGCAGCATCCTCCTCCACAGTGCTCGACACCTTTCACGACTGCCGCTCCATCCCAAGTAGCCAGCCAGCCAAGGGCAGGATGCACTAACATCTGTCTTACTGCCACTGCCATGTTTCAGCCTGACGTCGGCTAAGAAAGTAATCTCATATACCACTGGGTCCAGGTTTATAAGGTTAATAGGAGCTCCCTTACTGTGGAGATGTCCTGTCAGTCGCTGCACGGAGGTAGTTTTCCCCAGCCTGCCATGCCAAGCACAATGAGGCAGACAGGGCCTGGGTTGGTGCTGCCCGTGGACTCCAGGATCTGGACTGGGCTGTCACTGTGTGCCCGTGGCAGAGGGACTGAATGCTCAGCACATGAGCAAAATTCTTGAGCCAAGTTCAGGATTAGACCTGTCAACGAAATGAAGAGGCTTGGCAAAGCGGCCTACCAACCTATTTTTGGGTCCTTCAGTGTAGAGAAGGCTGCACAGTGAGCAGAGAATACGGTAAATTAGATTAGAGAGGGATTTATGGTCCTAGAGCAATTCTCTGAGAAAAGACAGATCAACAGGTGTTGTGCCTGTGATGATGCATTGGGAAAGTGCCAGCTGGAACAGGGAGTTATGGAGAAGAGAATGAGAATCCCAGAGAGAAAGGTTGCTCTGGAAAATGGTGACAGGATGGTGCTGTAATTGGTGGAAAGGGCAGATAATCAAGTGCGTGGAGATGTTGGTGGGAAAGAAGCGAAGGATGTGGTCACTGTAGGGAAGAATGGGGAAAGAAGAGGTGCAGGAAATAGATGGGGGCTGCAGTTGAGAGCTCAATGGAATATAGTCACCTAAAATCTTTGGTTGAGGACAAAGGAGGACAGTTCAGAAGCTGAAGTACAGGAAATCAAGTCACCAGAGCAGATACAATTGTGATAGAGAAACCAAGAGAAAGGGATGGCATCTTTACTAGAAACAAAATGAGAATTTGTGGATCTATTATACAATTGTTTCAGGCATCCAGCAGTTTTTGCTTGTTCTTTAAGATGTAATGTTTCCAGATTCCCTCCTTCATTCTAGAACCACCAAAGAAGGCAAAGTAATCCTGACATTCATTTCAACAGAGCTGGTATTTCAGTCTGACCTGGGAACTGATCCACAGCTGCCCACCTCCAGGGGCAGATATCAGTGCTTGATCAATACAGGATAGTGGGCTGTACAGCTGTTTCAGGTAGAATCCCCAACAGTGTGAAGTCACGACTCCCATTAAAATAAACAGTCACGCTAGGTCATGCTTCTAAAGGTAATTTTCCCAATCCTACTTCCTCTTCGTATGCATTGAAGCAGACGTCAGACTTTGCCCCATCGTAGCACTCTTGCTTTTGAACTAGGAGGTCATGCATTCAAATCCCATGTCACACATTCTGGGCAGAGGCTCCGGTGCAGCAATGTGCAACCGCTGTCCTTTAGGTAAGATGATAAACCATGGACCCACCTGCCCTCAGATGAATGAAAATCTCATGGTAGTATTTCAAAGAAGAGCAGGGATGTTCTCCCTGGTGTGCTGGCCAACATTTATCCCTCAATCACTACCACCAAAAGCAACTGATCTGATCATTTCCCTCATTGCTCTTTGTGAACCTTTGACTATAAGCAAACTGACCGCTGCTTTTCTCTACATTATGAGTGATTAACTCTCAAAAAGTCTTTCAGTGGCTGTGAAGTGTTTTGGAATGTACTGAGGACGCATGGAGTACTTTATAAATGCAACTTCTTTCTTTGAGCTGAAAATACCTGCCCTTGATTTTCTTCCCTCATTAAATGCTTCAATGGGTTAATATCGTTTGCTAGCATTTCTTCCAAAGGTAAGTCTGCATTAAACCGTCCAGCAGACACTGAAACCTGTACATTGCCCTTCTGAGCTCTGGTTTGATGATGAAACATTGGGATTTAATATCACCTCTTGACAGCTGTCTTGGTGAGACGCGACTTGACATTTTTGTACACTCTTGTAGAATCTGTCAAAATACCACAGACTCCATGTTTGGACAACATTAAAACCAACTTATCATTTTCTCCAACAACTGAAATTGTGAACACGTTGGGTGTGGGTATGCTCTCTCCATTTTGAGCAGATAATAGTCAACCCAGGAACCCTCAGAAATGAAGAAATGCCAAAACTCCATGAAGCAAAAGGTTTTGCAATTGAGAGACCAAACCTGCAGACAGAGTGTGACAGGAGTGAGTGCATAAACAGTAATGATACTGAGCAGAACAATGAATTAGTACGAACCACAGGGCTTAGGAATTGATTACTTGTAAGCTTGCAAAGATGAACAGAATTTGTCAGTGCCCGAAGCATTACCCTGAATAATACATGCATAGAGCAATCAAGTCCATTTTATTTATTTCACCATTTAATTCCTATCAACGTGTAGAATTTTTTTTTTGTTAACATTTATATTTTCTGTCCTTTCAGTTTTCTCCTCTCTCCTCCTGAAGGGGCTGACCTTCCACAGCTGCCAACAGCTGCAGTCTAGGTTAGCATTCTTCAAGTATGGGTCAGGCAGTGCACATCTGCAGACTTATGAACTGCGGGGAGCCTCATAACATTCACGAACATGCACTGTCCAGCAGGTGAGAAGCCAATCTGACAGTTTTCACCCCTATGACCAGGGTGATGAAGACATCAATCAGGGTGGGGGATCCGCTAACTCAGCAGATGCTGGGACCTTCTGTCCGTCTGCTGCTTATCATTCAAAGAGCTTTAACCCAAGGTCTGTCTTTATCATGTATTAAGATCTATCTGGAAAAGTACTACTGACAGTCCATGCAGACAGCACATATCATGTCTCCAGTCACCATCAGATACACGCTTCTAGTTCTTGAGTCCACAGCAAGGTCTAACCCAGAAGGACAAAACAGTTCGGACCAGTACTCTTATTTCCCAGTTTTTACTGGTGTTCCATTTTAAGATATACAAGACCAGTTCGGACCAGTATTCCTATTTCCCAGTTTTTACTGTTTATTTCGCTCTGGAAATTCAACCTTAGAGTGACAGCTAACTCGACAGTTGCATTTCTGTCCTACATCACACAGTGGAAGGTTGGTCCACTGACCTGACCCTATGACTAGAATTTAAAGGTCTAGTCCAAATGGAATGGAATCCCACTGGAGCTGGGTTCAGGGCCATTGTCCAAGCCCCTGCTTCCCTCGCCCCACATGCAAATTGGATTTGCACCCTTTCTAGCCTCAGAAATTTTAGAGCTGATATCTCTGTACGATCTAGTCTTAATTTTTACAGATGAGGTCTGCTCTGATGGTAAACATCGGGGTAATATTAAATAGAGTGTGCTCTTGTTTCCAGTGAAATATTCTTACCCTGTCGGCTGACTGTCAGTTTTGTTAACCTCTGTGTAAGCTCACACTTTCTATAGTGCGATGCTTCTTTACTAAATACTGACCTAAATCTTTCGATATAGGGAGAGGCCTCGACTCAATTTGCGTCGCTGATGTGCATCTGGACCCTGAGGAAGTTCCGACGTGTGGACATCCACGGGAAGTTTAAACTTCTGATCGTCGGCTTTGCCCTGCCCAAATTGCTCTGTGATTCCATGGATTTGGATAGAGCTTTTTATAGCAGGTATAAAGCCAATGGAACTCGAAGGTCAGGATTTTCCGGCCCCGCCAGTGGGACATCGTTGGGGGCGGGATGGGAAAATTTGGAGAGCGACCAATCTGCTGGTGTGTCAAAGCACATTGGGAACCATAGCAATTTTCATTCCACCCCCCCGGCCCATCCCACTGCCCCTAGCAATGTTTAACCTCCTGTCCCGGCAATGTTCACCTCCACTGAAAATGTTCACCACCCCACCCCACCTCTCAGCAATGTCCATGTACCCCTCCCCCAACCCCCTACCCCCTACCCCCAGACATTACTCACCTGTAAATGATGCGTTCTTGTTTGAAACACAGCTTGGTTGCTGCTCCTTGATTTAAAGAACCACGGAGGTCAAGTAGGACAATAAATCATCTTGGATGTTATGAGATAGATGGAATCTGTAGTATAAGGATCTGGCGCATAAAGGGTTCACCTGGGATTGCATACAGTACCGCCCACACTGTGATGTAAGAGGACACATGACCCCACCTAGGGATCACTGTAGTGCTGGACAGAGCCATGTGTAGACGCAAGCATGGAGATAGCTCCTAGCTTGGACCTTTTCTATACCCCTGTATATAGTTTCTAGTAGCCAATAAATACTTACTACCTAAGACTATGAAAACCTTAATAAGACTTACCAAACTGCATCCAACACCTTACAACATGGTGGCAGCGAATGGAACAACTCAAACCCTCAGGGATGCTTCAGAAGAAAACTAAAATCCAGGAAAACTAAAGGAAAAATCAAAGAACCATTCTGACCTGAAGAACATCTCATGAAGCGGAGGCACAGAAACAAATCACCAAAGAAAAACTCCAAAGAAAGACTTGGAAGCTGAAGGCAGGAATTAAATTCCTCACTGCAGCAGAAGCCTTAATTTAACCCAGTGGAAGTCCAGCTTCAATACCCAGGGGGTGCACAGTCAGCAGACCTAGCAGGGCCGAACTAAGGACTTAAAATTCCTGGACAACACAAGTCCTAAAAAAAAAAGTTAAATACTGGAGCAGTCAGAAATCAAATTTAAATTGCAGTCCAAGAAACCCGATTCCCGAGTCAGCACCTGAACACATCCAAACAAAGATAAAAATTAATTAAAAATTAATCGCAACTGTATAGGCAGCTTTAAAAACTCAGAAAAAGCTGGGATTCAACACTTCCAAGACCTGAGAATATTGCACTAAAGTGGGGAAGACTCTAAGCAGTCAACCCAGGCAGCCATTGTTGAAAAAATTTAAAGCTGAGATCACAAATGCCATTACTGCAAGAGCCTGCTAATACTGGCAAGCACAGAAAAACACTTTGTGCAGTAGCATACAGCGGCGCCATCTTGGATTTTCAGAAATCTCTTAAAGCTAAACCTGCAATTGAAAAAGTTTAACCGTGGATCAGAAATCCACTCTTCCAGAACAATTTGGACTTATCCAAGGCCCAGATCAGTCACCAAGTTGGGAAATCTGGAAAAAGAGATTCCTCAGATACATGACTCCTTCAGGTCTGGATATAAAGGCAAAAGCTGAACAAGTGTTTTCCAGAGCGGTCAGGGAGGGTTTAAGTTAGAATGGCAGGGGGATAGGAACCTGAGCAGGGGGACAGCGGAGAGGGAAACAAGGATAGAAACAAAAGACAGAAAAGTAAGGAGCAAAAGTGAAAGATAGAAAAAACAAGGGCAAAAACAAATGGGGTCATAGTGCAAAATAAAGCTAAGATGACTAACAAGGTTAAAAAGATAAGTCTAAAGGCATACAACAAAAATAGCTGGAAAAACTCAGCAAGTCTGACAGCACCTGCGGAGAGGAATACAGTTAATGTTTTGAGTCCGTATGACTCTTCATCAGAAGTCTAAAGGCATTGTATCTTAATGCGCAGAGCATTCGCAATAAGGTAGATGAATTAACAGCGCAAATAGATATAAACGGTTACGATATAGTTGCAGTTATAGAGACATGGCTGCAGGGTGACCAAGGATGGGAACTGAACATCCAGGGGTATTCAATATTTAGGAAGCACAGACAAATAGGGAAAGGAGGTGGAGTAGCATTGTTAGTAAAGGAGGAAATTCATGCAATAGTGAAGAAGGATATTGGCTCAGAAAATCATGGTGTGGAATCTGTTCGGGCGGGGATAAAAAACATCAAGGGGCAGAAAATGTTGGTGGGGGTTGCCTATAGGCTCCAAAACAGTAATGGAGATGTCAGGGAAGGCATTAAGCAGGAAATTAGAGACGCATGCAATAAGGGTACAACTGTAATCATAGGTGACTTTAATCTACATATAGATTGGACAAACCAAACTAATAATAATACTGTGGAGGAGGATTTCCTGGAGTATGTACATGATGGTTTTTTAGACCAATACATTGAGGAGCCAACTAGAGAGCAGGCTATCCTAGACTGGGTGTTGTGCAATGAGAAAGGATTAATTAATAATCTTGTTGTGCAGGGTCCCTTGGGTAAGAGTGACCATAAAATGATAGAATTATTCAATAGGATGAAGAAGTTGAATCCGAAACTAGAGTCCTGAATCTAAATAAAGGGAACTGCGAGGGTATGAAGTGCGAGTTGGCAATGATGGATTAAAAGGGTTGACAGTGGATAGGCAATGGCTAACATTTAAGGAACATATGCATGAATTACAACAATTACGCATTCCTGTCTGGCGCAAAAGTAAAACAGGAAAGGTGGCTTAACCATGGCTTACAAAAGAAATTAGGGATAATATTAGATCCAAAGAGGGGACATATAAAATTGCCAGAAAAAGCAGCAAACCTGAGGATTGGGAGCAGTTTAGACTTCAGCAAAAGTGGACAAAAAGATTGATCAAGAAGGGGAAAATGGAATATGAAAGTAAATTTGCAAGGAACATAAAAACTGACTGTAAAAGCTTCTATAAATATGTGAAGAGAAATAGATTAGCAAAGACAAGTGTGGGTCCCTTACATTCAGAAACAGGGGAAATTATAATAGGGGAACAAAGAGATGGCAGAAGAATTGAACACATATTTTGGTTCTGTCTTCTCAAAAGAGGACACAAATAATTTGCCAGAAATATTAGGGAACCAAGGATCTAGTGAGAGGGAAGAAATGAAGAAAATCAGTATTAGTAAAAAAATGTTGCTAGAGAAATTAATGGGGTTAAAGGCTGAAAAATTCCTAGGGCCTGATAATCCACATCCCAGAGTACTAAAGGAAGTGGCCCTGGAAATATTGGATGCATTGATGGTCATCTTCCAAAATCCTATAAACTCTGGAGCAGTTCCTACAGATTGGGGGGTGGCAAATGTAACCTCACTGTTTAAAAAAGTAGGGAGAGAAAAACAGACAATTACAGATCAGTTAGCCTAACATCAATAGTGGGGAAAACGCTAGAGTCTATTACAAAAGATGTGGTAGCAGAACACTTGAAAGCATTAAGGGGATTAGACAAAGTCAGCATGGGTTTATGAAAAGGAAATCATGCTTAATTAATCTACTGGAGTATTTTGAGGATGTAACTAGTAGAATAGATAAGGGAGAACCAGTGGATGTGGTGTTTTTGGATTTCAAGAAGGTTTTTGATAAGGTCCCACATAAGAGGCTAGTAGGAAAAATTAAAGCACATGGAATTGGGGGTAATATACTGGCATGGATTGAGAGTTGGTTGACAGACTGGAAACAGAGAGTGGGAATAAATGGATCTTTTTCCAGATGGCAGGCAGTGACTAGTGGTGTACCGCAGGGATCAGTGTTTGGGCTCCAGCTATTCATGATATATATAAATGACTTGGATGAGGGAACCAAATGCAATATTTCCAAGTTTGCTGATGACACAAAACTGGGCGGGGTTGTGAGTTGTGAGGAGGATGCAAGGTGGCTTCAGGGCAGTTTAGATAAGTTGTGTATGTAGGCAAACACATGGCAGATGCAGTATAACGTGGATAAGTGTGAAGTTATACACTTTGGTGTGAAAAACAGAAAGGCAGAGTATTATTTAAATGGTGCTATATTGGAAAATGTGGATGTACAAAGGGATCTGGGTGTCCTTGTACACCTAGCAATGAAAGTAAATAAACAGGCGCATCAAGCAATTAGGAAGGCAAATGGTATGTTGGCCTTCATTGCAAGAGGATTTGAGTTCAGAAGTAGGGATGTCTTACTGCAGTTATACAAGGCCTTGGTGAGGCCACAGCTGGAGTATTGCGTACAATTTTGGTCCCCGCACCTAAGAAAGGATATACTTGCCATAGAGGGAGTGCAGCGAAGGTTCACTAGGCTGCTACTGGGGATGGCAGGACTGTCGTGCGAGGAGAGTTTGGTTTAACTGGGCCTGTGTTCACTAGAGTTTAGAAGAATGAGAGGGGATCTGATTGAAACATATAAAATTCTAAAAGGGCTAGACAGACTGGGTGCAGGGAGGATGTTTCCCCCGGTGGGGGAATCTAGAACCAGGGGCCACAATCTCAGGATACGGGGCAGGCCATTTAGGACTGTCTTCACTCAGAGAGTGGTCAATCTGTGGAATTCTCTGGCACAGAAGGCTTTGGAGGTCGGGTCACTGAGTATATTCAAGAAAGAAATTGATACATTTTTGGATATTAGAGGCACCAAGGGGTATGGAGAGGAAGTGGGAATATGGCATTGAGATAGAGGATCAGCCATGATCATATTGAATGGTGGAGCAGGCTCGAAGGGCCGAATGCCCTACTCCTGCTCCTAGTTTCTAAGTTTCTCTGTTAACACACTGCTTTATTCGATAGGCCCGAGAGCCGACAATGTAATAGCCAGACAAGGAATCAACAAATCATCCACAAAATTTGATGAAGTTTTAAAATCATTTGACGCTTATTTTAACCTCAAAAGTAACAAATCCTTGAAAGGATGAAGGAAGATCTTGAGAAAGCCATCCAGATTGTCAGGCAATCTGAAATCCGTTTGCAGCACAGATCCAAATGAAAGGGAGAAAGCAAACCATGGTACAAAGTAAACCTCACTGTCCAGCTAGTGAAACAGCACAGAAACAAGGATGCTCAAGGCCAATTCCCGAGCCTACCATTCACTTGCCTCAAAGCAATGCTGCTCTCAACTGACATTCTGGCCTGCTACGACCCATCCCTGCTCGCTACCTTAGCAACGGATGCTTCATCCACAGTGGTCCTATTTCAAGAGCATCTGGATGAAAGTCGCCAACCGATGTACCATGCTTCCAGAGGGCTGTCGGACACAGAGACCGAAAAGGAAAGCCTCACAGTAACGTGGGCATGCGAGAAATTTTAGGCTACATCATTGTCCTAAAAGCCACAATTGAAACAGACCATTCATCACTGGTCTCGTTGCTAGATGAGAAGGAGCTAGCAAAGATGCCTCCCAGGATCCAGAGATTCCATCTCCTCCTCATAAGGTTCGCTTACGAGACGGTATATGTCCAGGGCAAAAACCAAACACGGCAGACACACTTTCCGGGGCCACAGTGGATCTTTAGACAAAACAGGATGTCAGTAGGATCAAGGAGCTTGAAGCATACTCCCAATTGACAAGGAGACACCTGCAAGTGACTGCAAGTAAACTCCAACAGATTTGCCAGAAACAAATGCAAAATGAAGAGTGTGCCCGCATTCGCCAATACTGCCAAAAGGGGTGGCCACAACCGAGATCAAGCAGTGATACCGTGAAAGCTTGGTTCAAACAACAAAAGCACTTTATTGTCATTGACGATCTCCTGGTCCACAATGAGCAGCTGGATATCCCAATTTCCTTTTGGCCAAAGATTCTTCAAATAATACACCAGGGCCACCTGGGCATCACCAAGTGCAGGGCATGGGCCCAATCTGCCATCTGGTGGCCAGGCATTTCCAGGGCAATTGAGGACATGATAATAAACAGTTGGGTGTGTGCTCTGCAGAAGTAGAACAAAAGGGAGCCCCTTATCCCCGCACAGTTCCCTACCAGGCCATGGGAGAGGCTGGGCATTGATTTATTTGTCTTCAACAGCAAAGCCTTCCTTGTTGTGGTGGATTAATTTTCCAGATGGATTGAGGTGAAGCAACTCTACACGACAACCACAGATGCAGTAGTTAGAGCAAAGCTGCTTTAATTTTTCCCCCGCCCGCACCATACCCCAACCCCCACCGTTCACAAGTATGCCTTAATTTTTGATCTCAGAAGAGAACTCTCCACAGCAGAAATGTGACATGCCTCTCACCAGCCAGCTTTGTGGCCTCCCTGAATGAATCTAATGAATTACTATACAATGTGTTTCGTGCTGTGAATTGAAAACATTGGATCTCAGTAATTGTTTTCTAAACATGACTTCGCTACAATAAGTGTAAATCCTCTTTAATTGGATTTTTTGTTTCTCAAATCCATACCGGCAAATAGAATCTAGAAAAATCTATGAAAGAACTTGTTCAAATTTTTTGAGAGGAGAATTTGGAGATGCTAAAAATAACACCATCTCTGCACTTGTTTATTCCTCATTTATGTTCACCTATTTTAAAATGCCTTCTCCTCAGGATATTCAGTGTTATTAGAATGCTAGCTGTGAATTCATGGTCTCATTCCTATGCACTGCTTAGATCCAATTTCGTTGCTTCAGGAAAAGTTGGAGAAGAACACACAGATTTTGTTATGCATCTCTTAGCATTCTGAATCAGAAGATCATGGGTTCAAGTCCCATTCAGAAACCTGAGCATCAAATCTAAGCTATGTGGTGCTGGGAGAGTGCTGTGCTGTCAGATGAGCTGTCTTAAAGCAAGACTCTGCCTGCCTCCCATGGCAGAGATACCATGGCACTCTTTTGTAAAAGACCATAGAGGTTCTCCCCAATGTCTTGGCCAATGCTTATCCCACAATCGCCATCAATAAAAACAAATTCTCTGATCGTTGTCTCATTGGTGTTTGTGGGGCCTTGCTATGCACAAATTGGTTGCTTTGCAATCATTTCCTACAATAATGACTACATTTTAAAAGTACTTCATTGGATGTAGAAAAAAAAATACTTTTAGCTTCTATTTCTACACAGATTTTGCTTTGGGGTATGATTAATCCACAACCTTTGCATTACTGCAGTTTCCAAATCATGGTAACACTAATGTCATGATGTAGACATCCGGCCTGAACCTCCCTCTGGAGGGGTGCAGTGTAAGACTCCCCAGAGGAGCCATTCTGTCCCTGTTTTGGTTTGACACCACTTAGGGAAGATTTCAGTTCACTGCCAAACTAGACTCTGTTGAATCCCTGGGCTGTTCAGTCAGAGTTGATGTAAATGTCCTGAAACACACCACATTTGTCCATAATCCTGCCACATCACAAAGCAAACACAATACTTTATCCCAGTCCTCTCTATAGTTGATGTGTGCACAAAAGAAAAGACGGAATCTTTTCCGCTGGAACAGCAGGACCATTTAGGTCCAGAAACCAACTCACTGATTTGGGTGCTCTGCTGTTGCTCTTTCCCAGAACAAACTAATTATTACCCTGTCTCTGAGCTCCCCCCTCAATTAGGGAGGGCAGGCAGGATGACACACCCATTTTGTCAAAGGAAGGATTTCTAATTTAAGGGATCATGACATGGGTTAGAAAAGTTTGCCAGCGCTTGGATTTTTGAGGCTGCAGCATCCACGGGGATGGAGAAGGAGACCTCAGAAGGCTGCTCCCTCAAGTCTCTCTCAATCTTACCTGGAGATCCTGCTGTGGGGTCTGACGGGCTTCAGTGAGGTGAGTTCTCACAAGGACAGGAGGAAGAGAACAACCTCGCCAACCAGGCTGTCAATGGAAGTGCTGAGGAAGCAGGAGTGTGCTCCCTACAACCTAGATATGGTGCATGGAGAGGATCCGGGACCTCAGGAGGGTGGAAGATGAGTAGAGTAATACATTCAGGACCAAATCCCACACTCTGACTTACCCACCATTCTCCTGCACAGCACTCCTCAGAACAACACACCTTGCAGCTCCTCTCCCTGTAGGTACCTCACAGATGTCTCTGATCGGGTACGGGACATTCTGAAGGGGGAGGGAGAACAGCCAGAGGTCGTGGTACACATTGGTACTCACGACATAGGCAGGAAGAGTGACGAGGTCCTGCAGCGGGAGTTCAGGGAGTTAGGCAGAAAGTTAAAAAACAGGACCTCTAGGGTTGTAATCTCAGGATTACTCCCTGTGCCACGTGCCAGTGAGGCTAGAAATAGGAAGATAGTGCAGCTGAACACGTGGCTGAACAGATGGTGTAGGAGGGAGGGTTTCCAATATCTGGATCAGTGGGATCTCTTCCGGGGCAGGTGGGACCTGTACAAGAAGGACGGGTTGCATCTAAACTGGAGGGGCACCAATATCCTGGCTGCGAGGTTTGCTAGTGTCACTCGGGAGGGTTTAAACTAGTATGGCAGGGGGATGGGAACCAAAGCAATAGGTCAGCAGGTGAAATAAATGACTGGGAACCAGTGAATATGGCCAGTAGGACTAAGAGGAAAGGCAGGCAGGGAGAAATTATTGAACACAGTGGGACTGGGGGTCTGAAATGCATTTGTTTCAATGCGAGAAGTATAACAGACAAGGCAGATGAGCTTAGAGCTTGGATTAGTACTTGGGACTATGATGTTATTGCTATTACAGAGACTTGGTTGAAGGATGGACAGGATTGGCAGAAAAACTTTCCAGGATTTAGATGTTTCAGGCAGGATAGAGAGGGATGTAGAAGAGGTGGGAGAGTTGCACTGCTGGTTAAGAAGAATATCACAGCTGTACGACAGGAGGACACCTCGGTGGGCTCATGCAGCGAGGCAATTTGGGTAGAGCTCCGGAATAGGAAGGGTGCAGTCACAATGTTGGGGGTTTACTATAGGCCTCCCAATTGCCGGCAGGAGATTGAGGAACAGTTATGTAGGCAGATTTTGGAAAGATGTAAAAGCAATAGGGTTGTTGTGGTGGGTGATTTTAACTTTCCCTATTTTGACTGGGAATCACTTAGTGCTAGGGGTTTGGATGATGCAGAATTTGTAAGGTGCATCCAGGAGGGCTTCCTGAGACAATATGTAGATAGTCCAACTAGGGAAGGGGCAATACTGGACCTGGTATTAGGGAATGAACCCGGCCAGGTGGTCGAAGATTCAGTAGGGGAGCATTTCGGGAAAAGTAACTATAATTCAGTAAGTTTCAAGGTACTGGTGGGTAAGGATAACAGGAGTCCTTGGGTTAAGGTGCTTAATTGGGGGAAGGCTAATTATAACAATATTAGGCAGGAACTGAGGAATCTAGACTGGAGGCGGATGTTTGAGGGCAAATCAACAACTGACATGTGGGGGGCTTTCAAACGTCAGTTGATAAGAATTCAGGACCGGCATGTTCCTGCTAGGATGAAGGATAAGCATGGCAAATTTCAGGAACCTTGGATAACGAAGGATATTGTGAGATTAGTCAAAAAGAAAAGGGAGGCATTCGTAAGGGCTAGAAGGCTGGGAACAGATGAAGCCCGTGGAGAATATAAAGAAAGTAGGAAGAAACTTAAGCAAGGAATCAGGAGGGCTAAAAGGGGTCATGAAAAGTCACTGGCAACCAGGATTAAGGAAAATCCCAAGGCCTTTTATACATATGTAAAAAGCAAGAGGGTAGCCAGGGAAAGGGTAGGCCCACTCAGGGACAGAGGTGGGAATCTGTGTGTGGAGGCAGAAGAAATGGGAGAGATACTAAATGAATACTTCTTATCAGTATTCACCAAAGAGAAGGACTTAGCGGTCGATTTGTCTAGGGAAGAGTGTGTAGATAGCCTGGATCATGTTGAGATCAAAAAAGAGGAGGTGTTAGGCATCTTGAAGAATATTAAGGTGGATAAGTCCCCAGGGCCAGATGGGATCTACCCCAGAGTACTGAGGGAGGCAAGGGAGGAGATTGCTGGGACCTTGACAGAAATCTTTGTATCCTCACTGGCTACGGGTGAAGTCCCAGAGGACTGGAGAATGGCCAATGTTGTTCCATTGTTTAAGAAGGGTAGCAGGGATAATCCAGGAAATTACAGGCCGGTGAGCCTTACGTCAGTGGTAGGAAAATTATTGGAGAAGATTCTTCATGACAGGATTTACCACCATTTGGAAGCAAATGGGCATATTAGTGAGAGGCAGCATGGTTTTGTGAAGGGGAGGTCGTGTCGCACTAACTTAATCGAGTTTTTCGAGGAAGTGACAAAGATGATTGACGATGGAAGGGCAGTGGATGTTATATACATGGATTTCAGTAAGGCCTTTGACAAGGTCCCTCATGGCAGACTGGTACAGAAGGTAAAGTCACACGGGATCAGAGGTGAGCTGGCGAGATGGATACAGAATTGGCTTGGTCATAGAAGACAGAGGGTAGCAGTGGAAGGGTGCTTTTCTGAATGGAGAGCTGTGACTAGTGGAGTTCCGCAGGGATCAGTGCTGGGACCTTTGCTGTTTGTAGTATACATAAATGATTTGTAGGAAAATGTAACTGGGCTAATTAGTAAGTTTGCAGACGACACTAAGGTTGGAGGAGTTGCAGATAGTGAAGAGGATTGTCAAAGGATACAATGGGAAATAGATCGGCTGGAGACTTGGGCGGAGAAATGGCAGATGGAGTTTAATGCGGACAAATGCGAGGTAATGCATTTTGGAAGGTCTAATACAGGCAGGAATTATGCAGTAAATGGCAGAACCCTTAAGTGCACCGACAGGCAGAGGGATCTGGGTGTACAGGTCCACAGGTCACTGAAAGTGGCAACGCAGGTGGATAAGGTAGGAAGGCATATGGCATGCTTGCCTTCATTGGCAGGGGTATTGAGTATACAAGCTGGGAAGTCATGCTGCAGCTGTACAGAACCTTGGTTAGGCCACACTTGGAATATTGCGTGCAATTCTGGTCGCCACATTACCAGAAGGATATGAAGGCGTTGGAGAGGGTCCAAGGAGGTTTACCAGGATGCTGCCTGGTCTGGAGGTTATTATCTATGACGAGAGGTTGGAGAAATTCAGATTGTTCTCACTAGAGCGACGGAGATTAAGGGGTGACTTGATAGAAATTTACAAAATTATGAGTGGCATGGACAGAGTAGATAGAAGCTTTTTCCCAGGGTGGAAGAGTCAATTACTAGGGGACATAGATTTAAGGTGAGAGGAGAAAACTTTAGAGGAGATGTGCGGGGCAAGTTTTTTACGCAGAGGGTAGTGAGTGTCAGGAATTTGCTGCCACAGGAGGTGGTGGAAGCAGATACGATAGTGATGTTTAAGAGGCAGCTTGACGAATAAATGAATAGGATGGGAATAGAGGGATACGGACCCCGGAAGTGAAAAATGTTTTAGTTGACGGGCAATATGATTGGCGCAGGCTTGGAGGGCCGAAGGGCCTGTTCCTGTGCTGTACTTTTCTTTGTTCTTTGTTCTATATGCAGCCAACACTCACACTCAACCTCTTCTTATTGCCCCCTTGCAGCCATGCCTCACAGTGACCCTCCACAATTTCCCTCCCCTCCACGCAAGCCATTACAAACACTCACTACTCTTTGTTTTCTCTGCTTGCAGAGGAAGAGAGCACATGACTTGATGAAAGTCAGAGGGAGTGGCGGTTGGCGGGATTGGAGGTGTTGGCCCTTTAGTGTCAGGCACCTTGTTGGCAATGCACACCCACCTGCTCCACTGGCAAGGATATATTGTTCCAGGAGGCTGAGGCTATCAGTGGCAGACTGCTATGAGACCCAGAAACTCCTGAGCTACTGGTGCTCACACATATCGAGAGAGCTGATCTTCTGTCTGTAGCTGGGGGGGGTCTAGCTTCTTTCCAGCTGGGTCTTGGTGCCCATCCCATTTGACCTGCAGAGGGGAATGCAATTGAGGAGAAGGCAGCTGGTGCTGCTGCTGTGTTGCTCCTACTGCTGTTGGAGCAGCTGTCAATGGTGTGGCTTATGCTCTTGTTCCTCAGCAGAAGTGGACAAAAGAGCTGCATTAGCTGCTCCCATGTTGCTCTAAAGGTTGGCAGCAGGAGTGCAGCTGAAAGTGAATGATGTGTTATACAGGCTTCCAAGAAGTTGGCAATCACCTGTCAAGTAGTGAAAGCACCCTCTGAGAGAAGAGCAGCTGTCTCGCAATGGCCACAACTGAAGCTCTTCAGTGTTAATGATTACAACCTTCCCAGCTTGTCATTTTCACTCTGCCTGCTGTGCATGCATCTCAGTGACCCTGGCAAGGTGTAGATATAGTGTGGAACCCGTGCATTATTGGGGAAGAAGGGATTCATGTTTAAAAATTTGTCATTTTAATCACCTCAATTGCTTTCTCACATGACCCACAGGGGATCCCCTAGAAAAGGGCTGAACGATGTTGGGATCTCGACCTGACACCAATTTTCAGGACTTTCCCACCCCACACGCACCAGATACCACCTCCACCAGACTGGGAAGATTCTTCCCAAAGTATTGTTAGCCCGTTATTTACTCAGTCAAAAAATCAATTCCCTGCTACTGTATACATCTTTAAATTGATGTTTCAAATGAAACTATCAAATAATCAACGCCCAGCTTCTTCCCCAATTCCACATGTAAATACGATAAATAGTTGACTGAGCTCTGGGAAAATGCATTTCATTTGGCCATTAGCTCACTGCAGTTTGTAGGACCTGCTGTGCCTAAGTTTGTTGCTGTGTTTCCTACAATAGAACAGGTTCTGCAGGTCAAAAAATATTTCATTGACTGTAAAACACTTTGGGATCTCATGAAATGTACTATGTGAATACAAGTTTTTTCTTTCTTTCTGATTGCTCTATGTGATTTCCTGTCAGTATATTGTGTGCCCATGTTTGAATCTAATGGGTCTCTCACTTTCTGCTGGGCAACCATATGAGAGTACTAATGCTTAGTGCACACTGTCAAGGTTCTAAATTGTCTACACTCTACTGGAAGTATTGATATTCTCCAAACACTGTACTCAAAGCAGCTGCAATTACCAGAGCCAAACAAACCCCTTCAACCGCAGGTGGTTGTACATGGCCTTGAATGCAAAATGATTTGCTGTTATTTCTGGATTCTGCATTTCATGATGCAGATATTTGAATAATTATATGAACACAGAAGGAAATCAACACAATGCACAAGATGAGCTGCTTGGACTTTCTTTGCTATCTTAATTTGAGGACATGCCTGGAGCATATTGTATGGGTCTTGTTCCTGTGTACACAGTACGAATGGATTTATAGATTTGAATAATGATACCTCAGAGGAGTGTGAACTGAACATTTTTTGACAGCAAATGCTGTGCTCCAACCATCGGCTCCTTTTCACTAGAAACTGACTAGAATAACCTTGCACAAACACCAGTTGCCTGGTAAGTGAAGCTAACCCTTTGGAAGCCAAGAGAAATGGGAAGGGCATTTCCTCTCTGCATTTTATGTTCAAAAAACCCTGCATATGACTTTGATACAGGTAGCACAAAGAGGAAATATTCATCCTATGTGGGATTTGAAATTTAGGACATTGACGTGAGTGGTCATTCTTCTGTGCTAAGAACAGAAAGACTGAAATCTTAAGAAACTACAGAGTAACTCTGCTGGCCTTGTGCTTTAACTTCTGTGATGCATTTAAGACGAAATTAGTACAAATTCAGAATACAAATCATAGTGCAGGGCAATGGTCAGCTCAACCTCCAGCAAACCAACTCATGTGGCTCATATGGTTATGGACTACCTGTGTCAGTCATGGAATACATATGTCACTCTAAGACTACTCCAGATCATGGGGTATCTTGGTGATTATAGAGTACCTCAGCTGGTTGTGGATTATCACAGTTAATTGTTAATATTGTCCATTTTACATTATCATCAATAATTAAAATTAACCTCTCTTATTCCTCTCTTATTTCCTTTTCTTTGCTTTCAGACAGCAGCCATTTAGAATCCTGCCATTCAGATCTCGTCTAGACATGTCTTTTTTATTATCTTCTTAAACGATCCCATTACCACTCCCTTTGACCTTGCACAATGATACCTTTTGCAATCTCTCCTACGCTCCATCCTATGACAAACCTTTACTTTTGATATTTTTTCCACCTTTTCACTTGTTCAAAACCTATTACACCTCCAACTAATCCCAGTTTCGATGCCACAGACATGAAACATTAACTCTGTTTCACTCTCCACCGGTGCTGCCGGGGTTGCTGAATATTTCCAGCATTATTTGTTTTTATTTCAGGTTTCCAACATCTGCAGTATTTTCATTTTGTGTTCAAATTAACCTCAATGTGTTTCTCTACCAACACATCAGTTCCACATTATCCATAAGTTCTTAACTGAGCTGACAATCAAACAAAGCCAGGTTTCTCATCTATTGCATATTCCAATCTTAAAGTAGAGTAATGCATTCTGCACTGTAGAACCTTCAGCCCTTATAAAACAGTGGGTCATCCAACTTATCAAGACGACAACCCAGAAAATGGCCATTATTATAGAAACAGCATCCACCCAGAGTGTGGATCTGTTACGGAGTTGAGGTGACCTCTTAAACTGGGAGTGTGGAACCCCATTTATTAATATCATCTCGGTGTTATGAAGTGTTACTCCATTATCTACCGACCTGCAAAGTACAATGTCTGCATGTGTTAAAGTACAAATTCCTAATGCATTTGTATTCAGTGTCTTTGTCTGCCGCTTCAATTCGCTTGTTAAGCTGTTTATTTTGAGTTCATTTAAGTGTTAAGAGGTTTGTATACTAAAACTCACGAGAATGTAATTTAACATGATAGAAATTTAGCTGAGGCGGGGCCTGCATCCTTTCACGCATGTGCGCGAAAGAGCGCAGAAATCTCCTGCGGCACAGAGCTGCCTCGGGGAGATTACTTTGATTTTTAAAAGTTTTAATAAAGGAAAAAAAAAATTAGAGACATGTCCCCTCATGTGACAGTGTCACACAAGCTGGGATATGTCCATGAACTTTATTAAAAAATTTTATTAATGTTTTAAAACCTTCAGGAAACCTCAACCTGCCCGTGGGACCTTAAGGTTGTACGGGCAGCTCCATTAAGTGTTTTAATTAGTTTTTAAATGGCCTTAATAGGCCTTTGACAGTTCGGCAGGCGTGCAGCCGACTCCGGTGTGCGCCCGCTGAACTGAAGGTCTGAATGACGTGCGGTGATGTCGGAATGCACGCCCAATGTCACTGCGCATCATTTTACACGTTGGCAAGCGGCCCCGCCCCTGCTCGTTGACCCGAAGATTCTGGCCATTGTGTTTGGCCAGTGATGATATGGGGATATATTTTACTGACTGTTACAGGAAATTTATTCAGTTTATATATTGAAAATATTCTTAGAGATTGAAGAACTTCCGGGATTATTAGTTGGAGGTTACAACTTTAATAATATAAGGTATGCCAATGACACCTATCTTTCTGCTGGCTCTGAAGGAAAACCGCAGACAATTTTGGATAGAGTAGTGAGTGAAAGTGAGAAGAAAGGGCTGAGCATAAGTTGTTAAAAAAAACCAAAATGTCTTGTAGTGTCTAAAAAGAGAATCATATTAGAATGTAAGATCACAGTGAAGAATGTAAAGGTCAAACAGGTAGACAAATTTTGTTACCTAGGAAGTATGTTCACATCAGACAGAAAGTGCGACCAAGACATAAACTGGAGGATTGGAATGGCCAAAGATGCTTTTCAAAAAATGAAAAATATTATAATCAGTACAAAAGTAGCCATGAAAACAAAGCTGAGAATCCTGGAATGCTATATCATACCAAATCTGACATATGGTAGTGAGTGGTAGGCATCAGTGCAGCAATATAGAGAAGAATTGAGGCTGCAGCTTTGTGGTTTTTGAGGCAAATAATGAAGATAATGTGGATATGTCACATTCCAATGAAGAGGTGCTGGTAACATGTGAGACCAAAAGAACTCTGCTGACCAAGATCAGGAAGAGACAGTTGGAATTTCCTGGGCACATTTGATAAGGTGCTACATCAAGGGGTATTATGGAAAATAAAAGCGCATGGTGTAGGGAGTAACATATTTACATGGATAGAACTCTTACTGGCTGGCAGAAAGCTGAGAATATGCATAAATGGGTCTTTTTCAGATTGATAGGATGTGACGAGTAGAGTCCCACAGGGGTCTGTGCTGGAACTTCAATTTTTTACGACTTACATCAATGACTTAGATGAGGGGAGTGAAGGCATGGTAGCTAAATTTGCAGATGACACAAAGATAGGTAGGGAGGTATGTTGTGAAGAGCGCATGAAGAGGCTGCAGATGGATATAGATAGGTTGAGTGAGTGGGAAAAGATCTGGCAAATGGAGTTTAATGTGGGAAAGTGTGATGTTGTTCACTTTGACAGGAAGAACAAAAAAGCAGAGTATTACTTAAATGGAGAACAGCTGCATAATTCTGAGCTGCAGAGGAATCTAAGGTGTTCTGGTACATGAGTCACAAAAAGTTAGTATGCAGATACAACAATTAATTAAGAATGCTAATGGAATGCCAACCTTTATTACGAGAGGAATTGAAAATAAAGGTAAGGATGTCATGCTTCAGTTATACAGGGCATTGGTGAGATCGCACCTCGAATACTATGTGCAGTTTTGGTCTCCTTATTTGAGGTAGGGTGTAAATATGGTGGAGAAAGTTCAAAGGAGGTTTACTATACTGATACCTGGAATGTAAGGGTTGTTTTATGAGGAAAGATTGGACAGACTGGGCTTGTTTCCACTGTAGTTTAGAAGAGTGAGGGGTGATTTAATTGAGGTATGCAAGATCCTGAACGGCCTTGACAAGGTGGACATGAAAAGGATGTTTCCTCTTGTGGGTGAGTCCAGAACTAGGGGCACTGTTTTAAAATTAGGGGTCACCTTTTAGGACAGAGATGAGGAGAATTTTTTCCTCTCAGAGGATTGTGCGACTTTGAAACTCTCTGTCTCAAAAAGCGGTGGAGGCGGAGTCATTGAATATTTTTAAGGCGAAGGTAGATAGATTCTTGTTAGGCAAAGGAATCAAAGGTTATCGGGGAATATGGGAATGTGGAATTCGAAACACAAGCAGATCAGCCATGATTTATTGATTGGCAGAGCAGGCGCGAGGGGCTGAATGCTCTACTCTTGTTCCAATTTCATATGTTCTTATGATATAGAAAGTCTGATGCTGGTGGGAAAGATCGATGTTAGAAGAGATCAAGGTGGACAGAGAATGATCTTTCTAAAGAGCCTCGCAAACTGGATGAATGTATCACCAATGAAGATGATCCATGCCTCTGGAGCAAGATTAATATGGAGGTCCATGGTTGTCAACACCCTCTTAGGGCATGGTACCTGAAGAGAGAGAGGCAGGAGAATACAGCACCATCCCTCTATTTAAACCTTCCTGTAAGTGCCAAAATTACTTCCTGTCAGATTTTTCCCATCAAACGTTGCTGATAATGTTTTTTATAATTCACCTAAAACAATTCACAACTGGAGGGTATGAAACTCCACACTTAAAATAGTTTATTTTCAGTGTCAGATAGGCTGATTGGCAGTAATTGATCCATACCACATTGTTAAAAGGGTACTTATGCTTGTAATTCCTAGCCTTAAATATCTATGTTAGGTTAAGTATGTAACTATTGTGTAAATGCAGCAACTTTATGGCATTCAATGCTTGGCTATGGTGAGGCAAACAGCAGAACACTTATGGATTATGGCACAACTCAGACAGTAACTTTTATTTTATCTGCTATTAGTGGGTGTGTTGGTGAGCAATGGCTTGCTATTGAAGCATGATTCACACTGAGCAGTTAATGACTTTAAGGTGATCATACAAGCCTATGGGTTGATGATCCAAATTTAATTTCCAGTCAATCAATCCATCGCTGGAAGACTTCATTCATACTATACCACAAAGATATTCAATTTTTCACATACAATTTAATATCTTTAAAGGATTGAACCGTTGCTTGAATGTTTTCATCTCGTCTTTTCATTTCTCCATTTCGCCATTACAATATTCTTGCTTCATACCTGCTACAGCTCCTTTTCTTTATTCCCATCACATCCTCCTTCCTTTGGTCTTCTGTTGGATTTCAGTTAAGTTGCTCTCTCTTTCCTATTGGTTAAGCAATTGGCAAAGGTATATTTAAATCCAGTGTAGATAAGATCCGGGCTGTGGATATCATTGAATATTAACAGAAAGCCCATCCTATTAATAACAGTTTGGTGCGTTATGATAGTTTAGATGTTGGTAAATATCTGGCCCACTGTGGTACTGTATCACAGACAAGGAATCACGTAGCTTTGCCTGGTCTGTGCTGAGCTGCCCAGGGTGCTGTTTGAAGAATTCTATTTGGCCATGCTGTGAGCGATGAGGGTGGGGAGAACCTGGCCCAGGTTGAAAGAAAAGTAGGAAGGAACAAATGGGCAAATGGAAGAATTAACAGGCTTAAGGAAAGGTCAAGAGAATGAACAAAAGGAAGAATAAAAGACTAAGCATTAAACAACACTAACTTCAACCAACCGCACTAAAAATAGATTACCAAGCCAATCATCCCACTGCTATATGTAGCACCTGGCTGTGTGCAAAATGGCTGCTGTGCTCTTCAACTCACCTGCACTTCTGAAAAGTGCTTTGGGAAGTCTCAGTAGGATATGGAGCTGTAGAAATGTCACCTTTCTTTGATCTGTACTTTCTTTCCTTTCTTTCTCTTCTTCTATATTATTTTTAATTTATTTCTTTCAGTCATTAATCTTTATTCTTTCCATTCATTAATTCGTCCTTTCCTTCTTTTGTTCATTCTCTTGTTCTTTATTTATTTTCTTCTCCCTTTGTTCTTTTCACTCTCCTGCTTTTCTTTATTTTTTCTTTCCATTTGCTTGTTCTTTCAGTTTCTCTTCACTCTTCCCTTCCTTTTCCCTTTCCTTCCTTACTTTTATCCATTTTTTTTTTGGTTGTCCTTGCTTCCTTTCACAAGAAAATTAAAAGTCTCAATACTGGTTGAAGGTAAAACAGGATAACCGTGATTGAAGACTGTGAATCCTCTTTGCCAAGTCACATTGCTAAATGGTTGACACAGGGGTATATTAAGGGAATTGTTCTGCAGTCCTAGAATTAGAAGAGAATTAAGAGCTCAGTCTGTATAGTATGTGTCACATCATGAAGTTGTCAGGCTGGTGGAACAGTGACTTTGTTCATTCTTGTTTGCGCTGGTATTGCCCCACATGAATATTATGAATATTTCTTACCAGTGATGTATTATGACAGATCTTTCATAGATGTCAAAATGATTGTCATTTGAAAAAAATAGACATCTATTTCTATATGTGCCTTGTCATGTCTCAGAAGCATCTCAAAATAGTTCGCCCTCAGTGAATGACTTTTGAATTTCAGTGACTGGTTGACATGTAGGCAAAGATACATTTTCAGAAAGCAAGACCCCATAAATAATGCTGGAGTAAAAACAAATTAAACCTGCTTTTGCTGGTATTGGGTTGATAAAGTAAAAAAATCAGCCAGGAGCAAAAGAGTATTTGGAATTTAAGATTTACCAATTTAAGATGATCAGTTGGGCTCGCAGTGTGACTCACTTTTGCATGCTAGAAGCCACGTAAAGCCATACAAGGGCCCTGTCCTTTGCAGACAGAAGGAGCATGTCCACACATTGTGCCTTTTCCAACTAAATAAAAGCTTGGGGGATAGCCATTCCCTGGTTCATTCCCTATGGCAATGCCTTGACCAATCAGAGTCGACCTGCCTGGTTTGAATTTGATCAAAAGCCTGGCAGTTAACTCTTCTCTGCTGCATTCTTCATGGCAACATTTCTATCAATCAGAGCCCACTTGCTAAATCAATCAGCAGTCTCTTTTCATGCGGTATAAATTGTTGTTCCCTTTGCTGTTGGTTTACCTTGTGAGCTGTCCTGGTGAGTGCAAGATGAAAAGCTTCGAAAGTGTGTCTCTTTTTTCGGCAATATTCAAATATTTGGAACTTATCTCAAAAGTATTAAGAGCAGGAATAGACCATACAGCTTGTTGAGCCTGCTCTGCCAATCAATACAATCATGGCTTATCTTTGTTTCCAACTCCAATTTCCTACCTGTCACCCATATCCCATGATTCCCTGAGAGACCAAAAATCTGTCTGTCACAGCTTTAAATATATTCAAAGATGGAGCATTCACAGCCCTCTGGGTAGAAAATTCCAAAGATTCAGAACCCTTTGAGTGAAGAAATTTCTCCTTATCTGTTACAGAGATTGGATTTTATAAAGCAGTTCTTAGGAAATAGAGATTGTTTCAGTAAGTTATAATGGTATTTGTGGGTGTTAGGAATGAGTTTTAGCTTTATGTTTAAGTTTGATTTGTATTTCTGTATCTGAGTGTTAAGAAAAGGTCAAATTGACTATTAGTTTCACTTTAAACGGTGCCTGCATTTCTAATGAGAGTTTTACGACTGTTGCAGCTAAGTTAAACAAACAGAAGTAGAGAAACTGGGCTGTTGCCTAGCAACAGGGGTCCAGCGAGGCAGCTCCCTCCCACAGACACACACAGTAAAAAACAAGAAACAGCAGTTTTGATTTGGAAGTTGTTTAAGTTCAGTTGGTTTTGAAAGTAGCTGCTGGGAGAGACTGGAGTGAAGGAGGCAGATAGTCAGTCCTAAACCAAATAAAAGGCCCCAAAATCCAGGGGAGTGGAACAGGAGAAAGTCCCAAGAAGGCCTTCTAGTCAAAGGGAAGGACAGGAACCTGGAAAAGGTCCTGTCAAGTGAATTTAAGAGTGAGGGGCAGAGAGAGGCTATAAGCTTCAGATTTAAAGAGACAAAAGCTGCAGAAAGCAGATTTAATGTGAGAACAGCTTGCAAGAGGCCAGAAGATCCAAAGAGATGGCTGAAGGCCTGTAACGCTTTGCTATGGCCATCTGAAGCAGTGGTACTGTTGACAGCTGAGTTGGTGAGGCAGCTTGAATGCATGTGATGACTCAGGGAGAAGAACATCGGAAGGAGAGTTTGAAACCTTGGAGGTGAACCCTTGTGGAAGGTGTCTGAGAGAAAGCTTCAGTTTGGGAGAAGATTCTAAAGCGAGTTCTTGGAGAGTGGAGATTGGAAACCCTCATGTGAAAGAAGGAGACCAGTTGGCTCATGGTGTGACAAGTGTCTGGGAGGGGAGTTGAGGAGAGATCCATAGCATCTGGTTCAGGTGGCGTCTGTTGCTTGGTTTCAGAGAGTGGTGTGTCTGACCACAGGGTACCATAGGTTTACATGGACTGTGTATTTACTGTGGACATTAGAGTATGAGATAGCTTTTGTAACTTGAATTATCCTTACAAATCTGTATATTTCTTAAAGGTATAGTTGTAGGTGAGGGAGTATTGTAATATAGTATATCTTTTCTTGTTAAATAAATGTTTTATTCTTCTGTTAAAAGCTTAGCTGACTCTGGTGACTCTGTTCAGTAGCCACTCTCCACGCATCTAATCAAACAAAAATAAAAATTAGGACCTATCAAACTGGGATCCACCCTGGGATCAGGCTTGTCCAAGGGTAGTCTCAGCTAGGATCATAGCACATTTATGTTTTAAACTGTCTCTTTTAATTTAAGGTAAAGTGGAATGTTCTAGAATAGGGGATGGTGAATTTATGCTGAACTCTGCCCTAAGAAAGGCCCATGTGGTTAAGTTGTCATGGAGACAGAGACCCAGGTTAAAACCCATAGAAACTCAGGTGGTAGTTTTCACACCTTGGCAAAAAATAGTGGCAGCTGCTCTCGCTGGACATAGACTTTCAGACTCAGGCAGACAGAGAGGCCTGGAGGGGAAGACCAAAAGCAACTGCTGCTGCGCTAGGCTGAGGAAAAGACAGTTTTTATATTAACCACCAAGCAGGGTGCTGGTGAGAATGGATTCCCTCTTTGAAGAGACAAGGCTTATAGAGATTTAAAGACTAAGGGGTCGTCAGAGGGTGCCTTGCCAGTACGGTGACACACAGGAGACTGAGTGAAGAGACTTTAAAAGTACACTGGAAGACTTGTCCTGGTGAGGTAGAGAGAAGAGAACTGTTCAATAGCCTGTAGGAGTTTGGAACTTTATCTACAAGGCTCCTTATCCGCTGAGAGAGTGGCAAATGAATGTGGTGTGGGGTTTTCGGTTGTGTTAATTAATTAATGGGGAAAGTACATTTTCTGTAGCTTAGCATGTTAGTTGTCTACTGAGTAATGTCACAGTAAAAGTCTCAAAATATGAAAATTTGTTGTGTGATGCTTTCTGTTGGTCGGTAGCAAATTCATATCTCTTCTTAAACGTTATTGGTCTCTAAGGGGATTGTAATACATCTCAGTCCTAAATGATTGGCCTCTATTCCTGAAACTGTGTCCCCATGTTCTAGATTCCCCAGGCAGGGGAAACAACCTCTCAGTGTCTGTCCTGTCAAGATTTCAGAATCCTATACTTTTCAATGAGATCACCTCTCATTCTAATAAACTCCAGAGAATATAGATTCAACTTACTCAGCCTCTCCTCAGAGGACAACTCTCTTATCCCATGGATCAACTGAATGAACCTTTGTGTACTACCTCCAATGCAAATATATCCTTCCTTAAATATGGAGACCAAGGGCAGAATATTGCACTCATCAGGCGGGAGTGCGCCCAACCTGAACGAGCGTAAAATGATGCGCGATGACATCGGGCGAGTGTCCCGACATCATCGCGCACTCGTGCGATATTTCAGTCGGCAGGCACGCATGGGTATTGGCAGCGCGCCCGCTGACAATTAAGCGGCCTATTAAGGTCTTTAATGAAGTAATTGATTCAAATTTTTTGCTGCCCGTCCAACCGTTCAATTGGCAGATGGGTGAAAAGGCCAAGCGGTCTTTGCATTTTTGACGAAACCTCATTCATGGGCGATGAGGTTTTGACCGGTGATTTAAAAAATAATAAGAGCTTTTAGCGCTCATATTTAACATGCCCCTGCTCATGTGACAGAGTCACATGGGGGGACATGTTTTCATTATTTTTAATATCCTTATTTTAAAAACCTTCGGCTCCCTGAGGCAGCTCTGTGCCTCAGGAATCTTTCACTGCGCGCACTCGCACGTATGCACAAACTTCTGGGCTCGCGCTCCTCACGCCCCCATCCCGGCAGCGCTGAGCACTATAGCGTGTGTTTCATGTTGGCTGGCTGTTAATTGGCCAGCCGGCGTGAAATCATGGTCGGAGCCTGATCATGGGAGGCAGTCAGCTTTCCGACCGCTCCCAGGCCTGCCCGCCTAGCCCACCCGACCACCGGAATATCCTGGCCCAAAACTGCACAGTATTCCAGGTGTATGATCGTAGCAAAACAATGAGCTCTGAAGAAGATTCATACGGACTTGAAACATTAACCCTGTTTCTCCCTCCACAGATGCTGCCAGACCTGCTGAGCTTTTCCAGCATTTTCTGTTTATATTTCAGATTTCCAGCACCCCCAGTATTTTACTTTTATCTTTGTATCCTCTCATCTACCTGATCTGCCTCTTTGGAGCAAGCTGTTCTTGTTCATGACTTGTGTAAAAGCATTTTTGTTAAATGTATTTATAGTTTTTCTACAACAAAGAGGATCTTCACCCCTCATTATAAAGTCCAGATGAATCTCTAAATGAAACACCAGCTAGCTGGTTAATGCCGGTGCCTTAATGTGTGGTTCCCAGCAATCATTCAATTTAGCTTCACCCAACTCTAAGCAAGTGTCAAAGTGATTGGGGGTAATTCTTTGCATGCTAGTCTGAACTAGGCAATATCAGTTCACCTGTCAGTTATTCATCTCTCTCAATTTTCACTTCCAGAGATGCAAAATGGATGACTGAATCAATAACGCCAATTTTCTCCCAGCGCCTAAAGTCAAATCATCCTTAATGTTTTCTGTTGACTGAATACTGTGCTGAGATGACTGGTGCTTATCACTATTTGTTCATAATAACATTCAATGCGCTGATTAAGAGGCACTGAGAAACTGTAAGTATCATCAAAGAAGCACTTTTTAATTTAGAGATTATATATAAAAAGGCTTTTGGTTCAATTCACAGAATCACAGAACTGTTACAGGGCGGAAGGAGGCCATTTGGCCCATTGTGTCGGCATCGGCTCTCCAAATGAGCAATTCACTTAGTCCATTTCCCACCTTCTGCCCATGACCCTGTACATTCTTCCTTTTCAGATAACAGTCTAATTCTCTTTTAAATGCCATGAGCAATAACCAGTCAGTAAGGTAACCAATCAGGCAATCGATATTTAGTCCAATGTGTGTTGAAGGACTTCATCAGCTTTCAAAATACACAGACAGTGTTGTTTTAAACGTGTTAATTAAAAGGCAACTAATGGTCTTATATGCAAGGTCACTAAGTTCATAATGCATGTATCATCATAAAATATAATAGGTCAAAAATATTCAAGAAAGTAATTGATGTACGCTCAGCCCCGCAAATGCCCAGTCCTTTGGTAATGGAGACTCAGGTGGTTCTGCATTGAAGTAACACCGACCTCACCAATCCCCAGTCCCAAAGGATAGAGATAAGAAAATCCAAAACCCCTGATACCAGCACAACTTCAGCTCCAGATACCAGCACAACCTCAGTTCCAGATACTGGCACAACCTCAGCTCCAGATACCAGCACAACCGCAGTCCAGATACCAGCACAACCTCAGCTCCAGATACCAGCACAACCTCAGCTCCAGATACCGGCACAACCTCAGCTCCAGATACCAGCACAACCTCAGTCCAGATACCGGCACAACCTCAGCTCCAGATACCAGCACAACCTCAGCTCCAGATACGGGCACAACCTCAGCTCCAGATACCGGCACAACCTTAGCTCCAGATACGGGCACAACCTCAGCTCCAGATACCGGCACAGCCTTAGCTCCAGATACGGGCACAACCTCAGCTCCAGATACCAGCACAATCTCAGTTCCAGATACCGGCACAACCTCAGTTCCAGATACTGGCACAACCTCAGTTCCAGATACTGGCACAACCTCAACTCCAGATACTGGCACAACCTCAGCTCCAGATACCGGCACAACCTCAGCTCCAGATACCGGCACAACCTCAACTCCAGATATCGGCACAACCTCAGCTCCAGATACCGGCACAACCTCAGCTCCAGATACCGGCACAACTTCAGCTCCAGATACCAGCACAACCTCAACTCCAGATGCCAGCACAACCTCAGCTCCAGATACCGGCACAACCTCAGCTCCAGATATCGGCACAACCTCAGCTCCAGATACCGGCACAACCTCAGCTCCAGATACCGGCACAACCTCAGCTCCAGATACCAGCACAACCTCAACTCCAGATGCCAGCACAACCTCAGCTCCAGATACCGGCACATCTTCAGCTCCAGATACCGGCACATCTTCAGCTCCAGATACCAGCACAACCTCAGCTCCAGATACCGGCACATCTTCAGCTCCAGATACTGGCACAACCTCAGCTCCTGATGAGCCAGCTGAGACATCTGATCCTTTCTTCACATCTCTTCCCAGCATCAGCGAAGATGCACTCCACCAGTCAACCCAGCGCAGCTACCCCAAGATCCTCAAGCTATTTACAAGTTGGCAACTAACGTTTCCAATTAATTTGGTGTGGGCACTTGCTCGTTAAATGGAAAGTTGGCTCTCAATATGATATAATTGGTAGATTTCCTGCTCAGCGTGGAACTGAAGAGCTGAGGCCTAAAAGTGTCTGGTTCCAGGTTTGTTTTGGTACTAAAGTTCGCTGTTCTCAGCCCAGACAATGAGCTATAATAGGTGTCAGAGATCCAGGGCTAGTGAGGCTTCTCCTCCTGATCACTGTTCAGGAGCACTCACTGGAAAATTATGGCATTGGCTGGTGATCAGATTGGGCTTTACTGTGACACCCCCACCACACCCTCACCCTCCCAAGTAGTCACAAAAGGAAGAATTTTTCCCCCAGCGCACCTCCGATCAGCGCCCCCAATTGGGGGCATGCCGCCATTTTACGTGGGTGGGCCAATTAAGGCCTACCCAGCGTGACATCCGCCTGGAAGCGCTATGCACTCCTTGTGTGGGTGTAGAGGGGGGCAGATTCCCTCAGCTGAGAGTGTGCTCTTTCGCGCATGCGTGTGAAAGAGCGCACTCATCTCCTGGAGGCTAAGTGCTGCCTCAGGGAGATCGGCGCCAAATTTAAAAATGGTCAATGTACAGAAAAAGAATTTCCCTGACATGTCCCCTCATGTGACACTGCCACATGAGTTGGGACATGTCCATCACTTTTAATCAAACTTTCATTAAATTTTTAAAAACCTTCATGAAACCTCATCCCGCCCATGGATGAGGTTTCATGCTTTTTCTGAAGCCCGCCAGGGCTCCCGGCCTGCCCACCAACCTTAATACAATGAAAGGACTTTGGAATCCATTTCACACACATTGGAAGAGGTGACGGTGTAGTGGGAACGTAGTCCAGAGATCCCAGAGGAATGCTCTGGGAACCTGGGTTGAAATCCTGCCATGGCAGATGGTGGAATTTGAATTAAATAAAATTCTGGAATGAAAAGCCTAATGATGGCCATGAAACCATTGTTGGTTGTTGTAAAAGCCCATCTGGTTCACAAATGCCCTTTTAGGGAAGGAAATATGCTGACCTTACCTGGCCCAGCCTGCATGTGACCCCAGACCTACAGCAAAGTAATTGACTCTCTAAGGACGATTAGAGATGGGAAATAAATGCTGGCCTAGCCAGTGATGCTCACATCCAATGAATATTAAAAAGCATTGAATTTCAATGTTTTGTTTGTCCATGGTGAAACAGAAAGACAAGTCAGCTGGAATACTCTAGTTCTTTTTTGTTAACGATCCATCCTTAAACAAAGGGATGTGTGAATTTCCCAGATGGCTGTGCCTGTCCAAATTTAATTACGTATTTGTTTGAGACTCAGGAATGTCTGGCTCAGAATGCTAAAGGTTGCATGATTTTTCAGTGGCCGTTTTAATAGACTGTGCTTAAAATATTAAAGTATTGTCTGAAAGTTCAGAATATACTGGAGCAAGACAGTATTAAAAAAGTTATTTTAAGTTGCCAGTCGTGTAGATCAATTTATAGTAAGCTTTACATGTGTAAATCCAGCTCCTGCTTTCCTATTATTTGCAGATGTCACGCAGCAGGCTGGCTGCTGTTTTTATTGCAAAAATACTCTGACAATTAATCAACCACGGCTTCCCACACTTTGCTGACAAGAATCTTCTCCCTTTATCAGCTACTGGAAATTTTAACCAGAATATGGGCAATTCCATATTTCATGCACTGAAATTGTCTTCATCCTGGCTTCACTCATGCGGTTAAGCATTTCTGTTCTGTATCTTACACCCTCATTGATGTGATAATTGTGTATCTTTTTTTTTCATATTGAGCTGCAAGCAAATCAAGATAGATGCTCGAGTCAAAATTCCACATCCCTTTCTGATAAAGTTCACATGCAAGATAAGCCCCAGTGGCTCAGCATGTCTGTGTGTCCCCTGAGTTACATATGTCAGGAAGGTCCCAATAAACCAATCCCACCAGGCTGCAGTGCTGTAGTTACTGTCCTTGGGCTGGAGAGAGGATTAAGTCAGTTATGTTTCCCGCTCCTGGTCACCAACCAATGTTGCCCGGTGAAATTTGCTGAAAAATGTATGTGTGTAGCTGTTAAGCGAGAACAGATCAAGTGTGGCTATGGTGCCTGCCCAGGTTGAATAGCATCAGTGCCAGCTGTGGCTCAGCCAAAAGCTTATGGATCTGAGTCTCACTTCAGCACATAGTCTGAGCTGACACTTAAATGCAATACTGAATGAATGCCACACTGTCTGAGGTGCCCTCTGTTGGATGAGCTATTACACTGAGGCCCTGGATGTTCTCTAAGGTGGACATGAAAGGTGCCTTGGCACTATTCAAAGAAGAGCATCGGTGTTCTCCCTGGTGCCCTGGTCAATGTTCATCCCTCAACCAACACCAGATTATCTGGTCACTATCTCATTGATGTTTTCTGGGAGCTTGCTGTGTTTAAATTGGCTGCTGCATTTCCTATTACACAGACTGACTGCACTTCAAAAGTACTTCATTGGTTGTAAAGCATGTTGAGGCATTCTGAGATAATGAAAGGCATTATATGAATGAGAGTTCTTGCTTTTGATCTCGGATCGGGGGGTGGGGTGGTTGGGGGTGGGGGGTTGGGGGGTGGGGGGCTGTGGGGGGGGCGCGTCGGCAGAAAATTGGAAATAGAAAACCAACAAAACAGAAACAAGGTAGATTCTAAATTATTTACTTCAGCTGGACTTCAGGTTTATGAAGCACACAAGATGTTTCATGCAGTATAAAGTAGCCCTTGGGATTCTTAGATGTTCCTGATGTTTTCAGCTGATGGCATTGGGCTACAAGAGCCCCCGTTTCTTCTGTGAACTGGAGGCTTCATGTGGACAGAAGAACTCGCACAGTAGTGACCACTCAAAACATGCCTCATGTGACTGTGAGTATACACTGCCAACACTCCAAGGGCTATCACTAACTCCTATCTAATGATTAGTTAACCCACCAGTATTGTGGCAGCCCGGTAACACTCTCGGTTTCCTGACATTACAAAAGTGACTATATAGCCAAAGGATTTGATTAGCTGTGGTGAAAGCTGGGGCACCCTGAGGTCATGATGGGCATTTAATAAAAGCCATTCTTTCTTTTTATATGTGCATTTTTGTGTCAGCTCCTGGAAGCACAGTGTAAGCAGGATAAGTTATTTCCCCATAGCAATGGAGGAACTGATAGTCTAACTGATACTAACTGCATTGATGCCAGTGGAGCTAACAGTTCTTTGTGTGGTGTCTCAAGGTGGTCCATACGCTCCATGTCATACATACACCAGTGATATCTTTCATTTTGCATGCTGTGTGAGCATTCTGAAATACCCGATGTTTTGACTGTCGCACTGTTCACACTGCTTTGATAATGTTGTGTGATGCATGCCTAAAATGGAATTATTACTCTCACAACTAATGGATTATAAGTGTTGTCACTTTTTTTCCTAAGCTTTTGTTCTTGTTGCTATGATCTCTTTGCTACTATTATTTCATTGATAAATTTATATGTCACAGATGTAGGAACGATGCAGTGACATTTTATTCAACTTGCTCTCTGCAATTTACACAATGAATCATCCAGATCAGTGAGTCAGAGGATGTGTTGCTTTAAGAAACACCATGGGCGGAATTTTATAGTCCTGATGCAGCAGAGCCAGGACTGTAAAATGCAGCAAGCCACTCAAAACTCCATTGACTTTGGCAGGATAAGAAAAACCTGCCGGCGGGTAGGGCCATAAAATTCAGCCCCATGTGATGCACAACATGCTATTCCAATACGAACATACATATGTTCAAACATACAAACATATGAACAGGAGCAGGAGGAGGCCACTGGGGCCCCTCGCGCCTGCTTCGCCATTCAATAAGATCATGGCTGATCTGATTGTAACATAAACTCCACATTCCTACCCACCCCCAATAACCTTTCACCCCCTTGCACCCCATCAATGTTAAAGTGCAGTCGTGTCTAATATGATCTCTTCCTTTAAGGTACAAAGTGAAAATTGCAACATAACATCATGGAGTCAGTTAGAGGTTAATTGGTGTAGGTGAGGTAAATTTTCAGATTGGCAGGTGCTTGTAAATTCCAGGCTCCAGATGAGGTACATTCATTGTAAGATATATATTTTGGCCTCTTCAAATCATGATTTTAGTGATGTGATGAACTTTGAACTTTTATGCAAATAGATACTGACCACAGGATTTCCCAGTCTAAAGCTTAGAGCAAGAGAATAACTAAGGAAAGGGTAGGGCCTATCAAAGATGTACATGGTAACTTGTGGGTCGATGTAGAAGATGAGGGCAGGGTTCTCAATGAGTACTTTGTCTCTGTCTTCGCTAAGGACAGGGATGATGCAAACATTCTAGTTAAAGAGGGGGAGTGTGAAACATTCGCTATAATAGCATAGTGAGAGAGGAAGTACTGGATGGACTGGCATCCTTGAAGGTGGATAACTCACCAGGGCCAGATGGTTTGTACCCCAGGGTGTTGAAGGAAGCTAGGGAGGAAATAGTGGATGCTCTGAGGATCATTTTCTAATCCTCACTAGGTACATACGAGGTCCCTGAGGATTGGAGGTCTGTAAACGTTGTACCATTATTTAAAAAGGGTGCGAGGGATAGGCCAGAAAATTATAGGCCGGTCAGTCTGACTTCGGTGGTGGGCAAATTATTGGAATCAATTCTGAGAGACAGGATAAACTGTCACTTAGAAAGGCATGGGTTGATAGGGATAATCAGCATGATTTTGTTAGGGGAAGATGGTGTCTTACGAACATAATAAATGTTTTTGAGCAAGTAACAAGGAGGATTGATGAGGGTAATGCAGTGGATGTTGTCTACATGGATTTCAGTAAGACATTTGACAAGGTCCCACATGGCAGACTGGTCAGGAAAGTGAGTTCTCATGGCATACAGAGGAAGGTGGCTGGTTGGATCCAAAATTGGCTCAGTGACAGGAAACAAAAGGTAATGGCTGATGGGTGCTTTTGTGAATGGAAAGCGGTTTCCAGTGGTGTTCCACAGAGTTCAGGTTGGGCCCTTTGCTGTTTGTTGTATATATTAATGATTTAGACTTAAATGTGGGAGGCATGATGGGGAAATTTGCAGATGACACAAAAATTAGTTGTGTGGTTGATAGTGAAGAGGATAGCTGTCGACTCCAGAGTGATACCAATGGTTTGGTTGAGTGGGCGGAGAAGTGACAAATGGAAAAGTGTGAAGTAATGCATTTGGAGAGGACAAACAAAGCAAGGGAATACTCAATAAATGGGAAATTATTGACAGGGGTTGAGGAAGTGAGAGACCTTGGAGTGCATGTCCACAGGTCTTTGAAGATGGCAGGACAGGTGGACAAGGTGGTCAAGAAAGCATATGGAATGCTTTCTTTTGTTGGGTGAAGTATTGAATACAAAAGCAGGGATGTAATGCTGGAACTGTATAAAATGCTGGTTAAGCCACAGCTGGAATTTTGCGTACAGTTCTGGTCAGCACATTACAGGAAGGACATAATTGCTCTGGAGAGAGCAGAGGGGATTTATAAGAATGTTGCTAGGGTTTGAAAATTGCAGCTATGAGGAGAGATTGGATAGGCTAGGGTTGTCTTCCTTAGAACAGAGGAGGCTAAGGGGGTGACCTAATTGAGGTATACAAAATTATGATGGGCCTAGATAGGGTAGGCAGGATAGACTTGTTTCCCCTAGCTGAGGGGTCAATTACAGGGGGCATAGATTTAAGGTGATCGGTAGAAGGATTAGAGGGTCATGAGGAAAAACTTTTTCATCCAGAGGGTGATGGGCATTTGGAATTCACTGCCTAAGTTGGTGGTTGAGTCTGAAATGCTCAACTCATTTAAAAGGTACCTGGATCTGCATCTGAAGTCCTGTAACCTATAAGGTTACAGAGCAGGTGCTGGAAAGTGGAATTAAAATGAGCAGCTAGGTTCTTTTATCTCTTCTCGGCCGGCACAGATGTGATGGACTGAATGGCCTCTTTCTGCACTGTAACTTTTCTATGGTTCTAAATGAAAATTGCACTTTTGTTTCACTTGTTGGCATTTTATTTGTGTCCATCATGGTACAAGATGCCAGTGTTACCAAATAGAATGTGTCAGCCATGATTCAGTAGCATCACTTTCCCCTCAAAGTCTGAAGGTTTTGGATACAAGCCCCTCTTCAGAGGCCTAGTTCAAAATCTTGGCTGCTAGTTCAGTGGAATACTAAGGGAGTTAGAGTAGGAAGAGGGGCACTAGATCTTTATCTTAGTGCAGGGGTGAGGAGGAGGCATACGTGGCTTGGTGTGCTTGGAGTTTATGACAATGAGATACCAAAGCTCTGAGGAACCATGACTTCACATTTGAATGGCAAATGAAATCCGATGAGGTAATGCATTTTGGTGGGGCTACCAATGCTTGGAAAATAAGGGCTGAACTTTAGCATGTTTCAGGCCAATGACTTTTTGTCAGATCTGGAAATGTTAGCAACATACCTGGTTTTAAGCAAGTACAGCAGCAGGGAAAATGATGAGGCAGGAGGGAGGATGAAGAACAAAAGGGAGGGTCTGTAATAGGGTAGATGGCAGAAGAAACAAAAGGGATGATGGTGCAAGGCAAAAGGAGATGATAATGCACAATGAAAAAATGGATGGGTCCAGAGGAGGTGTAAATAGGAACAGCAGAATTAAAACCAACAGCTGCCCTCCAAAAACAAAAAAACAGAAAGAGAAAAAATGGAGGCAAAAGTTATGATCTGAAATTGTTGAGTCTCTTTCAAAAGCACCTTCAAAACTAGCAACTTCTACCATCTAGAAGGACAAGGGCAGCAGATGCATTTGAACACCATTACCTTCAAGTTCCCCCCAAGTCACTCACCATCCTGACTTGGAAATATATCGCCGTTCCTTCACAGTTGCTGAGTGAAAATCTTGGAACTCCCTCCCTAACAGTGTTGTGGGTGTACCTACACCTCATGCAGCAGTTCAAGAAGGCAGCTCACCACCACCTTATCAAGGGCAATTAGGGATGGGCAACAAATGCTGACCTAGCCAGCGATGCCCATTTCCCATGAACAAATGAAAAAAAGGCTGTGAAGTGCCTAACTGGAAAATATGGTACATCTCCATGAGCTAATGTTGAGCTTCATTGTAATAGTGCAGGAATCCGAGGAGAGGGAAGCCAGACTAGGGGTGAATTAGACAATTAGATGATGGGTGACCGGAAGCCTGGGGTCAGGCTTGCAGACTGAGTGCAGGTGTTTCGCAGAGCAGTCACCAAACCTGAGTTTAATCTCCCCAGTTTAGAGGAGACCACATTTTGAGCAACCAGTGCAGCTTACTAAATTGAAAGAAGTGCAAGTAAATCGCCGTTTCGCATGGAGGGAGTGTTTGGGACCTTGGACAATGAGAAGAGAGAAGGTAAAAGGGCAGGTGTTGCCTCTCCTGGAATAGTATAGCAGTGGGAAGGGGAGGGGTCTTGGGGGTGATAGAGGAGTGGATCAGAGTGGCATGGAGAGAGCATTCTCCTCAGAAAATGGAAAGGGGAGGGGAGGGAAAGATATGTCTCGTGGTGGCAACAGACTAAAGGTAGCAGAAATGACAGAGAGTTTAGTGGTGTTATTGAAGAAGAAAAGGGTGTTTGTTGTAAAAAAAAATCACATAAATAGGAGAACATAATTTTCTTTACATTTCAAAGAAGAAGAATTGGCCAGAATTTTAGCTGCAAAAAATGTTGACTGAAGAGTTGTAATTTTGATGTATATTTAGATGCCAAAACTGTTTGTTAACATTAGGTTGTTTTTAACTCCAAACATCGCAAGAAACAGATCACTATCACCATTTGTGAATGATGCTGGATAATACTGATTTTAATTACTGTACCATTTCACAAAAGTTTTGCTGATTAAGTCTTTCCATAATATTCAAATAGCTTTTATGCAACTCTAATGAGCAGCATTATGTTACTCTAGTGAGTAACATGCAGCTGTAATATGCTAGAAGCTATTTTCACAAATGGGTGAGGGCCTCCTCCATTCCAGACCACAGACAAACTGGAAAATAGTAGGACTGGCTGTGTATTATTGTCATGGTTTTGTGGGAAAATGCAAACCTGGAATTTACTTGGGAATGGGCTTAGATTGGAAAACCCTGGCCTCTACTATTTCTAAAGCATGATTTTTTAAATTATTCATTGATGGGAGGTGGGCTTCGCTGGCTAGGCCAGCATTTATTGACCATCCCTAATTGCCCTTGAGAAGGTGGTGGTGAGCTACCTTCTTGAACTGCTGTAGCCCATGTGGTGTAGGTACACCCACAGTGCTGTTAGTAAGGGAGTTGCAGGATTTTGACCCAGCAACAGTGAAGTAACGGCGATATATTTCCAAGTCAGGATGGTGAGTGGCTTGGAGGGGAACTTCGAAGTGGTGGTGTTCCCATGTAGCTGCTGCCCTTGTCGTTCTACATGGTAGCAGTCGTAGGTTTGGAAGATGGTGCCTGAGGAGCCTTGGTGAGTTTCTGCAGTGCACCTTGTAGATGCTGCACACTGCTGTCACTGTTCGTTGTTGGTGGAGGGAGCGAATGTTTATGGATGTGGTGCCAATCAAGTGAGCTGCTTTGTCCTGGATGGTGTTAAGCTTCTTGAGTGTTGTTGGAGTTGCACTCATCCAGGCAAGTAGAGAGTATCCATCACACTCCTGACTTGTGCCTTGTGGATGGTGAACAGGCTTTGGGGAGTCAGGAGGTGAGTTACATTTACCTGCCCTTGTTAGCAACAAAAATCAATCTGTTCAATGTGGCAGAGCAGTGCCTCAGAAATGCACAAATATTAAAGTGTGGTCTACTTTTTGCACTATGAAATATATTAATTTGAATTTAGAAATATCAATAATATGGAAATGTGACAAATATGATGCAGAAAAAAGAAATGATGAAGTAATTTGAATTAAGTGATGCTGAATTTAACGGAGATAGTGCTAGAGCCTCCACCCCTGTTGAATTACTTGTATTTCTTTTTGAAGGTCCTGATGCTGTGGTCTTAAGGTTAATGGAAAGCTACCTTTGATTGTCAACTGTTAACTGTATCAATTTTTTGTGCCTTGCAGTGCTAAGCTTTGAATCAAAAGATAAAGCCAGTTTAATGACACTTAACCAGAAAGGCTCTGAACTGATCAGCTAATAACATTTCGCTTCTAACCTCTTCCCGTTCTCTATACTCTTTTTTGTTTGTTTCTTTTGAACAAAACAAATCCCCCCATCAGCACATTAGTGTTTTGGAATGGGAAGTATGTTGTATTACAAGCTGTAAGAGAAATTCAGGACTCTAAGGCTTAAAGTATCATCTATTACTCAACAGGGTCTCCTCTGAACAGAACTAATTAATCTGAAGGCTCTGTTGCCACCAAGCTGAAATCTCCACATTTCCACTCAGCACTGGCATTGAATAGAATTCATAATCAAAGAATCATCTCTCTGTCACACTGAGAGATAGAATTCACCATGCTGGCAAGGTGCTTTAGTCAGCCTTTGAAAACCACCGCAGTGTGAACCTAATTTTGTCAAATCTTTTTTCATGGGAAAGCAAAAAGAAAAGATTTCACAAATAATCCGCTTGCCGTACTCTTTATTTCATCTTGTGTACGGGTCTGATGTTTCTCCACAATAAAAAAAAACAGAGCCAGAAAGGTATTGGTTTCATTTCACACTACATCAGCAGGCTGAGTGGCTTTCCAATCAACCGTGACACCATTGTCGGCCCAGAGATGTAAACATTGATGAAATGGTATCAAAATACACTTTGTGCTGTCTTTCTGCTTTCAGTTCTTATTGGATCTGGTGGCAGAGAGGAGCACTCACTCGGGAAACAAAATGAAGCAGAGGTCAGTACCCATTAAATAAGCAACCCGGACTGCCCTTTTTTACACCTTCTCCTGCTCTTTCTTTGAAGTTGTTCACTTTTTGATGAGTTATGGGGGTATTAATGATGCATTTGCATATCTAAGCTTGCATGGTAAATGACCTTGATCTATTTAACCCCCTGTTTTCACCCCCACCACCCACGACTCCCGAAGTCCACAAACTTCCTCCTTGGAGCAGGATAATTATCAGAAATGGAAAAACCTGGCTGATTTTGTTCTCCTTCCCCACCCCCATTCCAACTCAGAGACACTGAGCTTCATTGTAACACCCCAATTTAGATCAGCTAACTCAACACCAAACAAGGATTAAACGGGGGAACTTCCTGGATCCTGTGTGATGCAGCAGCATCACTACAAGATTCCCTTAAAAGGGCAACTTGGATTTTGTTACGACTAATCCCCAGATGAGGTTTTGCAAAGTTGTTGATCCAGCCAGGACCCCTCAATTTGTTACTGTCTGGCTGGGATACCCCCAAGTTGTTCTGCCCCGGGTGAGGAGGGATAAACTGGTTCCCTGTCTTTATTCAGCCCCCCCACCCCCTCTTTTGATTGCAACAAGATTTAATCTAAAAAGGATCCCTTTCACGGATACCTTTTTCCCAGACCCAATCGTTCTGGGTTTGAAGCAGCCAATTTGATCAGACTTTCTTGAGTTAAAGCTAACTACTAAAGACAAGAAAGGATAAAACACATGCATATAGGGTCATACAGGTTAAAAGTAAGAATTTAGCTTGAAATAAGTGAATATATATATATATATATATTTTAAAAAGTTACACAGATCAGCCCTTGCTTCATGGGGAGTAGCTGATTAAGCATTGCAGCCATTGCGATTAGAATTGACTCCGGAAAACAACTAGTCAGATTCGAGATTCCAGTAGCGTTTAATTCAGTAGGGAAGGAGAGAGATCGGGATACCCGCAAAATGGTGATTTTCAGGGTACTGTGTGTGGTGTTACTTCTGAGTCAAACTTCCAGCACTTGCTCTCTCCGAACACCCACCAACAGACAGACACTAGGGCAGCTTTTCAGGTCACTTTTAACCCCTTCTTTGTATATTCCAAGTGGGAAGCGAATTCACAAATCTGTCTGGGCATTGCTCACAGGATGTCTTGATGAGATGATACTTATCGCCCATTATGTCCCATTGTCTCTACCGGAGGGAGCAATTAGTTTCTGGCAGTCCAATATTAGGCACAATTCAGTGTTTATCTTTCATTATCATCACACTTCCCCTCAGCCCCTGAATGGAATGGGATCCATTCTTTTTTCATCACAAAAAAAAAGAAAAACCTATAAACACCAAAACACTCTCATACACACAATCATTCTTTTAGTAATAGTCAATTTATCTTTTTCAGTTCTAACTGGGCTCCTTTAAGTTCTGGACAGGGCATCCACAATCACATTTGATTTCCCCAGGAATGTGCGTGATTTTTAAGTGTTACAGCTGGGAGAACAAACTCCGGTGGAATAACCTGGCATTCTGGGTCTTAAACTTTTCCACAAAAGTTAATGGATTGTGGTCAGTTTAGACTGGTCTCTGTACCCACTTTGGACATATATCTCAAATTATCTGAGGGCCAGTAATAAACCGAGTGTCCCCTTTTCTACTGTGGAGTAACGTTTCTGATGCTTGTTGAGCTCTTTAGAGAAGTACCCGATTGATCTCTCTATTCCGGATTTGCCCTTCTGTAGGAGAACAGACCCTACCCCGATGTCACTCACATCATTGGCTACTTTAAGTGCCTGATTAAAGTCTGGGGCTGCAAGCACAGGATTGCTTATTAAAATGGCCTTCAGCTTTTCGAAAGCTGTCTGGTATTTCTCGTTCCATACTGCCTTTGCTTTTTTCCGTAGTAGGTCTGTCAGCAGGGCAGCTACTGTGCTAAAGTTTGGGACGAACTTGTGATAGAACCTACACATCCCCAAGAAGCTCATGATTTCTCGTTTTGTGGTGGGAATGGGGAACTGGGCTACAGCTTGTATCTTGGTGGCCCTGGGCAGTACCTGTCTTTGACCTACTAAGTGTCCTAGATAGGTCACTTTAGCCTTAGCGACCTCGCTGTTTGTGAGATTGACCACTAGGTCAGCTGACTGTACTCTCTGGAAGAGGGCTTCCAGTTGCTCTACATGGTTTTCCCAGGTGTCGCTGTACAGTAGGAGGTCGTCCAGGTACACGACACAATTGGACAAGCCCACCACTACCTGCTTCATCAACCTTTGGAAGATAGCTGGGGCATTTCAGAGTCTGAAGAGCATAATCCGACACTAGTATAATCCGTCTGGAGTTACGAAGGTGGAGATTTCTTTCGCATGGGTCGTCAAACGAACCTACCAGGAGCTATCTTAAGTACGTACCAGTTAATGCCGGAGGTGTACCGTCAGAAATTCCATACCCTCAGGAAATGGCCTAACCAGACGTACCTGGAATTTGAAAGGCTGAAGCAACTTAATTTGACCAGTGGGTGCGGGCACTTAAAACAGAAGCCACTTACGAAAACCTCCGTGGGGGTTTTGCGTATACCGACATGCCCAGCCTTCGGAATTTCGTGAGCTAGCCGCAGGATTTCCCCACGATACCTCAGTGGCACTACCCGGTGGATCACTGTCCACTCTCCATTTGCAGGTCTGTGAGAGGGGGGTCTCCATTTCCTCGCCAGCACGTAAATTTTTAATGTAGTAGCATTCAGGGACTGCTTCTGCCTCAGCCTCATCGTGAGCAGTCTGAGTTAATGTTTTTAACTGTGGGTCAGCTTGCTGGGCCGCTACCAAGGAAGATTTATTTACCATCTCCTTAGGGTCTTCCTACAAAGTAAAGATGATTCCTTGTGTCTGTTCACAAGGTAGATCTGGATGAATGAGGCTGTTGTAGTACATCTACCTCAAAAGTAACTGCTTCTGGTTCCGCTAGAAAAGTACTGGCATTAAAAGTGGACATTTTAACATTTCAGTAGTATATATCAAGAAAGTTGTTTTGCAGTTTCTAAAAATTTGATTTCAAAAGGACAATTTACTTTCCCCACTCTAATTTGTTTGTTTCGTCTGCGGAAAAAATATTCCAGACTCCAAGCCCCTAATTTGTTCAAATCCCGGACAAGCGCTCCAATTTGTCATGACCCACCCCCGGGTGAGGTTCCCCAAAGTTGTCAATCCTGGCGAGACCCCTCAATTTGTCACCATCTGGCTGGGACGCCCCCAAATTGTTATGCCCCGGGTGAGGAGGGATGAACTGGTTCTCTGTCTTCATTTAGCACCATCCCCTCTCTTGGTCACAACAAGATTTATTCTAAAAAGGATCCCTTTCATGGATACTTTTTTTCCAGACCCAATCGTTCTGGTTTTCAAGGAGCCAATTTTATCAGACTTTCTTGGGTTAAAGGTAAGAGTAAGTTTATTAACTACTAAAGGCAAAGAAGGATAAAACACATGCATATACGGACATACAAGCTAAAAGAATAGTTGGATTCAAGGTTCCAGTAGTGTTGAATTCGGTACAGAGGGAGAGAGATTGGGATACTTGCAAAATGGCAATTTGCAGGGTACTGTGCGTGTGGCTGTAACTTCTGAATCAAACTTCCAGCACTTGCTCTCAGAACCAACAGACAGACACTGTTACAGCTTTTCAGCTCACTTTTAACCCCTACTTTGTACATTGTAAGTGGGAAGTGAATTCACAAATCTGTCTGGGCATTGCTCACAGGATTTCTTGTTGAGATGATACTCGTCTCCCATTATGTCCCATTGTCTCTACCGGAGGGAGCAGTTAGTTTCTGGATGTCTTTAGAAGTACCTTGTCTGGCAACAGGGTAGGGTTCCATTGCCGCTTAGGGAGTCTCCCTGCAGCATTCCAGAAAGTGGCTTGTGTGCATTTTAAAAAACTTAGGTCTTATTTTTAAAGTCCAATATTCGGGCACAATTCAGTGTTTTTCTTTCATTATCACAACAATTTCTTGAAGTTGAAATACCCCTCCAGGCCCCCACTTCCCAAAAAATAAAAAGTGACCCCCACACATGTCATCACCTATCTTCAATCAGCTCTTTTTGGTGTCAGCCTTGGCTCACTCTTGTCTCTGAATCACAGGGTCCTGGGTTCAAGCTGCACTCAAGAGGCATCAGCACATAATCCAGGCTTCTACTTCAGTGTAATGCTGAGAGAGTGCTGCACTGTCTTTTAGATAAAAGGTTAAATCAAGGCCCCTTCTGCCCTCTTGGGTGGACATAACTGATCCTATGGCACTGTTTAAAGAAGAGCAGGGAAATTCTCCCTAGTGTCCTGGTCAAAATTTATCCTCCAACCACCTTCACTTAGATTATCTCGTTGTATGTGGGACCTGGTGTATGAATTGACTGCTGTATTTCTTCTGTTACAACAGTGGTAGCACTTCAAAAATACTTAATTGTTGTAAATATATTGTAACTTTAATTTCACCTGTGTGGAAGGTTAGAGTTTGTCATTGCCCATGTTTGTAACTTCTGTTTTAAGGCACCTTTTTGGGTTGGTGAGGGGGAACAAGGAGGTGCAGAAATATGACTGATTAAAGTTTGTAGGTGTAGTTCAGCCAGCCCTGTAATCATTAAATGTTGATCATTTTGAAATCCGCAGGAGTGACTAGCAAAATAAAACCACCAAATGAAAGATGGTTTTACAAAGTAAAAGTTATTCCTTGTGTCTGTTCACAAGATAGATCTGGATGAATGAGGCCATTGTAGTACATCTACCAAGAAGGATCAGTTCACTATCCAGTCGGTTCTTAAATGATTTCTGCGTACTTGCCTCTCCCACATAACCTAGCCAACATATTCCAAGTGATGCCCACTGTAGGCATGAAAAGCAACTGCCCGACATTAGTTCTAAATTACTAGCTTGAACCTGTGACCCGATGGCCAGTGAGATGCGAAGGAACATGTATTTATCTAGCCCTTTTCACAATCTCATTTTACAGCCAATTAAGAACTTTACATTTTTGAAGAGGAATCACTGTAGTAATGTAGGAAACACAGGAACTAATTTACACAGAGCAAGAGTCCCACAAACATGTTATAAAGTCCACCTGAAAGTGAAGGCAGAGCCATAATTTAGCATCTCACCTTCAACAGTTCAGCACCCCATTGGTACTGCACTGAAGAATCAGTCTAGACATTTATGCACAAGTTTCTGGAGTGGGACTTGAACCCACAACTTTTTGACTTAGAAATGAGAGCATAACCAATGAGCTAAGGCTGTTGGCTAGGAAGCTAAACTTTCTATTCACTTTGTTGACTGGTGATGTGTAGTTAAACACCAGGTCTATTGATACCCTTACTTCTCTTTCAACGTCACTGCATCTTCAACACCGGTATGTTAACAGATTTTTCAGTAGTGAATTAACATTGACATCTGTTGTGTTTCCCTGACTTGCAGCTCAAATTATTAAGCTATACAAATATCCAGCAGCAGGCACTACAAAAGGCGATGCACAGAATTTGACAGTGACTTTACTGCCAATTGTATACGTCAGCAACTGGTTTCGTTACAAGAATTCTTTTTATACCTGGAATATTGAAAGCAAACAGTTAGACATGTGAAAGGTTGCTTCTTTGAAAGCTGTCATGTTTTAGAACAGCTGTGTGGAATGCTCACACTGGATTTGCTGACTTAAATAGTACTAATCAATTACCATTGCCCACAAGCAGTTGGTGAATAAAAGCTTCTACCTAATATACAGAATAGTAACCTTTTTCAGTTCTCCCTGAACCGCAGTGCCATGACCTCCATCATGGGTAGGGTGAGGAGGCAGGACCCAGATCCACTCCAGCCATAATAGAGATTGAAGCCCGTGCGGTTAGCACCAATCTGATCTACACTGGCCATCCAGCCAACTGGCCTCCAAGAAGTGTGATTTGCTGTGGCAACATTCACTTTAACATGTATGTTGCAGTCCAGGGCAATGAATAGTGGTGGTAGAGTCTCTAATTTTCTTTCCTGTCCTGCTCATATCACCTGCCATTGGCATGTGTTGGAAGGATTTACAGATTGATACTCAACTTGTTTGGCCGCACTAGGAACCTTCCTTGGCCATCAAGTCCTGGACTGTAACTTGGACCCAGAGCTTCTGGCTTAAAAGCAGCACCACAAGCCTTTCCTAGAGTATTAATAATTAGCTAAAGACTTCACTCCATGGAGCCAAGTAGCGGTCTGTGGCTGTAACTACACTGTGATAGTTGACATATCAAAATCAAATTGGAGTTGGTGGCAAAGCAAACCTTGATCCAAAAAGAATTGTGAGAATAGACAATAAGGTTTGTGGATAGCACACAATACTAAAATATGATGTTTGTTAAATAATTCTAAGGATGAAAGGAACTTGCAAGTGTTGATAAGATGGTGGAATGGGGGAAAAAAAACAATGACAGATGCAATTCAGTGCCAATGAGTCTACTTTGAGGAAAGTTGGGTGATGTGGAAGAACAGACAGATTTTGTAGTTTGCATTCCAAAAAAATTAAAAGCAGTTCCACAAGCGGCTAAGGCCATAAAAAGCTAATAGAATGCCAGGTTTTATAGCAAATGATATGGAACATAAAAGTCAAGATTTATTAATGAATCTATATAAAGACTAAGTAAGATCACAGTTTAAGCATTGTGTGCAGTTTTGGGCTCCATTGATTGAAGGATGTTGAATCAATAGTAAAGGTACAGCATAGATTCATTAGGAAGCTGCTTGATATAAAGAAATACAAATACCAAGAAAGGCTTGGAAAAATTTGGGCTGATTTTATTAGAGCAGAGGAAATGATCAGAGATAGTGGTGTTTAAAATTACAAAAGAATGAAACAACACAGATAGAAACAGATGGTTTCCAGTGATTGAGAGATCTAGAATTAGGGCATAAACAAAAAACAAGAGATTTAGGAGAGAGATTAAGAGATTTTTTATTTACAGAGCATCGTGGAATGAGCTATCGGAGTTAGTGGTTGAAGTAGAGGTCATGTCAATATGTTGGATAGGCAGTTAGAGGAAAATAAAGGGATACATGAATCTGGGATAGTGCTACTGCTTACGTGGCAAATAGCATTTGGACTGCTGGAACTGAACCTTCTATTTCCCTATTGTAATTTCTATGTAGTTATATGTATTTACATGTGTATTTATGATGTTGCTACATATGTCAACCCAAGGAATTTTTACATCCATAAGAACGGTTAGAGGCCATTCAGCCTCTCGAGCCTGTTCCACTATTCAATTGGATCAGGGCTGATCTGTACCTTAACTCCACCTATATGCCTTGGTTCTGTAACCCTTAATACCCTTGCCTAGCAAAATTCAGCAGATGTCTCAGCCCTTTCTTTCTCTAATGAGAAATGCCAATTAACATTGTCTCATGGAGTGATTAATATACAGGCAACTACATATAACAGTAATTCTCCTCAATTCCAACAAAGGTGAAATAGATTAATTCAATTGCTGCAGAATCTCAAATGTATACTTGGGATGGAAGTGCCTGCTCTTGGGCTGCCATCAACCGGTAGGAAACGATTAAGAAAAAGAGACCTCAGTGTACAGGTTCAGCATCAATATGCATCCCCTTTAACAAGTGTAGATTTATTCATCCACTAGCTTTATATTTTAATGTTAAGACTAAGCTGTTCCAGTTTCTTGCTTCAGCTGATGTAGGCCTTACCTGTGGGTTAACTTAAATCTGAGCCAGATGGGTTGTGAATTCAAGGACGTCCCACTCAAGAGACTTGAGCAGAAGGTCTAGGCTAGCACTCCAGCACAGTACTGAATTCTGCACTATTGGAGGCACTGTCTATCAGATAAAAAGTTAAACGGAGGCCCTGCCTGCCCTCTTAGGTGGACATAAATTATTCACAGAACACTCTTTCAAAGTGAAGCAGTTCCATTCTTCCCGGTGAACTGACCAATGTTTATCCCACAATCATCAGAGAAAGAAGATTATCTAGTCATTAGGCCAGACCTTGCTGTGCTACTGCATTTCTTACAGTGACTATACTTCATAAAAAATTTCATTGGCTGTGAAGCATTGTGGGAAAATCTGAGATTGCGAAAAGTACTATATAAATGCATGTCTTTCTTTCTTTAATCTATTATGCTCTGACAGTCTCTGAGTTATTTGGTAAGACTGTAACTCTACTTTTTTAACTACCTGATGAACTTTAGTTTTCGTTAGGACATGAAGCTTAGAATGAGAATCGAGCTAACTGAATCCACTTCTTTCCATCCATGCATGGCATTGTCAGTCCAAGACAAGCAGCTCCCATCCCCTCCCCACTCAAGATCCCTGCGTTCTGGCTTCACCCATTGCTTTTTTCCCCACCTTTTAGGCAAACCATCATGTAGCTGGTAGCCAATTCTTCAGGAGGCCTCTAGATGTGTGAGATTATTTCAAAGTGGCTGTCCCTCTCATTTGCCCTTCTGGGTAGGAGAAAACCCTTGGCTACTGTGAACCTTCTTGGCCATTACTCCAGGTGCAGCAAGTTGATGCTCCAGTACTTCGACTTTAAAAAGGTTTCTTACACTGCATTGTATTCTACAGATGTTTTTCTTCTAAGCTAATACATTGAGAGGAACATACATTTTGAATCAAGATTATTGTTGACGTGAGGGGTTTTTGGAACAACTGGTATTCCTAAAGGAGTGAAGTGTAGAAATCTGTGTGAGGCTGATAGGCAACCCCTAGAAAAACTGGAGTCAATGGGAATCAGGGGGAAAACTCTCCACTAGTTGGAGTCATACCCAGCACAAAGGAAGATGGTTGTGGTTGTTGAAGGTCAGTCATCTCAGCTGCAGGAGTTTGTCAGGGTAGTGTCCTAGGCCCAACCACCTTCAGCTGCTTATCAATGACCTTCCTTCCATCATAAGGTCAGAAGTGAGGACGTTCGCTGATGATTGCACAATGTTCAGCATTATTCGCGGCTCCTCAGATACTGAAGGAGTCCTTGTCCAAATGCAGCAAGACCTGGACAATATCCAGACTTGGGCGGACAAGTGGCAAGTAACATTCTCGGCACACAAAATTGTCAGGCAATGACCATCTCCAACAAGAGAGAATCCAACCATCGCCCCTTGATGTTCAATAGCATTACCATCACTGAATCCCCCACTATCAACATCCTGGGGGGGTTATCATTGACTAGAAACTGACCTGGACTAGCCATATAAATACTGTGGCTACAAGAGCAGGTCAGAGGCTAGGAATCCTGCTACGAGTAACTCACTTCCTGACTCTTCAAAGTCTGTCCACCATCTACAAGGCACAAGTCAGGAATGTGATAGAATACTCCCCACTTACCTGGATGAATGCAGCTCCTATAACACTGAAGCAGCTGGACACCGTCCAGGACAAAGCAGTCTGCTTGATTGGCACCACATCTTCAAACATTCACTCCCTCCACCACTGACACAGAGGCAGCAGTGTGTACCATCTACAAGATGCACTGCAGTAATTCACCAAGGCTCCTTAGACAGCTCCTTCCATACCCATGACCACTACCACCTAGCAGGACATGGAGAGCAGATAAATGGGAACACCACCACCTGGAAGTTCCCCTCCACTCACCATCCTGACTTGGAAATATATCACCGTTCCTTCACTGTCGCTGGGTCAAAATCCTGGAACTCCCTTCCTAACGGCACTGTGCGTGTACCTACACTACATGGACTGCAGCAGTTCAAGAAGGTAGATCACCACCACCTTCTCAAGGGCAACTAGGGATGGACAATAAATGCTGGCCCAGCCAGCGAAGCCCACATCCTGTGAATGAATTTTTAAAAAATCAAGTCCATTTTCCTGTATATCAGGAACAAGGCCTGCATTTCACAGATCAGTTATTTTTTACTCATTCTGCAGAATGTTGGTTTCATAGGCAAGACTGGTATTTAATGTCCAACCCTAGTTGCCCTGAGAAATTGCCTACTTTTTGAACAGCTGGCATCAATTTTGATACAACTGAGTGGCTTGATAGGCCATTTCAGCGTGCAGTTAAGAGTCAACCGTGCTGGCCTGGGACTGGAGTCACATATAAGGCCAGGCAAGGACATCGGGTCTCCTTCACTATAGGACATTAGTGAAATAGTTGGGTTTCAACGGGAATCTTGGCCACTATTCCTGATATCAGATTTTTAATATCCAGATTTTTAAAAAACAAATCAAATTCTCAAACAGCCCTGGTGGGACCTGATCTCACACCCTCTGGATTATTGGTCAAGGCATCTCTACCTACTTGTCTATTGGCCTTGAGGATGAGTATGTGGAATAACATCACACTTACATTTGAAATGAGTTGATCTGTCCGTTATTTACAGCATAATCATAAACACACCCTTTTAAAATGATTTTATTGTATACAAATGTATTTGCAATGTCACTACACAGGGCAAGCAGCTGAATTCCTACCCTCGTGTGCTTGCCTGCCTTGTCTAGAAATGCCTCCAAGTCTGAAAAACACAAACTCACAAAGCTTCACCAGTTAATGTCCAACCCTAGTTGCCCTGAGAAATGGAACCAGGCCTACTTCTATTGCACATGAATCTGCATTTTGCAGAGTAATTCCTGTAACACTTCACACAAAGGTATTTTCCACCCTGTAACTTGCAGGCAAGTTGCATGGCCTTTTATGAATGCCCACGTTGCTCTGTGTATGTGTTGAAACCAATTTTCACTATTAGGTTTCTCAGATTTTAATAATGTTTGTGATCAGATTTCAGTCCCAAGTAGAGTTAGGCATGTTGTAATATTGGAAACACAGCAGCCGAATTGCACACAGCCAGATCTCACAAATAGCAATAAAATAAACAACCAGATCTGTTTTAGTGATGTAGGTTGTCAGATAAATCTTGGCCAGGGACCAAGGAGAACTCTTCTGATCTTCTTCAAGTAGTGCCTCAAGATCTTTTACACCCGAGAGGGAAGACTTGAATCTCAATCTAAATGTCTGATCCGAAAAGTGATCAAATCTCGAGCAAACTGGCATCTTAAATTATGACCTGCAGTTATCTCACAGGGCTGTATTTTAGGGCTGAGTCAGTTTTTGCTGGTTTCTCTCAGTTGACACAGGTGTAAATAAATAAGACATTTTGTAACAGTGAATTCCTCCCAATCCACAAATATCACTTGGATTTATTTCAAAATAAAACATACAAAACAACTAAGAATTAAGCTATTTAAATGCAAATAGTTTGGTTGTTTAGTTATAAATTTGACTTAAAGCATGCAAAATATGGTCTACAGACGTTAATTGACGGTTAGTTTCATATTTTTTTCCTCAAGTTCCCAGCGATTATTTTATTACTAATCCAGTTCGGCAAGTTCACTGATGTTTGTTTTGCCTGTTTAGGGGACGGTTAAAAAGTTAGCATTTGGCACCATCTACTGGCTGTCTAGAAACTGGTTGGATATATTGTACAAAATACTGTTAGCTTTATTATTTGATTTTTAAATGGATTCATGCGCAATCGTCTCTAATCAGATCCATATTTCACCTAGATGAAAATAAAACAAAATGCTCAGAATGGAAAGCCTTAGGTTTAATGAGTGAAGAAACTTTGCAAAGAACAAATATACCTTTCAGCAAAACAACTTCAGAAAAAAGGAAAACGTTTATCCCTTTCAAAACACTACATAGTCAATGAGGTACTTTGGAGGTGTACGCAAATAAATTTATTCAACGTGAGCATAGCATGGTCTCATAAATAGCAAATGAAGTGAAAAACCTGTTAATGCACTAGACCTTCTTCAAAAATTCACTTTTTCGACCAAACATTTAGTATCTTTGTCTCTGTACCCATTTTGTTCTTGAGACAAATTTCTGTGTTTAAGGCCCTACATAAAAGCAAATTGTTGTACATATATCTTGTAATGGTCACAGAGAATGAAGGGTGAATCCTCTTTATATCTATTATGTCCTTGTGCTCAGGTCATGGCTTTTAGGTGGTTGGTTTCCAAAATTAACATCTGGCCATTTTCCATCTCCGACTGGCTTGAGGATTTATTTCAAAGAATCTGAAGATCTTCTCTGGGTTTTTATCTCTTCAGCAAATATACTCAGGCTGCGTGTGAATATTCCTCCTTGGCACAGTGGAGGCAGCGCCTTGCTTGCCAGCTGGGGGACCGGTAAGAGCCCCACCAAATAAGTGCCATTCAAGCACTTAATTAGATAGCAGCAGGCCTTCCCCGGGATCAAGGACCCCGGGTGCGGAAACCATGCCCGAGAGCTGCCAGCCAAACTGAGAATGGGAACTGTGCGTTGCTCAGCAGCAAAACCAGTGAGGTAGTAGTTGCTGACAATGCATTCACCCGAGGCCCAGGATCACCAAGGGACCCAGGTCACAGATGATAGATGGTGGGAGGGGGTGTCGCAGGGTGTGGATTGACGAGGAAAGGGATTAGCAGTAAAGGCAAGGGGATGGCTCTCAGTGATCTCCCCTTCCCAATACCAGGTCCTTTGAACCTTTGAATGAAAGACCCACCAGCCCCCCCATGTAAATCTGCAAACAACCCCAATAGGGTTTGCTTTTTGGGCTTCCTGCATGTTGAATGCCCCATATGCCATTGGGTGAATACCAGTGGCAGCAGGGTGAGCTCCTTAAGTGGGCAAAGATGAGGTGAGAGTGACTGCCCTTGACATCAAGGAGCCCTAGCAAAACTGGAGTTAATGGGAATCGGTGGAGGGGGAAAACTCTCCGCTGGTTGGAGTCATACCTAGCACAAAGGAAGATGGTGGTGGCTGTTGGAGGTCAGTCATCTCAGCTCCAGGACATCACTGCAGGAATTCTTCAGGGTAGTGTCCTCCGCTCAAACATCTTCAGCTGCTTATCAATGACCTTCCTTGCATCATAAAGGTCAGAAATGGAGATGTTTGCTGATGATTGCACAATGTTCAGCACCATTCGTAACTCCTCAGATACTGAAGCAGACCATGTCCAAATGCAACAATATCCAGGCTTGGGCTGACAAGTGACAAGAAACATTCACGCCACATAAGTATCAAGCAATGACCATCTCCAACAAGAGAGAATCTAACCATCGCCCCTTGATGTTCAATGGCATTACAATCACTGAAATCCCCACTAACATCCTGGGGGCAACCATTGACCAGAAACTGAACTGGACCAGCCATATAAATACTGTGGCTACAAGAACAGGTCAGAGGCTAGGAATCCTGCTACGAGTAACTCACCTCCTGACTCTTCAAAGCCTGTCCACCATCTACAAGGCACAAGTCAGGAGTGTGATGGAATACTCCCCACTTGCCTGGATGAGTGCAGCTCCAAAAACAGTCAAGAAGCTTGACAGCGTTAAGGACAAAGCAGCCCGCTTGTTTGACACCACACCCACAAACATTCACTCCTTCCACCACCGACGCACAGTGGCAACAGTGTGTACCATCTACAAGATGCACTGCAGGAATTCACCAAGGTTCCTTCAACGGTACCTTCCAAATCCACGACCGCTACCATTTAGAAGGACAAGGGCAGCAGATAGATGGGAACACTACCACCTGGAAGTTCCTCTCCAGGTCATTCACCATCCTGACTTGGAAATATATCGCTGTTCCTTCACTGTTGTTGGGTCAAAATCCTGGAACCCCCTTCCTAACAGCACGGTGGGTGTACCTACACCACATGGACTGCAGCAGTTCAAGGTGGCAGCTCACTACCACCTTCTCAAGGGCAACTAGGGATGGGCAATAAATATTGGCCCAGCCAGTGAAGCCCACATTCTGAGAATGAATAAATAAATAAATTGCTCACTTAAGGGCCTCAATTGGCAGCAGGGCAAGAAGGCCGTCCATGTGACGTCCCGCCCCAGACTTAATCAGGGCACAGACAGGGTCCCCACCCTCAACCCACAAACTCACCTCAGGGATGGGCATATGCCTTAGCGTATGCTGTGTCCTCCTAGGCTCTCCTGATAAGTCATTCAGCCTGATAATACGGAAACAGGCTTCAAGAACTGTGGTCCTCAAACTGTGGCCTCGTGTTCACATTTTTTTCAGTCCTTCGCTGGTGGTCATGTCTTCAGCTTTCTAAGCTTTAATTCCTTCTCTAAACCTTTCCATCTTTTAAAGTGCTCCATAAAACCATTATTTTGACATTATGGAAATTAGCTGGCAACAACTTAAATTACTGCATTTCCCAGTTCAAACTATCCTCTCAGTTTGGAAAGGGAGGGAAAAAAACTCAACAATCACTTACCTATTCATCAAATTAATGTCGCGGGGCTTCAGCTCTCAGGTCTTGCTGTCTTTGGCTCCTTCTCACAGACCACTCCTTTTATATAAAAAGATCCTCCTTCACTGTACCAAATTCCCAGAGTAAAGGACTCCGCCTCATTGCACTCAGTCAAGCCTTTTGTGCCACTGAACGTGTGGCTGCTAAAACTCCTGTATTTGTACTAGCTGACATTCCAGTGACCTGAGTCAGCTACTGCTGGCTAGGGAACAAGTTCTAAACTAGCTACCTAATTCATTAACTCTGCAGCATTTTGCTTTCACTAACCCTGTAGCTGCCTCTCAGCAGGGGAGCTTGTTTTTCACTAAGCCTGAAAGAAACAAGTTACTGTTAAGTTAAATTAAATGCCAAAAGCAAACTTGGCTAGATTCTAGAAAGAGATCAACCCTTAATATTCCCTCACTTACCAAATTTCCAGATTTAAGCCCTCACCTTGCTGCACTCAGACAAAGCTGCACCTTTGTGCTTACTTAAATGAGGCATTTCAGTGCAACATGAAGGTGAGACAGAAGAGAAGGGTCCAAGATAAAAAAAAGCAAGTTAAAATAAAAAAGTCCGGGCCTGGCGCAGCAGATAAACTGCACTATTAAAGGGATACAGGAAATTTCAGGTTACCTAGGGTGACACAGATTAGGAAGAGAGAGTAAAGAACAAGAGAGAGTCCAAAGCTAAAGTCAGATGTCATCTGATGGAACATAAACATCTCTGCAAGTAACTGACCTGCCTACTTTTTTCTGGTTTTATTTTTCATTCAGAGTTCCTTTCAATGTGTTAATACAGTAGAACTGTCAGTGCAAAAGTACAATACTGCCACCTACAAGTGAATCAGTGCAACATTTTAGCTCTAGGCTCCTTCAGCTCCATTCATTTCAGCTGAGATCTATTAATCTGGGGCTTCTGGTGCTGTCCCAAACTGATCAATTTCATAACTTGGATGCACACCAGAGATGATCACTTGTGCAACATAAGGTGTGGGATGCTCCGTGAATACCCAAGCTCTAAAAGAACAAGGTTTAAAAAAAAATCCACTCTGCCAGTGGTACTCCACTTCAGTCCTGGGCTTACTGCAGAATCAGTGTGTGGCCTGGGATTACCAACTACATAAAACATATCACATTTCCAGTTTTAGCCCTGGACATTGAAAAACAAGTATGGTGAAGTTCCTGGTATATTTTAAGCAATTTCTGCAAACAATTTCTTCTTTGTCAGGGGATAGTTACAGCACAGAAGCCTATTCAGTCCACACTGCCCTTAGAAGGTTCTCTACAAGAGCAACATAGCTAGACCCAATCCTCTATGCTTTTCTCTGCAACCCTGCAAATTGTTTCTCTTCAGGTGCTTATACAATTTCCATTTGAAAGCCACAATTGAATCCATCTCCACCACACTCAGGTTGTGCATTCCAGATCCTAACCACTCACTGCATAGGTTTTTCTCATCTCACCACTGGTTCTTTTGTCATTAATCTTAAATCTGCGGGAACAGTTTCTATATAAACTCCCTAATGATTTTATCAAATCTCTTCTCAACCTTCTCTTCTCTACAGAGAACATCCCAACTTCTCCAATCAATCCACCCAACTAAAGCCTCTCATCCCTGGAACCATTCTCAAAAATCTTTACTTCACCCTCTAAAGCCTTCACATCCTTCCTAAAGTGCAGTGGCCAGTATTGTACAAAATACTCCATATGAGACTGGACCAATGTTTTATAAAGGTTCATCACAACTTCCTTGCCTTTGTGCTTTATGCCTCTATTTATAAATCCCAGAATCCCATATGCCTTTTTAACTACTTTCTCAACCTGCTTCAACGATTTGTGTATGTATACCCCTAGTCTCTGTTCCAGCACACATTTCAGAATTGTCTCTTATTTTATATTGCCTCTCCTCATTCTTGCTACCAAAATGTATCACTTCACACTTCTGGCATTAAATTCTCTCTGCGCCGTGGCCACCATCTCCATCTCATCAATGCCCTCTTCAAGTTTATCACCATCTTTAAAGTTCACTATACTAAATTTTCTGTCATCTGCAAATTTTGAAATTGTGCCCAGCACACTCAAGTCTAGGATATTAATAAGTCATCAAGAAAAAGTGATCCTAGTACCGATGCCTGTATACCTTCAAACAGGCTGAAGATCAATCCTTTGCCACTACACTGTTTCCCGTTACTCATCCAAATTCCTATCTACGCTGTCATTGTCCCTTTTCTTCCACAAGCTTCAATTTTGCTGGCAAGTCTCTTATTTGGCACTTTATCAAACACCTTTTGGAAGTCCATAACCACCACATCTACCATATTAGTCAACAACCCTCCGTTACCTCAAAAACTCAAATCAAACTAATTAAACATGATTAGCCTTGAACAAATTGTGGTGACTTTCTTTAATAAATCCACACTTGTTCAAGTGACTTAATTTTGTGCACAGAAGCATCATTTCAAAAAGCTTTCCCACCACCAAGGTTAAACTGACAGGTCTTTAGTTGCTGAGTTTATCCTTACACCCTTATGAACAAGTGTACAACATCTGCAATTCTTCACTCTTATGGCCAGTGCCTCCACAATTTCCACCCATACTTCCTTCAGTATCCTTGGATGTATTCCACTGGTGCTGGTGAATTAACTGACTTTTAAGTATAACCAGCCTTTCTAATACCTCCCTCTATCAATTTTTAGTTCTTTGAGAGTCTCCACCACCTCCTCTTTCATTATCATTTCAGCAGCATCTTCTTCCTGGGCAAAGGCATGCAATTCATTCAGTACCTTAGCCAATGTCCTCTGCCTCCATGCATGGGTTGAGAAGAATTTTTAAAGGCAGGGAGGTGAGGAGGTTTTAAGCAGCCCAGAAATGCAAGTTGCTTCAGCAAGTACAACTGTTACAAATTTGAAGACTGCAATTTGAATACTTTTCATACAGGGAGAACTATGGCAGAGCTTTCCAGGGAACAAAAATGTCACTGATGTAATAATTTAGAGAATGTGAGTTCAAATCCCATAATGATAATTTTGTAATTTGAACGCAGTAAAAATAAATACATAAATAAATTTTTAAAAGCTGGTATCAGTAAGTGACCATGAAGCTGTCATCGCAAAAACCCAGCTGCTTCACTAGTGAAGGAAACCTGCTACCATTGCCTGGCCAGGTTTACATACAATTACAGTCCCAGAAAAAGAAGTGTGAAGATTCCAACTGCTCACAGAAGTGGCCTAGAAAGCAAGCTAGTTATATCAAACCGCTGAGTGTCTTCACCACATGGACTGCAGCAGTTCAAGAAAGTGGCCCACAACCACCTTCCTAAATAAGGCATGGCAATAAATGCTGGCCCTTAATTGCTCTGAAAGTAGAAAAAGGTTCATATCATAAGGAATGTAGGCACATGAACCTGTTAGAATACAGATGCTGCATGAAATTCAGATGCAAGAACAGCTTCTTTGTGCACAGTGGTTGACTTGAACCAACAGTGGGTTGTTTCTGATTATAAAAACGAGTATTTATTAACAAAACACAGTTTTAACAAAAACAGTTTTAATCACCATCAAACCATATTATAATCATGTCATACTTTAAACAAGCATTCACACAAATAGAATGCTGGCATCTCCAGTGTTTCATTTTCTTGTCTTCAAGATTTCATTGAGCTGATGCTGCAAGGTAAAAGCAAATGCAAATTATAATGCTGCACTTAAGTGGCATTTATTTCACACTTCTCCAAACTCTCCTTTGCCCACCCAACAAAATTACAATGAGAACTTCTCTCAATTTAATCTTTTGACTATAGAAGCAGCAGCCCAAGTTATGCATTTTTGACATCTATGTGGATGTTACTATATACCTCAGCACCCTAGGTTAGCAGATCTCCTGGGGATGGCTAGAAGGAAAATAAAGGGAGTGTTCATGGCTTCTGTTCCTGGCCATCTAAAGCTTTCATCCTTTAAAGATGGTCCATTTTACACGTTGATAAATTGTTTGTGATGTTTTGAAAGCAGGGCCCAACAATGGAAATTCCTAAATTTATGGAAGGCCCTTCCAAACACAGAAACAACATTTCTTTATATAACGAAAAAAAAAGGCTGCTAGTGGGTCAACCTATTTAATCCCAACATTTCCCAAAAAGAAACCCAATTCAATAATAAATGTTTTCCAAGTACTTTACTTTCAACATACATTAAATTAACATTAAAATAGAACTAGTTGCTTGGTAATACAGAATACTTAGCATAATAAAATACTCACAGATAGTTGCTCAAAACTTTTAAATGTCTTGTCATCCAGTTGAGTTAAATCTGTATTGTTTATTTTGCTGGCCAGAAATTGGATATTCTAAAACATAGGAAAATTTGATTTAGTCTTCACAGCAACTCATTTAAGATTAACTCTCCCTCAGGTTGTGGAACTAACAGAACCTAGGAACTCTCATTTACAAGGTAGATCCTTAAACAATGGGCACTTGCTGCAGAAATGATGCCAAAGTCCTCAGCCAGATCAGCTCACCTGTCCATCCTCAGTTGGGATATTGATGGTCATTTCTCTGGGTTCGGCGAGCGGGCTTCCCGAAAAGCTAAATACACGCTCCCCCATTTTTCGTAAGCGAGTTGAAGTTTTCGGCAACCTGTGAACCATTTTACAAAAGAGATGATCACAAAATCATTGAAAAACATAAAACAAATTCTTGCAGCTACTCGAGCCAGGTTTCAAAGCCTTTGTAATCAGAGATAAAATTGAAAATTCAAGGTTAATTTTAGTGGGGGCAGGGATAGGGAGGACAGAGGGAAACTCTGCATCGTACAATTAAAGCAATGTCTCAAAAGGTCCATTTTTTTTAAAGCAACTGTTTCAGTTTGGATACCAGAGGGAAAAAAAATCTAATATATATAGGAAATACTTCAACTGCATAAAGTAAAATTTCAATTTGATAGTTAGATATAATGAACTCTTAGTAAACTGACCGTGAATCAAATTTAGGCGTTATCAATGGTGTGGGTCCCCATATATCACTATTACTTGAAGAATGGAGGACCTTGGTTCGGCTGGTTCTGTATAATTGAAAGTACACAATTAGTAATTAAATAAAAGCAAAAATTACTGCAGATGCTGGAAATCTGAAATAAAAACAGAAAATACTGCAAAAACTCAGCAGGTCTGACAGCATCTGTGGAGAGGAACAGTGTTAATGTTGCGAGTCCGTATGACCATTCTTCAGAGCTAAAGAGAAGTAGGAATCTGATTAAACTTGTACTGTTTAAGTGGGGTGGATCAGGTGAAGTTAGATAGAAGGCCAGCAATAGGTGGGGGCTATGGAGATTGACAAAGATGTCAGGGCCAAAAAGACAAAGGGAGTGTTAATGGTAGAGTTAAGGTGCTGATAGTGGCATAAAGTAAGAAAGCAGAATGTGTGAATAGCAGAACAAGGGTCAGCACTCTGTGAAAGAACAACATGGATCAAGTAACAGATGGCCCTTTAGGGGTTGGGGTGGGGGAGGGAGCAGTGTTTGGGGAAAAAAGGATAGAAAAAGGGGGGATAAAACAATGAATAAAAATAAATAAGTAGAAACAAAATAAAAATAAATTTTTAAAAAAGGATTAAAAAAAGGGGTGAAGATAGAGATGAGTGTTCATGGTCTGAAGTTGTTGAACTCAGTGTTATGTCCAAGAGGCTATAAAATGCCTAATCGGAAGATGAGGTACTGTTCCTCCAGTTTGCAATGGGCTTCACTGGAAAATTGCAGAAGGCCAAAAGCGGACATGTGGACATGAGAGGAGGATGGTGTGTTGAAATGGCAAGCGACAGGAATGTTTGGGTCATGCTTGCTGACAGACTGAAGGTGTTCCCCAAAGTGGTCACCCAGTCTGTGTTTGGTCTCCCCTATGTAGAGAATGCATTGGGAGCAGTGAATGTAGTACATCAAATTGAAGGATGCTTTACCTGAAAGGAGTGTTTGGGCCCTTGGATGGTGAGGAGGTAAAGGGGCAGGTGTTGCACCTTCTATGATTGCATGGGAAGATGCCGTGGGCGAGGTGTTGGGGGTAATGGAGGAGTGGACCAGGATGTCCCAGAAGGAACGGTCCCTGAGGAAAGCGGCATCATCGGAACAGATGCGACGGAAGCGAAAGAACTGACAGAATGAGATGGAGTCCTTACAGGAGGCAGGGTGAGTGCAGCTGTAGTTGAGGTAATTAAATAATCTTGTCAAAAGTTACAATACAGGGAGAAAAAGCATTCTGCTGCTGTTTACCCATCTCAGGGTACTAAGCCAAATCTAGTGCTTCCAGGACTTATACACAACACAGAAATTTTAGTACTAATCACATAGCTGAACAGAGACACATTTTTTGTTGAAGCTTTTCATCTTACACTCGTCAGAACAATTCACAAGAAATGCCAATGTCAGGGGAATCAAGAAAATTTACTGTATGAGAAGTTTGTGCTGATTGGTTGGCAAGTGGACTCTGATTGGTAGAGATGTTGCCATGGAAAATGCACCAATTTATGGTGACTGACAGTTAGCTGTCAAGCATTGTTTGAAATTTAAACCAGGTAGCTTTGACTCTGATTGGTCAAGAAATTGCCCTGGGGAATGAACCAGTGAATGGCTGTCACTTATTTTGTTCAGCTGAAACAGGCCCAGCGTGTGTATACATGTTTTGTCTGCAAAGAACAGGGCCCCATGTATTAATGTCTGTAGCTTCCAGTACATGCAAATGCACCACACTGCGAGCCCAACTGACAATTTTAAATTGGTTGTCAGTGTAATTCTTAGCACACTGGGGATTATTTAGCAAATATTGTCCAATCATGAAATCACATCTCATGTTGGACACAATGTTTTGAGTTTTGCAACCACGGGCTGGCTGGGTATGGTCTGTACCTTGCCCATTGCCAACAGTGGAAGGGACATGCTGTTTGATACGATCCACCAGTCTTTTGGCCGTAAGGCCTACATAACCAGCATCACACAGGCACTGAAATTCATATATCACATTAATCACTAGTGCGATAGGCAAAACGTCTTATTGGCTTGATGGCAGCATCCTGTTAGTGGCAAATACCACTCGTCTTGCCACTGCATAGTGGCAGCCCTCATCCATGCCTTTATTACCTCTAGAATTGATTATTCCAGTGCACTTCTGGTTGGCCTCCCATATTCTACCCTCTGTACACTCAAGATCATCCAAAGCTCTGCTGTCCCCTCATGTCACGACGTCCATCACCTATGCTAACTGACGTACATCGGTTCCTAGTTAAGCAATGCCTCAGTTTTAAAAATTTCATCCACGCTTTCAAATCCCTCCATGGCCTCATTCCTCGCTATCTCTAATCTCCTCCAGGCCTACAACGCTCAGCACTCTTAATTCTGGCCTCAAGCACCCGGATTTTAATTGTTCCACCATTGTTTGCCATGCCTTCTGCTGTCAAGGTCCTATGATGTGGAATGCCTTTCCACATCACTGACGATTCATTGGCTGTAAAGTGTTTTAAGAAGTCCAGTGGTGGTGAAAAGCACTATATAAATGCATGCCTTTCTTTCTTTAAGACATCCCTTAAACATTCCTCTTCAACCAAGCTTTTGGTCATTTGCCCTAATACCACCTTTTGTGGCTTAGTATCAAACTTTGCTTTATAACGCCCCTGCTTTATTAGGTTAAAAGGCACAACATAAATACAAGTTGATTTTCTCCACGACATAAATACAAGTTATAACTATCATTTGATTTTCTCCAGCAAGTTACTGCTTCAGATCATGACAGAACTTTGGATTTACGAAGATATTCTGAGTAGGTAATCACAACATGCATAATTCAAACCTATTGGATGCTGGCTGCTGAAATTTATTAACTTGATCAGATAATCACCCCAAATCGTCAGAAGATTTTTTGCAAGAGGCACGTTGACATGTCCTTGGGAGACTTTCACCATTACATTATTATTGAAGAGGTTCCAGAAGTGAAATAGCTTATAGCCAGTGGGAGTATAGCAAACCCCACCAAATCAAATAGTTAACTTGGAGAACTCAAACTGTCTGGTAGAGGTCACATACTTAGCAGGAAGTTGGAAATTGAATATGAAAGAGCCTGAAAGACAAGACATCTATAAAAGTGCTTTGAGAGGCTCCATAATTATGCCTTTTGAAAGGCCCGATTAACCTTCAAGGATGACAATTCGGGCTTAAGGGGGAGAAGGACACTGTACCTGCTATTTGCAGAACCTGCCTTTAGGAGCCTTGGGATACATATAGCGACTTGTTAATGTGCTTAGATGCCAGAGAAACCAGGTCCAAGGAATTGTTTTAAAAAGTTGCTTCAAGTGACAACTTGGGTCACAATCCTAGAGGCCAAAGCCTTGGCTAAAAACTGCTTTGAACCCAGCTTAGAGGTTGGCAACAAAAGCTTTGATTATGAAGATCAAATTGCAAATGTTATACCCTCGTTCAAAAAAGGGTGAAAGGGTAAGCCCAGCAACCACAAGCCATTCAATTTAACCTCAGTGGTGGAGAAGCTTTTGAACCAATAATTTTGGACAAAATTAATAGTCACTTGGACAAGCGTGGGTTAATTAAGGAAAGCCAGCATGGATTTGTTAAGGCAAATCGTGTTTTACCAACTTGCTTGAGTTTTCTGATGAGGTAAGAGATGAGATGAGGGTAGTGCAATTGATATGGTGCATATGGACTTCTAAAAGGAATTGATAAAGTGCTCTACAACAGACTTGTGAGCAAAGCTAGAGCTCATGAAATAAAAGGGACAGTAGCAACATGGATACAAAATTGGCTGAGTGACAGGAAACAGAGTATTGGTGATGGTTATTTCCCAGGCAGGAGGAAGGTTTATAGTTGGGTTCCCCAGTGATATGACCCCTGCTTTTCTTGTTATATATTAATGACCTAAATTTTGGTGTACAGAACACAATTAAAAAATTTGCAGGTGGCATGAAGCTTAGAAAGTATTGTGGACTGCGATGAGGATAAGATTAAACTTCAAAAGAGCATAGACAGGTTGGTGGAATAGCTGGACAAGTGGCAGATGAAATTTAGTGTAAGTAGTCAGCCGTGGCTCAGTTGGTAGCACTCATGCCTCTGAATCGCAAGATTCAGGGTTCAAGTCCCACTCGAGGGCTGGAGAACAAAAATCAAGTCTGATACTCAGTGCAGTACTGAAGGGGTGCTGCACTGTCAGGGGTGCAGTCTTTCAGGTGAGACATTAAACAGTCTCCCCTCTCAGGTAAAAATAAAAAGATCCCATGGTACTATTTCGAAGTAAAGTAGGGGAGTTATCCCTGGTGTCTTGGCCAATACTTATCTCTCAATCAACATCACACACACACACAAAAAAAGCAGATTATGTGATCTATTTGAGAGAGCTTGCTGTGTGCAATTGGCTGCCGCATTTCCTACATTACAACAATGTCTACATTCAAATGAGTACTTCATTGGCTGTAAAGCACTTTGAGATGTTTGGTGGTCAGGAAAAAAGTGCTATATAAATGCAAACCTTTCTTCCTTAATCTTTAGAGGTGTGAAGAGATTCATTTTGGTAGAAAAGTAGGGAAGAGGCAGTAAAACAAAGGGTACAATTCTAAAGAGAGTGCAGTGGTAGAAGAACTTGGGTGCATTTTTTAAAAAAAATTAATTCATTCATTGAATGTGGTCTTCACTGGCTGGGCCAGCATTTTTATTGCCCATCCCTAGTTCCCCTTGAGAAGGTGGTGGTGAGCTGCCGTCTTGAACCACTACAGTCCATGTGGTGTAGGTACACCCACAGTGCTGTTAGGAAGGGAGGGTATATGCCCAAATTATTGATGGTGCCAGGGCAGGTTAAGAGCATGGTTAAAATAAAGCACATGGGATCTTGAGCTTTATAAATAAAGACAGAGCCCAAAAAAAGTTATGATAAACCAGCATAAAACACTGGGTCGGCCTCAACTGCAGTATTGCATCCAGTTTTGGACACCACACTTAGGAAGGATGTAAAGGCAGAGGGTGCAGAAAAGATTCATGAGAATGGTTCCAGGGATGAGGAACTTCAGTTGCATAGAGAGATTGTAGAAATTGGGGCTGTTCTCCTTGGAGAAGGGAAGGTGGTAAGGAGATATTCAAAGTCATGAAGGGCCTCGACAGAGTAGATAGGGAGAAATTAGTCTTAGTTGCAGAAGGATTGAGAGCCAGAGGGCAAAGATTTAAGGCAAAAGATGCAATGGCAAGGAGGGAAAAATTTATTTCACGCAGCAAGTGGTTAGGATCTGAAATGTACTTCCTAAGAATGTGGAGGAGGCAGATTCAATTGTGGCTTTCAGCAAGAGAACTGGATCATTATCTGAAAAGGAAAACATTCCAGGAAATGGGGAAAAGGTGGGAGAGTGGCACCTGGTGAACTGCTCTTTCATTGAGGCTTAAATAGGCCAACTGGCCTCCTTCTGCACTGTAACCATTCAATGATCAGTATTCCCATTGTAAAGCCACAACCAGGACATAAATGTGAAAAATTACTAAGACGTACTTGTGAACTGTTGGACCTATCAACTGTAGGATTTATCTTCTGTAACAGGAATAAACATTCTTGGAGGTGAGCAATTACCTTCTAGTCCGAGTGCCTGTGGCACATGCTGATGGAGGTCTACTTTTAACGGAGAAGGTTGCGCCATTTTTACCCTGTTAGGAGAATAGTTTAAAAGAAAATGTTAGTTCAGATCAATATTCCAATAGGACATGGTAATCATCCAGACTTGGGATAACAGGTAACAGAAAACATTTTCACCAGACAAGTCACAGGCAATGATCATCTCTAATACAACCCAACTACCTCTCTAACCTTCAACTCCACCACTATGAAGGGGATCTCCACCAACTTAAAAGTTTAACTGCAGTACCATATTAATGCCACTGGCTACAAAAGCACAGCAGAGGCAGGGTACTTTGAGGCTAGTGGCCCAGCTCTTAATCCTTCAAAGGCAAACACAACCATTTATAAGGTTCAAGTCAGGAGTCTAATTGAATACTCACTAGGGTGACTGCAGTTTCAAAATGTTCAAGAAACTATTTTCAACAAATCACTCAGCTTGACTGGATACCCAATTGAATGCAATATCCATCCATCACTGGTGCCACAGTTGCAGCATTATTTACAGGGCGCACTTAGCAACTCATCAAGGTTACAGCATCTCCAAGCTCATGGGATCTGTCACCAAGAAGAATAAGATCAGCAATTCCCAGGAAAAGTCACCACATGCAAGTCACAAATCAACTTATTTGGACACAAGTCACCGTTTCTGGGTCAACATCCTGGAATTCCATATCTAATGCTATGCTGGAAGTACCTGTAGTACAAGGACTGCAGAGGTTCAAGGAAGCCCAGCTTCTGAGGACAATGAGTGTTTGACAATGAATGAATGAATGCATCCTTCCTAGGACTGACAACAACTTTTTAAAAAGTTTGCCATTATAGATCCTACTTACTTTAGAATTATACTTGTAGGTTACTCTAAATTGTAAGTGGAATTTAAAAAGGCGATTGAGAAGAATCAGTTAAGCACTGAATAGGCTGCTCTCAAATAAATGATAGGAGCACCCTGAAACAATTCCTTTTCAGTATTAGATCAAACAACCACATGTGTGCAAACACAAGTACATGTGAGAAAAGATCTCAAGTAAACCCATGCAATAGAAAGCTGCATGCCAGTCCCCAATCTATAGCAGAGAAAAACAAGACTTAAAAACAGATCAAATCCAGAAACATGTTTATTTAAACCAGACTGAAGGTGATTATTGCCCGAGGGCAGCTTGCAATTTGCTTGACTTTAAGTTTCAACTGACCATTAACTAACACTAACAGAGCTCGAGTATTGAATACAAGGGAAACCCAATCTCCTTCCACCTTACTCTTCAGTTTCCTGTTAAGTAAGCAACAATATGTATATGAAATCTGCAGTTGTAGTTCTGCTAGTCAATGGCTCACTCGCATTGTGCAGATTTTCACTCATTTGCTGGCTACAATTCATTCATTAAACAATGGCTTGTCACAAGATTTTTATAAACACACTGACCTTTCGAAAGATTTTGGTTGAAGGGGGAACATTTTCATCTTCACTTACAACTCCATCAGTGTCATTCTTTGCTTTGTTTTTACCTGCAGAGAATATTTTTCAAATTAACTGAAACATTTACAAGTATTTACTCATAAACAGAGAGAAGAGGGAAAGATAGCCATGCCTAATCATTGCTCACTCTATTCATTAGGCATTGCATTGTTGGGCATCACTTCTTCTAAGCCTAGTAATGCCAGATCTTGGTGGAGACAAGAGAAAAAACTCCAAACTAGCCTGAAAGCCCAGGCAAATTGAACCAATTTGCATTTTGGTTGTTTTTCTGGTTCACCGTGTTTATGATGTTGCGGACCTGGAGCTGTGGAAAGGGCAGTTTGCCACATTGTGCTGTGATCTAGCATCTATCCACCAAAGATCTGTTAGTATCAGCAACTTGATACTGTACATGAGTGAATAGCAACATGTGGGCCAAGATTTGACAGTATATATCTACTTGGTGAACTAAAAAATATAAAGTTTGGACACCTTTCATTCAGCGATATAGCAGGTTACACATTCACCCTCGAGTTTGAAAGGGGTGATTTTTCATTTCCTTTGGCAGTGTGATTAACTTTTTATTTACAGGGTGAGCGCGTCGCTGGCTAGACCAGCATTTATTGCCCATCCCTAATTGCCCTCGAGAAGGTGGTGGTGAGCTGCCTTCTTGAACTGCTGGAGATCTCAATGGTGTTGGTACACCCAGAGTGCTACAGAATTTTGACCCAGCGACAGTGGAGGAACGGCGATATATTCCAAGACCGGATAGCGTGTGGCTTGGAGGGGAACTTACAGATGGTGGTGCTCCCATGTATCTGCTGCTCTTGTCATGCTAGATGGTAGGAGTCGTGGGCTTGGAAGCTGTTGTCTAAGAAGCCTTGCTGAATTTCTGCAGTGCTTCTTGTAGATGGCACATACTGCTGCCACTGTTCGTTGTTGGTGGAGGGAGTGAATGTTTGTGGAAGGGATGCCACTCAAGCGGGCTGCTTTGTCCTGGATGGTGTCAAGCTCCTTGAGTGTGTCATTGGAGCTGCACTCATCCAGGCCAGTGGAGAGAGTGAGTATTCCATCACACTCCTGACTTGTGCCTTGTAGATGATGGACAGGCTTTGGGGAGTGAGGAGGCAAAGTTACTCGTCGCAGGATTCCTAGCCCCTGACCTGCTCTTGTGGCCACAATAACTATGTGGTTAGTCTAGTTCAGTTTCTGGTCAATGGTAATTCTCAAGGATGTTGATAGTGGGGGATTCAGCAATGGTAATGCCATTGAATGTCAAAGACGATGGTTAGATTCTCAATTTTTGAGATGGTAATTGCCTGGCACTTGTGTGGCATGAATGTTACTTGCCACTTGTCGGCCCAAGCCTGGATATTGTCCCGGTCTTGCTGCATTTGGACATGGACAGCTTCAGTATCTGAGGAGTTGTGAATGTTGCTGAAATTGTGCAATCATCAGTGAACATCCCCACTTCTGAACTTATGATGGAAGGAAGGTCATTGATGAATCAGCTGAAGATGGCTAGGCCAAGGACACTATCCTGAGGAACTCCAGCAATGACGTCCTGGAACTGGGATAATTGACCTCCAATAATCACAACCATCTTCCTTTGTGCTAGATACGAATCCAACCAGTAGAGAGTTCTCCAATTCCCATTGACTCCAGTTTTGCTCGGGCTCCTTGATGCCATACTCAGTCAAATGCTGCCTTGATGTCAAAGGCAGGCACCCTTACCTCTGGAGTTCAGCTCTTTTGTCCATGTTTGACCCAAAGCTGTAATGAGGTCAGAAGCTGAGTGACACTGGCAAAACCCAAACTGAGCAGTGAGCTGGCTATTGCTAACCAAGTGCCGCTTGATAGCACTGTTGATGACCCCTTCCATCATTTTACTGATGATCAAGAGTAGACTGATGGGGTGATAATTGGCCAGGTTGGATTTGTCCTGCAATTTTCCACATAGCCAGGTAGATGCCGGTGTTGTAACTGTACTGGAACAGCTTGACGAGGGGTGCGACAAATTGTGGAGCACAAGTCTTCAGTACTATTGCCGGAATATCGTCAGGACCCATAGTCTTTGCAGTATCCAGTGCCTTCGGCCGTTTCTTAATATCACGCTGAGTGAATCAAATTGGCTGAAAACTAGCATCTGTGATGCTGAGACCTCGAGAGGAGGCAGACATGGATCATCCACTTGGCACTTCTGGCTGAAGATTGCTGCGAATGCTTCAGCCTTATTTTTTGCACTGATATGTTGGGCTCCTACATCATTGAGGATGGGGAAACTTGTAAAGCCTCCTCCTCCAGTGAGTTAATTGTCCACCACCATTCACAACTGCAGAGCTTAGATCTGATCTGCTAGTTGTGGAATTACTTAGCTCTGTCTATCACTTGCTGCTTATGCTGTTTGGCACACAAGGGGTCCTGTGTTATAGCTTCACCAGGTTGACACCCCATTTTTAGATGTGCCTAATGCTGCTCCTGGAATGCCCTCCTGCATTCTTCATTGGACCAAGGTTGATCCCTTGGCTTGATTGTAATGGTAGAGTGGGGGATATGCCGGGCCATGAGGTTACAGATTGTGATCGAGTAGAATTCTGCTGCTGCTGACAGCTCCTCATGGATGCTCAGTCTCGAATTGCTAGATCTGTTCGAAATCTATCCCATTTAGCAGAGGTAGTGCCTCGATTCCACATGCACTGTGCAGTGGTTACTCCTACCGATATCATGGACAGGCAGTTTGGTGAGGATGAGGTCATGTACGTTTTTCCCTTTTGTTGGTTCCCTCACCACCTGCCGCAGACCCAGGCTAGCAGCTATACCCTTTAGGACTCGGCCAGCTCAGTCTGTGGTGGTGCTATCGAGCCACTCTTGATGATGGACATGGAAGTCCCCCACACAGTACATTCTGTGCTCTTGCCACCCTCAATGCTTCCTTCAAGTGGTATTCAACATGGAGGAGCACTGATTCATTAGCTGAAGGGGCACAATACATGGTAATCAGCAGGAGGTTTCCTTGCCCATATCTGACCTGATGCCATAAGACTTCATGGGGTCCTGAGTCAATGTTGAAGACTCCCAAGGCAACTCCTCTGGACTGTATGCCACTGTGCTGCCACATATGTTCTGTCAGTGGGACAGGACATATCCAGAGATGGTGATGGTGGTGTCTGTGACATGATCTACGAGTATGACTACGTTGCTTGTCTAGTCTGAGACAGGTCTCCCAATTTTGGCGCATGCAAGGAGGACTTGAAGGGTCGACAGGGCTGGGTTTGCTGTTGTCGTTTCTGGTGCCTGGGTCGATTTCATTTTTGTTTGGTTGCATTCCTTTTTATTAGCTTTTCAGTGGTTTGATACAACAAAGTGGCTTGCTAGACAATTTCAGAAGATATTCAAGAGTCAACCATATTACTGCAGATCTGGGGTCACATGTCGGCCAAACCAGGTGAGGATGGCAGGTTTCCTTCCCAAAAGGGCATTAGTGAACCAGATGGATTTTTACAACAATCGACAATGGTTTCATGGTCATTAGACTTTTCATTCCAGATTTTTCTTGAATTCAAATTCCATCATCTCCCTTGGTGAGATCCGAACCCAGGTCCCCAGAGCATTACCCTGAGTCTCTACCAGTCCACTACTATTCTTCCATGATCCTGAGCTAATCAAAAGGTAAATAGACAGATTTTGATTGACAAGGGAATCAAGAGTTATGGGGACAGGCAGGAAAGTGGGGTTGAGGCCACAATCAGGTCAGCCATGATCTTATTGAATGGCAGAGCAGGCGTGAGGGGCCAAATGACCTACTTCTATTTCTCATGATCTTATGCATTACAGGTACAAGAATTACACAAGGGGCTTACACAAATAACCAGGCACTGCCAAAGGAAATCAGGTTCCTAATTTTGATTATGGGGGTAACTTGCAAGTAGTCAGCTTTTCACTTAAAGCAAAAAACCAAAAACTTTCCAGCAAGAGCGAAAAGAAAATTAACATATTTTCACTATAGGTTAATTCGGCATTTTCAATTCATTTTCTTGCTTATCTTCAAGAAAATGTTGATACAGGATACTGCTCAGCCACACTACTATGGCACATTCTTGAAATCAACAGTCCGAAATGGCAAATTTTCAAGGCAAGATGCAACTTCATATTTGGCACCAGATCTCCTGCCCTCCTAGGTACATCACACAAGACAATACACCGTCACTGATAGTATACGTTTTCATTCATAAAATCTGTACATGTAGAAGACAGTTGACATATTTGTAGGTTGAGTATTTTCCAAATGTATGTATTTTACAGTAGGCAGTTAAATTATTTGTTCATACCATAGTAATGATTGTACCAAGCTTACGTTTTTTGGTTATCCTCAGTGGTGCAGCATCTTTCAAGATTTCAGATTCTATTGCTTCAACTTCCAAACAGGCAGCATCAATACGTTTCTGTAGCAAAGAAACTTATCAGATACAGGAGTGGAACATTTTCCAATTTCAATAGTCCTCACCAAGTCAGAAAAGGATTTGACCCTACATAAAAATTACTCCCGTGCAGATACAATTCTTAAAAAGATTAAAAATAAAATGTTTGCTATTTTTAAATAGATCACTGGGCATTTTTATTTCTAAGAGTAGAATTAGAATACATTTGGTTTCAAATACTTTGATTTGTATTTGTTTCCTTGTATAGATTTAGGAGCACTATGGTCTTCTTGGTATTGTGGGATTTAACAAAAACACACTAATACTTCCCAATTGTCTATGGGAAGAAGGTTAAAAATTGCAGTCTGCCGAGATACATGCACTTTGACTAGGGTATCCATCTTTCATTTCTTTTTCAATACATGATACAAAAATAGGAGCAAGCTATTCAGCCCCTTGAGTCTGTTCTCCCATTCGCGTCAATCATTGCTGCTCTGAATCTCGACTCCACTCATCCAACTTTGATTTATTTCTTTACCTAATAAAAATCGGTCTCTTCCAATCTTGAAAATTTCAATTGTCCCAGCATCCCACCAAATGGGGGAAGAGAATTCCACATTTCCACCACCCCAAGTGTGAAAGTGCTTCCTAATTCCCAAATTGTCTGTCTACTTTAAGACTGTCATTTTCTGGATTCCCTGATTACATTCTTGATATCTACCATCTACTCCATTAAATTATTTTAATGATTTGCCAGGAGCAGCACCAAGCATACCTATAAGTGAGGTGTAAACATGAAACTACAACACAGGACTACTTACATGCCAAATAGCAGAAGCATATACAAAAGACAGAGCTAAGCAATCCCACAACCAATGGATCAGATCAAAGCTCTGCAAGCCCTACCACATTCAGTTATGAATGGTAGTGGACAATTAAACAACTAAAAGCAGGAGGAGGAGGCTCCACAAATATCCTCATCCTCAATGATGGGGGAACATAGCATGTCAATGTGAAAGACAAGGCTGAAGCATTTACATTCAGCCAGATGTGCCAAGTGAATGATCCATCTTGGCCGCCTCCTGAGGGCTCCACCATCACAGATGCGAGTCTTCAGCCAATTTGATTCACTCCACATGATATCAAGAAATGGCTGAAGGCACTGGATACTGCAAAGTTTAGGGGCTCTGACAACATCCTGGCAGTAGTACTGAAGACTTGTGCTCCAGAACTAGCCATGTCCCTAGATGAGCTGTTCCAGTACAGCTGCAACACTGGCATCTACTCGACAATGTGGAAAATTGCTCAGGTGTATCCTGTCCACAAAAAGCTGGACAAACCCAATCCAGCCAATTATCACCCCATCAGCATAATCTCGATCATCAGTAAAGTGACAGAAGATGGCCTCCACAGTGCTATCATGCAGCATTTATACAACGGTTATCTGATCACGATGCTCAGTTTGGATTCCGCCAGGCCACTCCGATCCTGAACTTATTACAGCCTTGATCCAAGCATGGACAAAAGAGCCAAACTCAAGAAGGGAGGCGAGAGTGACTGCTCTTGACATCAAGGCAGCATTTCACCAACTGGAGTCAAGGAGCCCTGGCAAAACAGAAGTCAGTGGAAATCGTGGAGTGCGGGGGGCACGCTCCACTGGTTGGAGTGACAACTAGCACAAAGGAAGATGGTTATGATTGTTGGAAGTCAATTGTCTCAGTTCCAGAACATAAATGCAAGGTAGTGTCCTAGACGAAACCATCTCCAGCTGCTTCAATTATCGACCCTCCATCATCAGATCAGAAGCAGGGATGTTCAGTGATGACTGGACAATGTCCAGCACTGTTTGCAACTCTTCAGGTACTGAAGCAGTCCATATCCATTTACAGCAAGATCTGGACAAAATTAACAACTTAGCCCAAGTCTGGATGAAGAATGACATTAGTACAACGGTGAGATGAACTTTGTTCTAAAGATCCATATGCAGAATCAGTTTGGTAGAGGTAAGTAATAAGAAAGGGGAAATGTCAATTGTAGGAGTAGCTTATGGGTCCCATAAAAGTAACTATATTGTAGGACGAAGTATACAGGAAGAAACAATGGAGGCTTGTAAGAAAGGTTCAGCAATAATCATGGGCGATTTTAACCTACATATAGATTGGATTAATCAGTTTGGCAAAGGTAGCTTGGAAGATTAATCAATAGAATATTCAGGACAATTTCTCAGAGTAGCACATCTCTTGAGCCAACCAGAGAGCAGGCTATTCCAGACCTGGTAATGTTCAATGAGACAGATTTAATTAATAGCTACATAGTAAAGGACCCTCTAGTTAGTCATCATAAGATGATTGAATTTTGCACCCACTTTGAGGGTGAGAAGTGTGGGTCTAAGGTTAGGGTTTTAAATTTAAATAAAAGGCAATTACAAGAGAACAAGGGGGGAGCTGGCTAAAGTGAACTGGAAAATTCAGTTAAAGGGTCAGGCAGCAGCAAACATTTAAGGAGATATTTTATAATTCTCAGCAAAAATATATTCCAGTGAGGAAGAAAGACTCTTATGAGACGGACACACCATTCGTGGCTAACTAAGGAAGTTAAGGATAGTATCAAATTGAAAAAAAAGTGTACAATTCAGCAAAGATTAGTGGTAGGTCAGAAGACTGGACAGAATTTAAAAATCAGCAAAGACTGACCAAAAAAAAGAAGAAATTAGACTCAGAGAAAGTTAATTAGAAATATAAAAAGAGAAAGTAAGAGTTTCTAAAAGTATTTAAACAGGAAAACAGCAACTAGAGTGATGGTCCTCCAGAGAGAGAATATGGGGAATTAATAATGGGAAATAAGAAAGTGCCAGAAGCGTTCAACAGTTGTGTGTCTTTCTTCACTGCAGAAGACACAAATTACATCCCAAAAATACTTAGATAAAAGCAAAATACCGTGGATGCTGGAAATCTGATGAATAGTCATTCAGACTCGAAACGTTAACTGTATTCCTCTCCACAGATGCTGTCAGACCTGCTGAGTTTTTCCAGCCATTTTTGTTTTTGTCCCAAAAATACTTGTAACTCAAGAGGCAAAAGGGAGGAAGGAACTACAATTACAATCACCAGGAAAGGGGTACTGAGGAAAGTATTAGAGCAGAAGGCTGACCTGTCCCAAGACCTGATGGCCTGCAGCCTGGGATCTTAAAAGAACTGGTTGCTGAGATAATAGATGCATTGGTTGTAATTTTCCAAAATTCCCTAGATTCTGGAAAGATTCCATCAGATTGGAAAATAGCAAATGCAACTCCTCTCTTCAAGAAAGGAGGGAGGGAGACAAAGCGGGAAACTACAGGCCAGTTAGCCTAACATCTGTCATAGGAAAAATATTAGAATAAATTATTAAGGCAGTCATAGCGGAGTGCTCAAAATCTTAATACAATCTGACAAAACCATCTTGACTCTGCCTTAGGGAAACTGTGTTTGACCAATTTATTGGAATTCTTTGAGGAAGTAACAAGCAACATGGATAAAGGGGATGATGTGGTGTACTTGGATTTCCAAAAGGCATTTGACAAGGTGCCACATCAAAAGTTAATACACAAAATAAGAGCTCATGTTGTAGGGGGTGACATATCAGCATGGATAGGGGATTGGTTATCTAACAGGAAGCAGAGAGTACGCATAAATGGGTCATTTTGCAGGTTGGCAAGATGTGACAAGCGAACCCTGTGGCACTCCAGTGCTGGGGCCTCAACTATTCACAATCTATTTGGATGAAAGGACCAAATGTATGGTTGCTAAATTTGCTGATGACACAAAGATTGGTAGGAGCGTAGGCTACGATGAGAATATAAGAAGTCTGCAAAGGGACATAGATAGGTTAAGTGAGTGGGGGAAAATTGGTAGATGGAATATAATGTGGGAAAATGTGAACTTGTCCACTTGGGCAGGAAGAATAGAAAAGCAGTATGTTTTTTAAATGGAGAGAACTCTTGTGGTACAGAGGGATCTGAGTGTCCTGGTAAATGAATCACAAGAAGTTAGTATGCGGGTACAGCAAGTGATTAGGAAAATTTAATATTGATGTTTATTGCAAGGGGAATGGAATATAAACATTGGCAAGTTTTACCACGGATATACAGTGCATTGGTGAGACCACATTTAGAGTACTCGGTACAGTTGCGGTCTCCTTACTTAAGAAAGGATATACTTGCATTAGCAGTTCAGAGAATGTTCACTCAACTGACTCCTGGGGCGAAGAGATTATCTTCAGAGAAAAATTGAACAGATTGGGCTTATACTCATTGTAGTTGAGAAGAATGAGTGGTGATCTTATTGAAACAAGATCCTGAGGGAACTTGACAGGGTGGATGCTGAGGAGATGTTTCCCCTTATGGAAGGGACTAGAACTAGGGGACAAAGTTTAAAAATAAAAGGGTCTCCCCTTTAAGACAGAGATGAGGAGAAACTTTTTCTCTGAGAGGGGCTTTAGTCTATGGAATTCTCTTTCCTAGAGAGCATTTAATATTTTTAAGGCTGAATTAGATAGATGCTTTGACTGACAAGGGAGTCAAAAGTTATTGTGGGTAGACAGAAAAGTAGAGCTGAGGCCATAATCAGATCAGCCATGATCTTATCAAATGGCAGAACAGGCCCTAGGGGCCAATGGTCCACTCCTGCTACTAATTCATATGTTAATAAGTGGTAAGTAACATTCGCACCGCACAAATGTCAAGTAAGCACCATCTCCAACAAGAGAACCTAACCATTGTTCCTTGACATTCAGTGGCATTACTATCGCTGAATTCCCCCATTATCAACATTTTGGGGGCTTACCATTCACCAGAAACTGAACTAGGCCAGCCAGAACAGCCATATAAATACTGTGGCTACACTAGGTCAGAAACAGGGAATTCTGAGGCAAGTAACTCACCTCCTGGCTCCCCAAATCCTGTCCACCATCTACAAGGCACAAGTCAGGAGTGTGATGAATTCTCTCCACTTGCCTGGATGAGTGCAACTCCAAATAGCACTCAAGAAGCTCAGCACCATCCAGGACAAAGCAGTCGCCTTGATTGGCATCCTTTTCACTGACTTAAACATTTGCTCTCTTCACCACCGATGCAGTGACAGCAGTGTGTAGTATATACAAGATGCACTGCAGAGACTCACCAATGCTCCTTCAACACCTTCCAAATCTGTGACCTCTACCAGCACAATGAACAAGGGTAGCAAGAGCATGGGAACACCATTACCAGGGCCCCCTCCATGTCACAGATCATCCTGATTTGGAACTATAATTGCTGCTCCTTCACTGTTGCTGGATTAAACTTCTAACAGCTCTGTAGGTGTACCTGCACCAGAAAGGCAACAAATGTTGGCCTTTCCTGCAACGTCCACATCCCAAAGGTTTGTGGCAAGGGCAATGTCTTTTGGCATTTATGAATATGAAATAAACGCAGGCCTTGCCAGCAACACCAACATCCCTTAAAATAAAAGGAGGGGAAAAAAAAAAACTTACTTGTTCAACTTCAGCTACTGCCTTTGCGCTTCCACCCATAGCTTTAAAGAAAAGGAAAAATTCTTTATGATACAGCGAAACTGTCCAAACAGGTACTTACCATAGTCCCAAATAACAGATACAAACTGCCCCTTGATACCAGATCCTCGCAAATTATCAACGGCAGAATGAAATGCAGCAAGTCCATCCACAACATAAAATATGGGACACGCAGGCAAGTACGAGGTGGCAGCAGGTGAAAAAAAGGCTTTGGATCACAGAGGTTTCTTTTCAATATGCATAACAGTCAAAAAAAACTGCTCCTACTCTGGGATTGCATGCTTACATGGCTTCATCACAGTGATAATGGGGATTCTCAGCCATTGTGGCAACTGGATAAAACAGATCTCCAGAACATACAAGTCAGGGACTGTCATTGGAATCACAGGAGGTTGGTGGCAGAGAAAAAAAAATATCATAGTTGTATTTCACTGGTGGCATTCGACACCTCTCATGCTTCCATACTGTTGATTCTGCCAAGCCAGTTTCCTTAGCTGTGATTTGCTAGGTAATGAGTAGGAACATTGGGATCCTCGTTTATCAAGTCATATGTGCCACTATTTAGTGGAGATACTTGGCTATTAATATTACACGCTAAAGTTAATGCCCTTTCCCAGAATTTACATGGCTCTTTACAAGGTCAAATCTGATGAAACACCACAGTTGCGCCAGCAGAGGGGAACAGAAAAAGTGGGTGTTGATTGGGCTCTAGGATAATGTGGGGTGGGGTGGGGTAGGGCTACAAAAAAAAACTTTGGTTCTCCTAATGTCTTGGGGCATAATAATTTTATTAAATGCTGGAATTCACCCATATACAAAGATAGAGCCAGAGCTATTGGTTGTTTGATTATTTGACAAAGTTTGCCCTGTACCCTTGGCACCATTGAATGTTTAATAATTATGGAGCCTATTCTAACTTAATATACATAGAGAGTCTAATAATGCTAACTTACAATATAGTAATGATTACAAATATATTTACATCTTATCGCATTACTACAACTTTACTTAAAAAGTTAATTGAGCTGAAGTAGTTCAAGAACAGTGTGAAAATTTGAAGAATTTCCAGTGACAACAGTGGCCCAACTCTTCTGGTAGGGGGTCGATGCTGAGCATATTGACACTGCGAGTGAAGATTTCTGTGACCGAATCCTTTTACGACTTTTCAGCCTTGGCTTCTGATCCCTGCTGAAGCATCGACGGGTCAGCGCAGCCATCCATTGGGAGAATCATTGGGCACAAGAGATGGAAGAATGAAGGATATGCCCCCTTTGCACATTAAAACCTTACCCGAATAGGGCAGTTATTAAAGGTCTAAGTCTTTCAGCAAGCGAGTGAGATAGTGAATGGACAAGTTCGTGAAAGGGTTGGTGGGTAAGCTTGGTTGGCTAGGAAGGGTGATGGGTTGGTCGGGTCATGTGCGCGCTCAGTTGAGTTGCACCAGGTATTAAAGTGCCTAATATTTCCAAGGTGTTGTGGAAATAAGCCCATTGAAAGTTTAAATTTCCAAGGTACTTTCAGTGTGTGTCTGTGTGTCAGGCCTTCAGCAGGATCCCAACGCACATCTCCCAACTTACATCCCTTTGCGTTCAATGTGGAGACTGGAAAATTTGGGCTTGTAAATTTAACCTGGCAGTTTGATTAGTGAAAGCTATCTTCAATTTGAGTTTTCTGCCCGAAGGCGGGGCTGACCCACAGCGCCACAACCTCAACCAGGAGGCAGGTCCAATTGCACCCAAGCCAGGATGGGGATTGCATCCCGTGCTGCCAGCACCAATCTGATCCACATCGGCCGTCCAGCCAGTGAGCCAACTACCCCCCCCACCTAGGGGGTATGAGTTGCCATGGCAACATAAACATTTTACATGCATGTTATAGTATAGAGCTATGGATAGTGATGGTATCTCAATTTATTTCCATCACGTGGCTGACCAGGAATCTCTCCCATTCTTGCTGCCTGAAGTTGGCATATGTTGGAAAAATTTACAAGTTGATACTCAACCTGTTTGGCCACGTTATGAATGCATCTTCCTTGCCTAAGTCCTGGAGTGGGACTTGAACCCAGAGCTTCAGGCTCAGAGGCAAGGACATCACCCACTGCACCACAAGGCCTCCATAATGAAAGCTAGTGTCTGTTAATTTTGAGGAACTTAAAAAGGGTGTTAAGTTTAATCTAATTGCCTCTGGTTCCTATTATATTTCAAAGAATTTTATGTCGGCCCCTTTAGTCACTCTTCAACTACCATTCATGAGGTTTATTTTGTTTTTGATTCTCCGTCCACATCTTCTCATGATTTGTAATTATTCTCTTAAAGTATTGTTACATTGGCTACGGAAACATGTTTCCTTTTTGGGTGATGATATCATGCTTTCATACTTTGTTGTATGGGCGTGAGTTTCAGCTTAAAGGGCGGGGGTGGTATACATTTGATCTTAAATATTAGAGCATTTACAAAGTTAGTTGTTTCATATTGCCGGTTAAGCTAACCCAATCGTTTGCAGTTTTGTTCTTCTGATAGTAGGGCAGTCGTTGCTATTGGAGATTTGCCTATTTTCAATTCTGAATATATTTTATAAAAAAGGTAAAATACTCGGAAGGTGGAAATTTGAAACAAAAAATGCTGGAAAAACTCAGCAGTCTGACAGCATCTGTGGAGGGAAAGACAGAGTTAACGTCGAGTCTGAAGAGTCAAGCAGACTCGAAACCTTAATTTGTATTTCTCTCCACAGATGCTGTCAGACATGCTGAGTTTTCCAGCATTTTGTTTTTGATCCTTTATTCACTCCCTCTCGTAATACAAGGATATCATTTCATTAGCTTTCTTAATCACCTGCTGCACCTGCACGCTAACTTTTTGTAACTCATACAGAACACCTAGATCCCTCTGCGCCTCAGAATTATGCAGCCGTTCTTCATTTAATACTCTGCTTTTTTGTTCTTCCTGCCAAAGTCAACACCATCACATTTTCCCACATTAAACTCCATTTGCAGATCTTTGCCCACTCACTCAACCTATCTATTTCCATCTGCAACCTCATGTCCTCTTCACAACATACTTTCTTACCTATCTTTGTGTCATCTGCAAATTTAGCTACCATGTCTTCACTCCCCTCATCTAAGTCATTGATGTAAATTGTAAAAAGTTGAGGCCCCACCACAGACCCCTGCGGGACTCCACTCGTCACATCCCGCCAATCAGAAAAAGACCCATTTATGCATACTCTCTGCTTTCTGCCAGTCAGTCAATCTTCTATCCATGCTAATATGTTACCTCCTACACCAAGCGCTTTTATTTTCCGTAATAATCTTTGATGTGGCATTTAATCAAATGCCTTCTGGAAATCCAAGTACAGTACATCTACAGACTCTCCTTTATTCACTGTGCATGTTACTCCTTCAAAAATCTCCAATAAATTGGCTATACATGACTTTCCTTTCACAAAACCATGCCGACTCTTCCCGATTGCCTGGACCTCTTCTAAGTGCCCGGCTATAACCTCTTTAATGATCGATTCTAATAACTTCCCCACGACAGACATCAAGCTAACTGATGATAGCTTTTGTGATACCTGTTGGGTGGATTTTATTTCTGTCTCACATTTCTTTCATACGTCTGTTATATATTTTATATCTGAGAGCTATGCAAGAGATGTCACTAGTTTCTGTGTGTAACAGGTTTTATTCATAATACTTTAAAACATCTACCCAATCAGTCAGCTCCAGTTTCCAGCTCTTTCGGCAGCTTTATTTACTTTTTTTTTTTTGAGTCCACACCCAGATCGAATCAATCAACAACGTGAGCATAGCTGTCAACAGACACACAATCAAACAAAGAACAATTTTTAGTATTGTGTGGGTTTTGAGGTCAACTTCTTTGAGATTGTGTACCTAATTCAATAGATTTTCCTGAGAGATTATTCTTCCAGGGTTATGTATTTCATATATTTGTTGTCAGAGGTCCATTTTTTCCCCATGATTGTATAGGAAAAGACTTGTTCTTGGTTGACTTATGGACCCCAGCAGTCTTTTTTTTTTTAAAAAACACCAATTTTCAACACTGAATCTAAGAGAGTTAATTTTTTTTTAAAATTATCCCAACAGGGAATCACTTAATAATGAACATGCTAGTGGTATGAAATTCTTGGAGGTGCCATTTTTTTGGATCCATACACTTGAGCTATCGTTTTCCAATAACTGGAGTAATGGGTCCATAGTTATGTAAAAACATATGGGGAAAGTAGGTGGCTTCTTTGACCACTTCCTTTTTCCTCTCTCTTTCAATAATAGTTGACATTGGAACATTTTTTGATCAGGTTAACGACAATTGATTTTAGTTTCTTTCATAATGTTTTAGAGTATGGTTACATTCTTGTCACAATTTGGTGACACTGCCATGAAACCCTTCTGACTTGGACTTAAACAGATCACATTAAGTGTAATTATTTGGTCTCCAATTAATTATATTTTTGAGGAGCTCTGGGACCCCTGATTTAGGGGTAAGCCTGCCTGGTTGTTTTTCAAATTATCTGAAAGTGTTTGCGTTTTAAATAAGGGCGACAGTCTAGGTGGTAGAGTGGATTAGGTTCCCTCAAAGTCCTTCAGATTTTCTAGGGAAGTACCATCAATCTCGGACACAACCTTTTTCCATTTCATCCAGGGTGGATTTTATTTCTGTCTCACTTATATCTTTCATATGTCTGTACTGTTTGGTGTTTCAATGCATCCCCACAATTTCTTGATGTTGGCTGGATTGCTTGGTTTCTGTGACATATTTCTAATGCTTTAACCTCCAGCCAAGGTTGGCAACTCTAGGTGACCAGCATATTGACTGCTAACAGCCTCCTTCCCAGCAGCACAAATATTGGCAGCTGCAGCACCCAGAAGGAGGACGGTCTTGGACAGGGGTCCACAAGACATTAACCTTCCTCCAATTTCGCTGAGATCTGGCTGGTTGTACAGCAGCTAACATTGTCAACATAGCAAATCCCAAGATCGGGTCACTCCCTTCCTCAATAGAAACAGTTAATGAACCAGGAAATCTAATGAAAAGAAAATGACCTGAAGTCACACCTTGCTGGCAGAGAGCGTGAAAAAAAGGAAACTGCAGGGGGCAAACCTAGTTTTGGAATAATAGGCTTATACAGTTTACTGTACAAACAATGTACATTTTGAAATAACAATACCCAATGCAAGTCCCTCAGGCTTAATGTGTTATCGATTCAGGCCCTCAGCAAGATAAATTAGAAAAATATGGCAGCAATTTGTGCACAAGGGCCTCATTCAATCTCAACCCTGTAACAGTGTACAGCAGATACAGGGGGAGCAATGCCTTACCAAGGTAATCCTGGAAATCCATCTGTCTAACAGCCAGTGGAAGTTTCATAATTGCACGGCTGTAGTAAGCATCTACTGTGATGAGAAGATTGTTCATTGCTTTTTCCATCTCTCTCTTCCGCCGATCAACTACACAAGAAGAAAAGTCACAATTCAGACCAGAAAACATTTAAGTGCAATTACTGACTTAAAAATTAACCATTGTTCACCTTCATTCAGAATTTAGTGTTCAAGGCTTGGGGCAATATTACTGGAGAAAAAAAATCAGCAGCATTTTTCCCAGTTCACTGCAAACACTGAAACTCTGATAAGTACAAAGCACCTCAGCAAAATGTCATTGCCCAAACTCGAAACTGAATAGGTACTTTGCATCAGTCTTCACGGTGGAAGACACGAGTAACATCCCCAAAGTTCAAGAGAGTCGGGGGGCAGAGGTGAGTATGGTGGCTATTACCAAGGAGAAGGTGCTAGGAAAACTGAAAGGTCTGAAGGTGGATAAATCACCTGGGCCAGATCGATTACACCCCAGAGTTCTGAAGGAGATAGCTGAAGAGATAGTGGAGGCATTAGTGGTGATCTTTCAGGAATCACTGGAGTCAGGGAGGGTCCCAGAGGACTGGAAAATCACTAATGTAACCTCCCTGTTTAAGAAGGGAATGAGGCAAAAGACGGGAAATTACAGGCCAATTAGCCTGACCTCAGTCGTTGGTAAGATTTTAGAGTCCATTATTAAGGATGAGATTTCAGAATACTTGGAAGTGTATGATAAAATAGGGCAAAGTCAGCATGGTTTCATCAAGGGGAGGTCATGCCTGACAAATCTGTTAGAATTCTTTGAGGAGGTAACGAGTAGGTTGGACAAAGGAGAGCCAATGGATGTTATCTACTTGGACTTCCAGAAGGCCTTTGACAAGGTGCCGCACAGGAGGCTGCTCAGTAAGTTAAGAGCCCATGGTGTTAGAGGCAAGGTACTAGCATGGATAGAAGATTGGCTGTCTGCCAGGAGGCAGAGAGTGGGGATAAGGGGGTCCTTCTCAGGATGGCGGCCGGTGACTAGTGGAGTTCCGCAGGGGTCAGTGTTGGGACCACAACTTTTCACTTTATACATTAATGATCTAGATGAAGGAACTGAGGGCATCCTGGCTAAGTTTGAAGATGATACAAAGATAGGTGGAGGGACAGGTAGTATTGAGGAGGCGGGGAGGCTGCAGAAGGATTTGGACAGGTTAGGAGAATGGGCAAAGAAGTGGCAGATAGAATATAACGTGGGGAAGTGTGAGGTCATGCACTTTGGTAAGAAGCATAGAGGCATAGACTATTTTCTAAATGGGGAGAGAATTCAGAAATCTGGAGTGCAAAGGGACTTGGGAGTCCTAGTCCAGGATTCTCTTAAGGTTAACTTGCAGGCTGAGTCGGTAGTTAGGAAGGCAAATGCAATGTTGGCATTTATTTCGAGAGGACTAGAATATAAAAGCAGGGATGTGCTGCTGAGGCTTTATAAGGCTCTGGTCAGACCACATTTAGAATATTGTGAGCAATTTTGGGCCCCGTACTTCAGGAAGGATGTGCTGGCCCTGGAGAGGGTCCAGAGGAGGTTCACGAGAATGATCCCAGGAATGAAAGGCTTAACATATGAGGAACGTTTGAGGACTCTGGGTCTATACTCGATGGAGTTTAGAAGGATATGGGGGGATCTGATTGAAACTTACAGAATACTGAAAGGCCTGGATAGAGTGGACGTGGGGAAGATGTTTCCATTAGTAGGAGAGACTAGGACCCGAGGGCACAGCCTCAGAGTAAAGGGAAGACCTTTTAGAACAGAGATGAGGAGAAACTTCTTTAGCCAGAGAGTGGTGAATCTATGGAATTCATTGCCACAGAAGACGGTGGAGGCTAGGTCATTGAGTGTATCTAAGACCAAGATAGATAGGTTCTTGATTGGTAAGGGAATCAAAGGTTACGGGGAGGAAGGCGGGAGAATGGGGTTGAAAAACTTATCAGCCATGATTGAATGGCGGAGCAGACTCGATGGGCCGAATGGCCTAATTTCTGCTCCTATGTCTTATGGAAATAAAACTAATTATACCAAAGATAACTTTGCCAGAGAGATGGGGATGGGAAGTGTAGATAAAGGGAGAGAAAAAACTGCCTGACCAGAAACGTATGAAAAAAATTAAACCCACAAATCAGAAATAAAAATAGAAAATGAAAGAGACACTCAACATGTCTGGCAGCATCTGTGGAAAGAGAAACAACATTAATATTTCAGATCGTTGATCTTCCACCAGAAGGCTGAAAGTCAAACTTGTCGTCACCTGTCCATCAATTCAAGGATAAAGTCTACTCAGGATCACGGGTTCCTGTTGTGGGTCTTCATGTGACTGAACAACCCCAATTCTCAACACGCATATCTTTGCGCATATGGGGCCAGGCATCCTGAGGTAGTGGGACCCAGTGTGAAGGATTAGTTTCCTTTTCTTTCCTTCTCAGTCACCACTCTGCTCATTATTGAGGCATTTGGACTTAAAGTTGATGGACAAGCTGTTGCCATTTTGAACCATTTGGCGGGGAGGGGAGTTTGCAACCAGTCATTAATGTCAATGCTGCCACACTTCAAGGGGAGCTTCAGATTGTCTTTGAAGCATTTTCTTTGTCCTCCCCTGGAATGCTGGCCATTTGAGGGTTGAGAAAACAGGGCCTGGCAGGGGAGATGCCTTTTGGCCATAAGGACATAGTGTCCATCAAAGTTGATTTTGCAGGAGTTTTGCCTGAATATTTGTGGAGCTGGCTTCTTGAAGGACATTAACATTTATTCAACTGCCCTCCAACTGAATCCTGAGGATGCAGCGGAGGCATTGCCGATGGCATTTGTCTAGCAGTCTTAAGTGTCGCTGACACACAGTCCAGGGCTCACTGTTGGGTGACAATTGCTCTGTATACTAGGTCTTTAGTTGACTTGTGGACATCTTTACTTGGTGTAGCTTTTAGAAGGCTGAGCTGGTACAGCTGATCGCTGTTGCATCTCCTAGTCAATGGTGGCTTTTTTGGAGAGGTGGCCACCAAGGATGGGAAGCACTCAACATATTCTAGAGTCTCTCCTTCAACTTATATGGGAGGTGGAATATTTAGCTCACCAATTGTGGGTTTATATATGAGTTTTGTTTTGGCAACATTCATGGGCAGGCAAAAGCTTCATATATGCAAAATTGAAGAAACTGGGACTGGCTTGCAAATCTACTGCAGAGTGGGTGACGACACTGCTGTCATCCACAAACTGCAGATCATGTACGTCTATAGTGGTCAGTTTAGTTTTGACATGGAGGTAACTGAGGTTAGCGTTTTCCATTTAGGCAGTATTTACACTCCAGATCTTCAATGAGGTTAATAGCCAGTCAGGTGGATTGTAAATAGTATGGGGGCAGAGTGCTGAAAGTCAAATTCACACTGCTTCTCAAAGGAGAAACAGGGAGGTAGGGTAAAGTTAAACATGGATACAATGACTAGGGCTGGGAGACAAGAAAAGATATCTTCACAACAGAGGACACAGGATTAACTAGTTTAAACAAACAGAATCAGGGAGAACTAAAAAATACTGTCTGTACAGACTTCTTTGACAAATATAGTCGTAAAGTTAATTAAACTCACAACCTTCAATGTCAAAATCCTTCAGGAAAGCCTGGAGCTTTTCAAACTTCTTCAATTCCAATGCATTCTTTTTGCGGTTTCCGGTTGCTTTCCGCTTTGAAGGCATTGTTCCCTGAAAGAGAGAGGAATTGGACATTACGTGATACAAGATAATTGATGATTGATCTCACAGTGGAAATGATTATTGCCAAATAAAATGTGTGTGTGGAACAAGTGCTTAGATTTACCTTTCCTTCCTTTTAAGTTTCAGATATCAGAGTGTGTCATCTGTTTTAACCCAGTGTTTTGAAAGATTAGCAACATTATGCTTTAACAGTTACTACAGTTCACTAACTTAATATGAGCAAGTTTCATTCCATCAGGTGGTTTAGGAATTTGGGACTGAGTTTCTTTCTTTCTGGAATACTAAAATAAGTTCAGCTTGAGGCTTGCTGGGACAATAAACTTGATTGAAGCACCCATACAATCACTAATACAAAAAGGCATCACTGATATAGCCACCATCCAGATTCATGCCTTTGAAAAATCAGCATCACCAGAAATGGCAGGAGGACACTTCAATTATTGCTAGTCTTCAGCGTATCTGCAGGCATAGCTTGGTCTTCCCAACTCCAAAAGTTTCTTTCAGTTGCAAAACAGCCAACTTCTTGTTGCGTTACTCCTTCCAGTCTCCAGAAATTTGGGGGAGGGGATCCTGATCACCTGCATCAGGCTGAGTCAGAAGAGAGAGAGATATGTTCCAAGAGCTCCATGACTGATCTGACTGTGGAGCCATTTAGTTGAACCCAGACCTTGAATGCTGCATGCAGCACCAGGCAGAATGGATTGCTGCTGTGACATTAGTCAGCACTCTGTCCCAGCATGCAGCCTTACCCTGGACATAATCTCTTCCTGCTGTACCAAGGGTGGGGTGGAGAAAGACCAGGTCGGTCTACCTGGGAAGGAGGCACAACTGCAGTATGATCACTGCCAAACAGACAGCCCCTGGTGAGCTCTCCAGTTCCAATTACCCTCCTTGCTCTAACTTCCCCTAGTGTAGATTGGGAGTGTCATCTTCTTGCTTATCCACCAACTCAAGTAGGAACTGGCCTTAACATGTTGAGGCCTTACAGTCCATTCTCCCATTTGGTCATCCTATTCCACCACTTTCACTTAGTCTATAATCCATTCTGGATAGGGCAGGCACTTACCAAGTTCATCCTGTCCAGATGTTTTAGACCAATGAAGACATTGAGAAGGGCATTGCCATCCTTGGCCATAAAGGGTGGGATGTGGTTTACAATACAGGTCAGACTAGTGCCCTACATTTTGGTGATTGAGCGTTCTGAACTTCACAGTCATCATTGCTCTTTCTGAGCCCACTGCTTGTACCAAAGACTTTAGCTCACATTGTATGTTTGTAGTCAAGCTTTGCAAGAGGCCAGGGTGCTCTGCAGCCCAGGCCCATCCAACATGTGGCAATCTAAACTAGAGGTTTAATGCTGCAAAAGTATGGAGGGAAGGGATCTGAGCTCCTGGCAGTCATTTCAAACTAATCTATCCACCTTTGAAAGACCATCTCAAAATGCATTCTTTATATTGTTAAAACATTCATTCAGTACATTACCCAGACAACTATGTACTTAGCTTGGTCAAAAGAAATGTGAACAAACTTAGTCATGATAGTTTGAAGCAGATAATCAACAGATAGTTTGGTTATGCTTTCAGCTCTGTAGTATAACATCCTTTATGTATGTTCCCTAATAAATGCCACAAAAACAGCATAACCTAGAGTTCAACAAGGGGTGCCTGGGATCGGTACTCACCAGTTATTGTATTTAAATAACCTCAGGACGCTTTTGTGTCACTGCACAAAGTCAAACTAATTGCTAACAGTTGAGTACTCTATTTGGAACTAGGGCAGTCTGTTACAGTTGCGCCAAGCAGCAATTTAACACCAAGCAAGGGATACCCAGGTGGTATCTGGGGTCAATGTGCAACCTGGTATCAGTGCGGTTGTTCTACGCAGTTGTGGCTTGATGTTACTGTTTCTCTATCACCCAGTGTGGGTTTTAGACTCATTTTTACAAATAAAAAATGATGCCTAGCTATCTAGCTATTGACAAGCATTGACCCACGCAGGTTGCTTCCCCATCGCTTAAGGAACGGGGCCAATGAAAAGCTACCAACATTGGGACATGGGGCAGGTGACATTCATATGCCCAGAGGTTATTACAGTTCAGGTTATTTCTTTGTTACACTCCATTGTCAACCCCCTACCATTTGACAAACTGTTAGTACCCTATCCATGTCTAGCCCCAGACAGGAGTCTCTGTGCAGCATTGTCTACATCAAGGCCATGCTCATCTGTTCTTGGGTGAAAAAAGAACAGCCTGTTTGTCTTTTCTCAGGTATCCAGATCCTATTTATTCAAGAAGCCCAAGTGCTATATAATACTACAGAGCTGAAAGCATATTGAAATAACATTATTGATTGTGTCCTTCAAGCTTTCATGATTAATTTTAATCACATGGCTTTTGACCTAACTAACTACACAATTTTCTGGATAACAATTGAATAAACATTCCAAGATGGTCTGAGGTGAGGCGGCAAGTGGTGGAGTTTGAAATGTTTCAGGTTCTTTCAGGATTAGAAGTGATTAGAACGGGGGCCAGGAGATTAAGCTTTTCAACACCCTTTCCAAGATCTCCTTTGGCTCAGCATTCTTCCCCCCCCCCACCAGATTAAGCCTTTATTATAAAACGTGGGACACTTTTGTCCTAAACTGAAGACTCCGTATTCCAGGTTCATGTAACTGCAGAGCATAATTAGTATTCTTCCCCATGCTCAGTATGGGTAGGGATCATGCAGAGGGGGAAAATGATAAAAGGAGAGGACAAAGGAGAGAATGACTGAAGCCAGACCACAAAGAGCATTTAGGTAGGAAAATAGAAGGCCAACACCTGAAGTTACCAGTGGGATAGAGGGATTAAATTGGAATCCAGGAGACAGACAGACAAACTGATGTTAGCATAGCTTCAGGTAAAAGAAAAGGATTGTCTGAGAGTTGAGATTAACCACCTCAAGAGCAAAGAGGAGCCCCAGCACACTGCCACTCACAGGTCACATTGCCAGTCATCAGGAGATAACTGCCAGTCATCAGTTTTGCTTAAGAGTCTCCACTGAAAGAGCTCTTTTCCGCCCAATCAAGATTTACACTACAAATACATTTATATAGTACCTTCAACAAAGGAAAACCTCCCAGAGCACTTCACAGGAATGTAAACACAGTATCTTTACAGTGCAGGAGGCAATTTGGCCCATCGAGTTTGCACTAGCTCTTTGAAAGAGCATCCCACCTATCCCACTCCCCTGCCTTATCCCCATAACATTGCAAAGTCTCTTTCAGGTAGCAATCTAATTCCATTTTGAATATCTTGATCAAATGTGCCTTTACCACCCTTTCAGGAAGTTTGTTCCAGACTCCAACCAACCTCTGGGTGAAAAATTGTCTCCTCGCATCACATTTATTCCTTTTGCTGATTATTTTGAATTTGTGCCCTCTAGTTCTTGATGTTCTCTTGAGTGGGAACAGTTTCTTACTATTTACCCTGTCCATACCCCTCAGGATCTTGAATACCTCCATCAAGTCTCCTATCAGCCTTCTTTTCTCCAAGGAAAACAGTTCCAACCTCTCCAATTTAAAACGCATAGCTACAATTCTTCATCCCAGGAATCACCCATGATCAGGAATCTCCTCTTCACTCTCTCTCCAATGCCTTCACATCCTTCAAGTATGGCACCCAGAACTGGACACAGTACTCCAGATGAGGCCTAACTACTGTCTTGTGCAAGTTCAATATGAACTCCTTACTCTTGTACTCAATGTCCCAATAATTAAAGCCTAAGATACCATTTGCTTTACTAACTGGTCTCTCATCAAGCCCTGCCATCTTCAATTATGTATGCACTGAGGTCCCTCTGTTCCTGCATCTCCTTTAGAGGCTCTCCCTTTATTTATTATCAGCGATAATAATAATTGGCCAGCAATGTCAATGGAAACAGCAATACAAGTAACTAAAAGCTTGGTCAATGAATTAAGTTTTAAGGAGAGTCGTAGAGAGGAGAGTGTTGAAAACACAGGGAGGGGCTTGGGGAAACATAGACTTGGTGGGCAAGAGAAAGAGGGCAGTTGAACAGATGGCTTCAATCTGAGATAAACAAATCCACAAGCTCCTTGCATGTTGCTGGTGGGAGGCTGGAGGGTCTGGGAGTTTAAGGAGATTGCTAGCGGGGAAAAGCCATAAGTAATCTTTGTAGTGCAGGATAATCTGCAGTGAGCATAGCTTCGCTGCCCATCGTGAGCAATTCCTACGCCCATTTCCCTCACCACTTGACCTTCCAAACAAACAAGCACTTCTGCCTCACTCCACTTGCAAGGAACCCACCACCAAACATCATTCCACCGCCCTGCCCACCTCAAGAGATTCAAATTACTATTAGCAAACTCCAGGCTACAATCACACTGGTGGGAACTGACAGAAACCAAGTACCGGGTGCCCTCTGGCAACGGCAGAGCACGAGGTGGCCATCCACACAAACTACAAAGGACATTTGTTTCCAAGAAAGAGTATCAACAACCTTTCTTCCCATGGGCAATCACATAGTGGAACAAGCTACCAAAGGAAAACAGAGCCTCATCACTTGAAACCTTCAAGACACATTTTTAGATCATTTTTATTGATACTTTTTCCAGGTCCATGGCTACCATGTTGGTGGATTCAGTTATAGCCTTAAAAAGAGTGTTGGATAAGTATTTGGTGCAGAAACAAAAAGTTCTGGGATACGGGGGTGGGGTTGGGAGTTAGGAGTCAGGACATTGCTCTTTGAAGGGTTGTAGGTTGACTGCCCTCCTGCTGTGCTGTAGGTTTCTATTCTATATCAGTAGGTCATGATAGTTCAGCAGATTAAAGGATGTTAGCCCGTGATGGCGACACAGCCAAAGCAGAAAGGAAAGACCCACACACTCCGACCAGCTCCCAGGATTAGACAAGTTCCTTCAGTGCGACGGAAAACCTATAACTCAACCCGGTAAACACCATGTACCAGATTGTGAACATTAAAGCACGAAGGGACCCCCGCCCGCCTCCCGCATTAACTCACCAGCTCCGCTTCTCCTTCCAACAACTCCGCGCCACAACTGTTTAATTTTCAAATCCCTTGGCTCAACCAATCAGAAACACTACCAATCCGCAGCCAATCACAAAGCGGCTACCGCAGTGACAGCCAATTACGCCCCAGCTTATGTAGCGGACGGCTAATCAGACCCAGGCTTCCTCAGCGGCCAGTCAATCACAACCCTTCTGGCTCACCGGACGGCCAATCTCGATTCGGCGGCCTCAGTGGACGGCCAATCACAGCCCGTGAGCGTCAGTGGGCGGCCAATTACGCCCCGGTTCTCAGTAGGCGGCCAATCACAACCCGCTTGCCTCACTGGCTAGCCAATCACGGACCGGCTCTCTCAGTAGACGGCCAATCACGACCCGGCTACTTCACCGACCGGCTAATCAGGAACTGACCGGCTGCCACAGAGGACGACTAATCACAGCTCTGCATCAGTGAACGACCAATCAAGAACCGGCCGTCTTAGTGGGCGACCAATCAGCGTCCGGCTGCCTAAGTTTACGGCCAATCACAGCCCGGTTGTCTCAGTGGACGGCCAATCACAGCTCGATTGAATACCTAAGTCTAAAGCACAGAAATTCTCAAACCTGAACTTCCTTTGAGGCGCCTCTTAAAACTTATTGTTTTTGACCAAGTTTTTATCTGCCCTTTGTGCCTCTTTCAGTGTCATTTTTTCACAGAAGGTGCCATTCAGTTATCATCAGAATTTAGTCCTGCTTCCCAGCTTCATCCTCCTACTCCTACAAATGAATTAAAATACATGTCCAATATGTACCTATGGAATCTGGCTCACTGCCCTCTCATGTAAGTGTGTTCCAGACCTTAATAATCATATAATTGCTTTGGCGCAGAAGGAGGCCATTTGGTCCATTGTGTTTGTACTGGCCCTCCGAATGAGCAATTCCGTTAGTGCCATTCTCCTGCCTTCTCCCCATAACCTTGCACATTCTTCCATTTCAGATAACAGTTTACTTTCCTTTTGAATGCTTCAATAGAATCTGCCTCCACCACGCTCTCAGGCAGTGCGTTCCAGGCCTTATAACCACTCAATGCGTGAACAAAATGATAAAAGCAAAATACTTCCTGATTGGACGCCTTCAACTAGCTTCTCTAGTTGTTTTCATATGCCTGCAGTTGTGCCAGTATATTTGGTTGTTCACATCCACCGCGTATGATCAATGTGACAACTGCTATACACGTGTCCCAAGTTTCCATGTGGGCTCATTCCTGTTGAGAACATTGAAAGTTTGTATTCTGAATGGCTCTCCAATGCTCAACTCTGGAAATTATTTGACAGTTTTGTCAAAATGTAATTTGGATTTCTGCTTTTTCACCTTGAGTATTTCATTCACTCTTCTGACTTCAGTAGCTGTTTTGTTGTTGGAAGAGTAGTTTGGGTGTGGTGTGACATTAGTCTTTGGACTGAACTACTTTCCATGCCTTCAATCAGTGTGTTTTTCTACTCGAGGATTGCCCTGTATACATCTGTGCTAGATTTGCTTGATTTCTACATGATTCCTTTGGCGATTTTCACTGCCACCTCAAACTTTCCATTTGACTGGGGATAGCGTAGAGATGATGTATAGTATTGAATTTCCCAATCCTTTGTGAAGCGGTTGAATTCTTCACTCATGAGCTGAGGGCCTTGTCACTCATCAGAATATCTGGAATGCCATAACAATTGAAGTGTGTTTTCAGGCATTATACAATCTCACCAGGAGACGTTGAAGCCAGCTAATCTAACTCCCAGTAGTCAGAATAGTAGTCTATGGTGATAAGATAATCAGTTCCTTCTAGAGTAAACAGGTCTACTCACAACTTCATCCATGGTCTGTCTGGGATGTCATGCTTCATCAACGACTCTCTAGCTTTTTTTCTAATTCATTTTTGGGATGTGGGCATTGCTGGCTAGGCCAACATTTATTGTACATCCCTAATTACCTTTGAGAAAGTGGCGGTGAGCTGCCTTCTTGAACCCCTGCAGTCCCTGTAGTGTAGGTGCACTCACAGTACTGTTAGGGAGGGAGTTCCAGGATTCTGACCCAGCGGCAGTGAAGGAACAGCGATATATTTCCAAGTCAGGTTCATGAGTGACTTGGAGGGGATCTTCCAGGTGGAGGTGTTCCCATGTGTCTGTTGCCCTTGTCCTTCTAGATGGTAGTGGTCATGGGTTTGGAAGGTGCTATCTAAGGAGCGTTGGTGAGTTTCTGCAGTGCATCTTGTAGATGGTACACACTGCTGCCACTGTTCGTCAGTGGTGGAGGAAGTAAATGTTTGTGGAAGGGGTGCCAATCAGGCGGGCTGCTTTGTCCTGGCTGGTGTCAAGCTTCTTGAGTGTTGTTGGAGCTGCACTCATCCAGGCAAACGGAGAGTATTCCATCACATTCCTGACTTGTGCCTTGTAGATGGTGGACAGGCTTTGGGGAGTCAGGAGGTGAGTTCCTCGCTGCAAGATTCCTAACCTCTTGCCTTTGTAGGCACAGTATTTATATGGCTAGTCCAGTTCAGTTTCTGGTCAATGGTAACCCCCAGGATGTTGATAATGCGGGCTTCAGCAATAGTAATGCCATTGAATGTCAAGGGGTGATGGTTAGATTCTCTCTTGTTGGAGATGGTCGTTGCCTGGCATTTGTGTAGTGCGAATGTTACTTGCTAGGCCCTGCTTGCTAATTTTCTATCTAGCTCCCTAAATTCAGAGTGCAGGACCACATCCCTCTTTCTACCTATGTCATTGGTACCGATGTGAACCCTGACTGCTGGCTGTTCACCCTCCCCCTCAGAGTGCTCTAAATCATCCTCATTGTGAAAAAATCCTCTTGTTCTTTAGCAAATCTTAAAGTGACCTCTGATTACCAACCCATCTGCCAGTTTCTGTCTGCTTGTTCCATCAAACCTCTTCATAATTTTGAATACCTCTATTAGGTCTCTCCTTAAACTTCTTTGCTGTGGGAACATGGCATCAGGAGCGGGACTTTAGCACCTCAAGCCATTCAATGAGATCATGACTGATCTGCAACAGGATTCCAAATCCACATACCCTTAATGCCTTTGATTAACAGATTAATAATTAACAATTGCCATTTGCGAAAGGAAGTTCCAAATTTTTATCACCCTTTGCATATGCAAGTGTTTCCCAATTTCACTCCTGAAAGCTCTAATTTTTAGGCTCTGCCTCCTCATCTTAGCCTAGAGGTTTGCAAACTGTGGCTTCGCGGGTGCATGCAGCTCATTAAGGACTCATGTCTAGTCCCCAGTATTCATCAATCAAACCCATTTTGATGATAATTAAATGACACTTGTTTTTTTATTAAAATTTTATTAACATACTTGTGAGAATTCAATTACCAACTTTTTTGTAAACACCTTTAAAATGTTAATGAAATATTTCTGTCTTGTTTTTCATTATTATTAGCATTTGAGTGACAGTATTGTGGCTTTTAAGATATTGTGTTTTTAACCCCTAAATTTTGAAAAGGGTTATTGTTATGAAGATAAAAACAAAAAGCTAAAAGCTACTGCGGATGCTGGAAATCCAAAACAAAATTTATATTTATATTTATATTGCAAAAACTGCCCTTGGTAAGCTCACCTCATTCCATGTCATCGGCTCAGTTCTAAACAGCGAGCTCGTAAACTCAACAGAGAGACGTTTTTTATAATCCTGTGGTTTGTCTTCAGATATACGGAACAAAACTGCTGCAGCATAGGTAGCTTTATAAATACAAATTAGACTTCATTACGGTTTATACTTCTATCCCATTTGGCATATTCAACACAAGCTCCAAGTGTCATGCATGCACACTTGGGAACAATCTGAACAAACACAAAGAAATCAGAGACAATGTACATCTCATGTAATAGGGAACAGCCAAAAATGAAAAGGCAGCCAATCTGAACCATAAAAACAAATGTTGGTAGGTCAAAAGTACTTCAGATGCTGGAAAGCTGAAATAAAAACAGCACGCCTGCCACACATGTGCAGAAAGAAATAGAGTTAAGGTTTCAGATTTTGATAGAAGGTCATTGACCTGAAACATCAACTCTGTTTCTCTCCCCACAGGTGCTGCCAGACCTGCTGAGTATTTCCTGCACCTTTTTTTTTATTGCCTTAAGTGGGTACCATTCCCAGCTTGGTCTATTGATGGCCACATTGTACTGTGCTCATACTGGCATCGGTCAGAGATTAAATGGCCTGAAATCTAATGTGGTCCATCTAGGAACTTTGTTCCAATAACAGATTCACGTTAGGTCTATGGAATTCTTGATGCTTTTTCACACACACAGAAATGTTAGATTGGCTCAACAGGTTTCAATCATTCTCTCTCAGACAGGCTTTGTACAGACATCAACTACCAAGCCTCATTAACCATGCACCCATTACTCAACAAACCAAGTTTGCCATTTCATTATACTCACATATATTTGCCATTTCATATATCCCTCCGCAAGCATTTCTGTGCACTCTCTCATACAACACACTAGAACTCTATGGGAAAATCTTAAATCAATACATAAATATTGAATTTCAGCTGAAATTTTTTAAAACAAAGCTAAATGTTCTTCAGGAAAATAAGCATGCAAAAACTGCCCCTGGTAAGCTCACCTCATTCCATGTCATCGGCTCAGTTCTAAACAGCGAGCTCGTAAGCTCAACAGAGAGACGTTTTTTATAATCCTGTGGTTTGTCTTCAGACATACGGAACAAAACTGCTGCAGCATAGGTAGCTTTATAAATACAAATTAGACTTCATTACGGTTTATACTTCTATCCCGTTTGGCATATTCAATTTAAATCTCAATTTCAATATTTTAATTAAATCGGTTATACTTCTATCCCGTTTGGCATATTTCAATTTAAATCTCCATTTATATTTCTCCCTTCTTCTAACTATGCTTCAGTTCTGCCGAAGGGCCATGAAGGCTCAAAACGTTAACTGATTTCTTCTCCGCCGATGCTGCCAGACCTGCTGAGTTTTTCCAGGTAATTTTGTTTTTGTTATTGTTATGAAGGTTGCCAATTATTGTTCTGGACTCTCCAATATTTTGTATCTATTTTATCTGTTCCCCTTAATATCTTGAAAACGTTAATCAAATCACCCTTTAACTTTCAAAATTCAAGGGAATACAACCCTAAATTGTGTAATCTCCCATTGTAATCTAACCTTTGGTGTCCAGATATCATTCTGGTAAATCTATGCAGCACCTCCTCCAAGGCAATACATCCTTCCTAAGATGTGGCGCTCAGAACTGCTCACACTACTCCAGGTGTGGTCTAGCCAAGGATTTTTTTTAGGATGCAGCCTTCTAACCCCTTATTTTCTAGTACTCTTAGATATAAAGACTAGAATGCCATTATCCCTTTGATTATTTTCTGTAGCTGTTCATACTTTTTGAATGATTTCTGTACACGGGCTCCCAAGTCACCTTGGACCTCCACTGTTTCTAGCAGAATGCACTTTGTTCTGTCCTTTTTAGATCCAGAGTAGATGACCTCACATCTGCTTACACTGAATTGATTTAATCTATTAATAGCTCTGTACTTTCATGTTTTAATCTACAAGGTACATAATTCCACCCATCTTAGTGTCATTAGCAAACTTGGATATGTGGCTTTCTGTCCCACCATCTCAATCGTTAATATGGTAAATAGTTGAGGCCTTAACATAGATCCTTAATGTATACCACTAGTCATGTCATACCAATTAGTATACCTGCCCATTACCCCTACTCTCTGTTTTTTGCCACTCAGCCAATTTTCTAATCTGGTCAATAATTTGCCTCAATTCCATGTGCATCACATTTAGTTAAGTTTCTTATGAGGGATTTTACCAAATGCCTTCTGGGAACCCAGCAAAATAACATCCATCGGCATTCCACCATGCACTACTTTAATCACCTCTTCAAAGAAATTCAATCAGGTTCATCAGGTGTGACCTATCCTTTACAAATCTATGCTGGCTGTCTCTGATCAACTGAATTTTCAAGGCATTCAATTACCCTATCCTTAATTATAGACTGTAGATATTTCCTGACAACAGATGTTGGGCTAACTGCTCTATAATTCCCCGGTTTCCTGCTTTCAGCTTTCTTAAATAGCACAGTGGTGTGCAATTTTCCAATCTAAAGTAAGAATTTGAGCATCAAGACAACTTTGAAAGATTATAGTGAGGACATCTGCAATGTCTCATGGTATGGACAGGAGTGTGATTAATTTAAACAGCATAAATTCCTCTTCTTGCCACTTGCCTATAAATAGAAAAGTGTTTTGATTTGCTCCCCCCCGCCCCCCTGCCAATTTAAGCAATGGCTTTTTCCCAACCCCTCTGTTTTGGTGTGATCCAATTTTTATTATTAACCCCACAGCAAACTTGAAAGAGGATGAACTCAAAGGGTTAGTTTATTTGCACACACTCAACGTGGTAGGAAGATCACAGCATTGCCTCCTTTGCCTTTGTACAGTAAAGGAGGGATAGAGAAAAGAAATATTAACAGTGCAGAGAGCACAGAGAAAAGAAGTATTGTTTCACATGGGTGCAGAGTCCAGAATCAAAGTCCAAAGAAGTATTCCTTCATGGAGGTCGGTGAGCAGAAAACTGATGCTGGATAATTCACTTTTCTGGTGGTGGTGAATTCACACGATGAGATAGGCATGCAGAGATGAATAAGGCTTATAGGCGATGGTACAGAAGTTCCAGCAGAAACAGTGTAGATGCGGCCAGGTATTCAAGCTGGGTATTCAAGTAGTATGTCATAAATGATCAGCTGTCCTTTTTTACTAACAGGCAGCTTGATGTTTATTCTTGATCATGCACAACTTAGAATTATCAGAAAGAAAAGCATGATTTTCTTTAAAAAATTAAAAAATAAGTTCAGGATTAAGATCATCAGGTTTTAAGTTACAGCCCAAAAGGAACATGAGAGAAGCAGATTTGTTGCTGACATACAGCAGGTTGTGGATGGGGAAGGTAAATGTAGTGTGATTATAGCCAAGCCCTGCATATTCAATGCACAATCTTCAAGCTTGCTCATGTTTGTGTGCCAAAAGCAGGAGACAAACCGAATAATGATTTCACTCGAGTCTCAAGAGGTCTACATCAAAAATCAAAGTAGCATTAGGTAGAATGACGCCAGGGTGGCCAGCAGCTCCATAAGCATAGTCAGTTCTTTTCTGTGAGGCTGCTTGTAGGATGGTAAACAGCAGACTGACTGCCGTTTGCGATTGTCCCGGAATTTGGCTTGATCTCCCGTGGACTTCCCGAGACTCCATTTGTCCTGGATCTCTCCAGACAGCGAGGGAGAAAACTGCTCAAGGTCTCCCCTTGTCGCTGCCCAATCATTGTTGGTGTATGTGCACTATGCTGCCACCAGAGCTAGCACAGGGCTCATGAGCAGACACAGGGTGTAGCAGCACTAGTGGCTGGCACCACTGTTCTCCCAGCTTCAACAGATGGATGGTTGGCATTGCAGTTGGGTGAGTTTGAGTGGGAGGGTGGGTTCGGCAGGCTCCATCTCGCCCGAGTGGAAGGGACAGCAACACTATGGGTAGAATTTTCCACTCGGCATGTGGGCGCGCACCAAACACGTGAAATAGCGTACGATAACATTGGATGAGCGTCCTGATGCCATTGCGCACTCACGTGATATTTCGATCGGTGGGTGTGCGCAAGAGTCAGCAGCGTGCCCGCCGACAATTAAGGGCCTGTTAAGACCGTTAATGGAGCAATTAACAGCAATTTTTCGCTGCCTGTCCAAAGTTACAGTTGGCGGGCGGGTGAATCAGCCAGGCGGCCTTTGCATTTTTGAAGAAACCTCAAACAAGGGCGGGATGAAGTTTCTGAGATTAATTCAAAAAAAGATTAAAGTGTTTGGACAGAATGTTCAGCGTCCGTATGTTGAGGTGCCTCATTCTGAGACCTGCACATTTTTTGAGGATTTTAAATTCTGATTTTATCGATTTTAAATTCGTCAGCTCTGTGAGGCAGCTCTCTGTCTTCAGGGAGCTTTCCTTCCGCACTCTCATGCTGACTTCAGCGTTCGCCCTCCTCCCGCCCCGGCAGTATTTTATTTGTAGACCCAATTATAAAATTTATGCCATCAATACACAGGCTCCACCAACTTCCTTGATCTTCTCTTCAGCCTTCCTGCTGAAGAACTTTGCCTTGACAATGACTGGCTGTTTTGGTAGTCTTCCTTTGCCCAGGACTTTATAGTAACCAGCATGCACAACATCAATAACAGGTGCTGGTCCTTCAGGTTTCTTGGCATAGTTTAATCTGGTCTGTTCACTGACCAGCGTCCACAGCTTATCCAGATTTATGGTCGGACAGAACAACTGATTCTTCTTTAGATGATAATGTCTCATACCAACTTTTCCAAAGTAACCTGGATGATATTTATCAAAGTTGATTCTGTGATGATGCATACCACCAGCATTGCCACGACCACCAGGATGCTTCCTGTGTTTGCCAATACGGCCATGACCATGGCTAACGTGTCCTCTTAACTTCCTGGTTTTTCTCAATCTGGATGGCATCTTGGCTGATGACGCAAAAGAGCTCCCGCCCCGGCAGGGCTGAGCCTTTCAGCGTGCCTTTCACGCTGGCTGGGCGGCCGTTAATTGGCCATCCAGTGTGAAACCGCGGTCAGCGGCTTGTTCCCCAGTCGCCCGCCGGCCCTAAAATTCTACACTGTAGTTCCAGCATCCCCTCCTGTTCCTTTGGTCCCTGGTAGCGCCCAGCCCCAGGGCTGCTTTGGTCTGTCACCAGCCTCCACCTTCCACTCTCCAGGTGAAGGGTCCCTCAATTCCACCCCCCCTCCTCCCCGTTGGTCACCCTGGTTATGTCCTGGAACGCGGTGCCTGAAAGACAGACCAGGGGAAACAAATTCAATCACTTTCAAAAGGGAATTGGATAAGTACTTGAACTGGATAAATTTTGCAGGGTTACGGGGGAATGCGACTAAATGAATAAACTGCACCAAAGAGCTAGCACAGGCACGCTGGGCCGAATGGCCTCAGTGCGGAGTGGGTGGCCCTGTCCCGATGCCCCTGGAGAGGAGGGGGGGTGGCGGGGTAGGGGAGTGGGTCCGGTGAAAGTGACGCACGATCATTACTGACCGCTCAGCTTCTCACTGACAATCGCCGGCCCACGCCACTACAGTTTAAAATTCAAGTACAGCAAATGAGCCAATCACAGTACAGCCGGTACATGTATCCGCCAATCACAGTGCGGCCGGCTGAGGAGACCGCTAGTCACAATGCAGGCGGTTGAGGAGGCAGCCAATCACAGTGCGGCCGGTTGAGGAGACAGCTAATCATAGTGCGGGCGGTTGAGAAGACAGCCAATCACAGTGCGTCCGACTGAGGAGACAGCCAATTACAATGTGGCCAAATGAGGAGCTAGCCAATCACAGTGCAGCCTGCTGACGGGACTGTCATTTACCATGCGCTTTTCCCAGGGCAGGGCCACAAGGTTCAATATTGAAAAGCTAAAATATTTTTTGAGAATTTAAGAGGAACAAAAAAAGCCGAAGAGTCAAACCTACCATCCTATTCTCAGTTTCGATTTAGATATTGGTGCGATAGAAATTGAAATTTTACTGTGGGCAAGGCATTATGGGACTTGTAGTCCTGAAGTGGTGCGGCGGCGGCAGCGCGCATGCGGGAATCCTGCGCTCCGCGGAATCGGATCCAATTTCGGGCGGTGAGAGTGTGTGGTGGTGCAGGTACCGTGTTCCAAACAGGCATTTGGGGTGAAGGCCCATCACTGCAGTTAAAGTCACCGTGGTTGTCACGTGAGCCGGTTGGAACTGGCCAGGGTTAAGCCTGTGTAGGAAAGGGACGGAGCCTGTATGACCTTCTCCCATCTGGGTTTCTCAGGTTCAATGCAGTGGGATATCTTAACTCGTTTAGCAACCCCAGGCAGGACACCTTACAGACTGTCAATGTGCAAGTACAGTACAACTGAAAAACTCGAGGAAGTCTTTCAGAGTGTTAGTAGTAAGGGAATGGGGCTCTGTAGGACCAAATCGTGATTGCATTCTCAGTGCACTTTGTTGCTGACAGCAAATTGCATTTATATAGCTTCCAGGAAAACGGCCAAAGGCACTTCACAGGATCATCATCAGTCAGAGGTTGATAATGAACCAGAATTATCTGGAAAAACTCAGCAGGTCTGGCAGCATCGGCGGAGAAGAAAAGAGTTGACGTTTCGAGTCCTCATGACCCTTCAGCAGAAGTTCTGTTGAAGGGTCGTGAGGACTCGAAACGTCAACTCTTCTTCTCCGCCTATGCTGCCAGACCTGCTGAGTTTTTCCAGGTAACTCTGTTTTTGTTTTGGATTTCCAGCATCCACAGTAGTTTTTTGTTTTTATTATAGAGGTTGATACTGAGCCACGGATCGAGATTTTTACATAGAAGACTTAAAACTCAGAGATAGGCTTTAAGCAGGAGAGGGAGGCAGAGAGGTTTAAGGAGGAATCCCAGATCTTGGGACCAAAACTGTTGCAGAAAGTGATGATTGGGGAGGCTGAAGTTGGAGATATGCTGAGTTCTTGAAGGATTATAGTGCTGGAAAAGGTTACAGAGTTAATGAGGTTAAGGCAATGGAGGGACTTGAACATGAGGATCAGCATTTAAAGTTTGATATGTTGATGGACTGGATGTAGGTCACTGAACACTGAGTGCAAATTAGGATATGGTTAGCAGAGTTTATGGAGGCTGGGAGGCTGGCAGGAGAGCATTGAAATGGTCCAGTCTGGAGGTAATCAAAATGTGTTTGAGGGTTTCAATAACAGACAGGGGTTGAGCCAGATGATATTATAGAGTTGTAAGTAGGTGGCGTTGGTGACGCAGTAGTTATGAGGTAGGGAGCTCAGTTTGGCATCAGGCCACAGGTGTGAACAGTTCAGTTTGGTCTGAGACAGTGACTAAGGAAGGTGAAGGAGTCAATGAGTGAGTGGTGTTTGTGGTGGCAGTTGAAGAGGATTGCTTCGGTCTTCCCAGTGTTTAATTGGAGCAAATTGCAACTCATCCAAGATGGGATATCAGGCAAGTAGACTGAGAACTCCAAGGCAGTGGGAGGTTGAGGGAGACTGTGGTGAGGTAGAGCTAGATTTCATCAACATACATGTAGAACCTGCGGTGCTAAGCTGGGATTGCTCTTTTATAGAGCTGGCATAGTGAGCCAAATAGCCTCCTGTGTTGTAATCATATAACGTACTGCTGCCTGTGAACTGGTAAAAAGATTTAAACCCATCACGCATACTATCTGCAGAGTCAGAACATGCTCCAGAGCTAGACTGCAAAATTTGTTTTGCAGACAGTCTAACTGCAACCTCGACTGCAATGATTTGGTGCGATTGTTTATCTCTGATTGTAAAATTGGATGTGGAGCATGACAAATGGCAAGGGTAGGATCACTGTGGCTTTGGTTCTGTTCTGATGACCAGCCTAACAGAAAGAAAACTTTGAGGGTGAAGCCTGGAGTGCGAGGGTGCTGAGGGTACAAGGTACATGAATCCAGCAGCTTTAGATTTTCACGAATCACTTCTATTACTTAACACAAAATATTTTGTTTAATTTGAATATAAAGATTATGGGCAGAATTTTTCCGTTGGCGATTTGGGGGCGGGGCCCACTTGCTGACACGAAAATAACGCGGGATGACGTCGGGAGGCACCCCTGACGTCATCCCGGTCCATTTAAATATTCAGGAAGGCGGTGGGACAGCGAAACCAGCTGTCTGCCCGCCGACCTGTCAATGGCCAATTGAGGCCATTGACAGGGTAGTTAAATCAATTAAAGGCCCTGCCCAACCAACCTTAAGGCTGGCGGGCAGGCCTGGAGCCCCAGCGGGCTTCAGAAAAAACATGAAACCTCATCCACCGGCGGGATGAGATTTCATGAAGGTTTTAAAAATCTTTAATAAAATTTCTGTGATATTTATTAACATTTCCCATCTCGTGTGACATTGTCTTATAGAAGTGGATTGATGCTCTACCACCTTGCCACTTTTTATCTGTGCTCAAGGTTAAATGTGCAGTCTTGTGCATGTGAAAATGGGCACTGTTTAACAAGTTATTAATGGTACGGTGTCTGTGGTATGGTGAGCATATGGTGATTGGGTCACTGCAGTAGAAAAGAAAGGAGCATGGATCAGTTCACCCTTTATTCAAATAAAATATATGCTATAGTGCCCGTCCCCCTCATTAATTTGATTATCAGTCAGCAAACACTCATGATTAGATCACAATTGCTAATGTGAATGGGAGTTTTGGACACTGCCTTAACTTTTTTCTTTCTACCAAGATCCCAACATTGAATAAGCAAAGTAAACTAAAAACATGACAAAGCTACCATCATAAATCTGTATCGTTTAAGAAAATTTAAATCCTAAGAAAGTGATTTCAAGAATGTCAGGGTAAATTTTTCATTATGGATACTCTTGGTGAAGGAGCAATGCAGAGTGGGATATCTAACTGACTTTACAATGGCTGTTCCTGCCTCAACATCCATCTTTTGACCCTTATTGAATTAAAGTCTATGGCACAAAACAGGTCATTCAGCCCAACTGGCCTATGTTTCACATGAGCCTCCTCCCACCCCTCTTATCTGATAATATCAGCATATTCTTCTATTCCTTTCTCCCTCATATGCATATCTAAATTCTCCTCAAATGTGTTTATGCTATTCGCCTCAACTACTTGTGGCGGCAGCTTCCAGTTCTTCCCATTCTTTGGATAGAGAAGTTCCCCCTGAATTCCCTTTTGGATTTATTAGGGACTCTCATATTTATGGCCCTTAGTTCTGGTCTTCCCACAAGTGAAAGCAGCTTCTCTGTGTCTACCCTATTAAACCCTTTCATAATATATTGTGTCACCCCCTCACTGTTCTCTCCAGAGAAGAGAGTCACAGGCTTTTCAGTCTTCATAAGTGTACCCTCCCATTTCTATCATTTTGAATCTTTTTTGCCCCCATTCTGGTTCCTCCATATCCTTTTCTTGTAACCTGGCAACCAGATGCACAGTACTCGGCAAGTGTGGTCTAACCAAGATTGCTACAAGTTTAACATAACGTCTCTGTTTTTGAATACAGTGCCTGATTATCTCTTTTATTTCCATATTTACCTCTGTGCCTACTTTTAGTGACTTGTGGGTTCGTACTTCTAAATCCCTTTGCTCCCCTACTCCATTTAGACTCATTCCAGCAATATGTAACCTCCTTATACCTAAGAAAATATATACTTGCAATATAGGGAGCGCAATTAATAACCATCAAACTAATTCCTGGGATGGAGGCATTGTCCTATGAGGAAAGATTAAATAGATTGTGCCTTTATTCTCTGGCATTTAGAAGAATGAGAAGTGACCTCATTCAAACATGCAAAATTCCTACAGGGCTCGACAGGGTAGATGCAGGAAGGATGTTTCCCCTGGTTGCGGGGGGCGGTGGGGGGGGCGCGGGGGCTAGGACATGGAACACAGTCTCAGAAGAAGGGCAGGCCATTTAGGACTGAGATGATGAGGAATTTCTTCACTCAGAGGGTGGTGAATCTTTGGCATTCTTTGCCCCAGAGGGCTGGGGAAACCCAGTCATTGAGTATGTTCAAGACTGAGATCAATGGAGTTCTACATATTAAGAACATCAAGAGATACAGGAATAATGCAGGAAAATGGTTTTCAAGTAGATCAGACATCATTGAATGGCTGAGCAGGCATGAAGGGCTGAATGGCCTCCTCCTATTATGTTCTTATTAATATATTTTTAAAACTAAATTTTAATAATTTGATCACGTACAAATGAAGCATGCCCTTTATCTGTTTCATTTCACAGGATTTTTTTTTATTGTTTGGATTTATTATCTTGTGATTCTTTATTACTGTAGGTTTCTATAACAAACTAATGGCTCAGAGACAAGCGGTGCTGGCTGTTCATCAAGCCCTCAAGAAATGTTTCCAGGTCATTGAGCAGCAACAAAATTCATGGGAAAGTACACTGACAGAATGCCTCCCCCTCCTGAGCTCACTGAGTAACCTGGCGGAGCAACTCCAGGCATGCAACAACGTGGTGCTTAAGAATACTCCCTTTCAAGAATTCCCTGATCTGCAACTCCGTCTGAAGTACAAACTCACCCAGGCTATCGAAATCAATTTGGAAAAGCTTGGTGAAAAAATGTAGGCTCTGACATCATTCATCTATTGATAATTAAGCCTAAAGTGCCATCTTGGGACATTAATTTGTACAAGCATTGACTTATTGCTGAAATCAGGCTAGATCTAATGTTAGATAAATTTATGGGCATTTCATTTTTGTGGGAAAGCTGATGGCTTCTGCAGGAAAGCTGGCCTAAAAGGGGGTTAGTGGGCCCAAAATTCTGCAGAACAAGAACAAAATTACTGCTGTTTTCCTGGGCTCCCAGTTGTTGAATCTTGCGTTCGTCAAATTGACATGTTGGCTTTGGAGAATAGAAGACTTGCCAGTTCAGGCATTCTCTGAGTTGAATAATCCCAGGTCATGTATTGCACAGTTAAGTGCTGAGTAAAGCCGCCTCTACTTTGTGGCAGTGATGTGCCTATTTCTCCACTTCAGAAGAGTGCATTTCTTACTTGCCACGTGCTTACTGCACCCCTACACCACCCCCAGATATCTTGTCAATTTGATGCGTATTAATATCCAGTTTGGGTGATTTTGTGAGGTGACAACTCCCTCCCCCCAATGCTGTTTAAGAAATGGCTTGTGATAGCACAGAGAGAAGCGTCACTGGACATGGCCTCAGGTCAGAAATGGGGCTCAGTCCCTAGCCAGCATTCCCCACTAAGGAGGCTCTGCACTAATAGTCCGATGTCATTAAACCATTCCTTCTAATGTCTCCAAGCAAGAATGATGTAATTCGTAATTTTATTTTAAAGTAAACAAGAACGAAAAGATCTCCAGGTGACCACAATATAAAGAGAGTTTTGACAGTGAGCCACAATTTCAGTGTAGTTCTACTGCCTTAAAAAAAACCATAGAAAAGCTAAAAAAAAAACCACTGAAAAGCTGAAATTTCCCTTGGGCAGCTCCAACAACACTTGAGATGCTACACCATCCAAGACAAAGCAGCCTGCTTGATTGGCACCCCTTCCACAAACATTCACTCCCTCCACCTCCAACAATGAACAGTGGCAGCAGTGTATACCAGCTACACGATGCACTGCAGAAACTCAGCAAGGCTCCTTAGGCAGCACCTTCCAAACCCACGACCCCTACCATCTAGAAGGACAAGTGTAGCAGACTCATGGGACCACCGCCACCTGGAAGTTCCCCTCCAAGCCACTCACCATCCTGACTTAGAAATATATCGCTGTTACTTCACTGTCATTGGTCAAAATCCTGGAACTCCCTCCCCAGTGGCACTGTGGGTGTACCTACACCACATGACAGCAGCAGTTCAAGAAGGCAGCTCACCACCACCTTCTCAAAGACAATTAGGATGGGCAATAAATGTTGGCCTAACCAACAAAGTCCACATCCCGTAAATGAATAAAAAAACATACATTTGTTATTATGTTCTCAAATTTGATTCATTTATTTTATTCACATTTTTGTCTCCTTGAGGATAATTATGACTTTGGCTGATGGTGTCATTTTTGAAAATCAAGGGAGATGTAAAATGGGCATCTGATCTAATACTATCTCCCATTTTACCGCCCTCCCTCCCCCACACTCCCCCTTCATGTTTTATAGGGCACTGCCTCATGCCAGTAGGCACATATAGGGCACAGGAGCTGGGCACTCTTCAATATTTGGCCCAAGTGAGGTTAGATAATCAGTTTTGGTGTGTTATTCAGCTTGTCTTCAATGTACACTGATTAAGATTCACTGGATAAGGAATGGGAGCCTTGTTTACTTTCTTCCCTCTCCAGCAATGTGATGCTGAGGCCAGTTACAGGGTGCCCACTGACATGACAGAGAGGTCAGCTAGCTCCATACAGTTTGAGAATTTGAATGGGAGTGTGTCTTTTGTTTTGTACGGGAGTGCTGTCCCCTGATCATATTGGTGAAACTTCATCTTGAAACCTTGTGCACTTTAGTTACAAATTCATAGTTATTGTAAATTTCACCTGGCTTGCCGAACTATCCCCACTCCAAATAATGTGGTGTTATTAACTTTGGTTTGGTTTGGATTAACTGTTGCCTTCTTGTTAATTCTCTTGTTGTTTAATCTCTGAAAGATCATCCATACAATTCAAAGGTTCAGAAGAGGAATGGAAGGTAAAAGCGAAGAAAATAAAACATATTCTAATATTAAGACATCTTATTGAGAAGTAACCTCCATTTACCTGGTACCTTATATCTCTGGGACATCCATATCAAATAAGTTACATTTGAACTGCAGTGGTGGTCAACCAAATGGATGCGCTAGGCTTCACAAATCACAAATTATATGACAAGCAGTCTGTTTTTGGTGGTTGGCTTGGGAACTAGTAAAACTCACTGTTCTTCAAATTGTCTGTAAGATATTAAATCAAACTCAGTTGAACATCCAATCTAAAAGACAGCACCCTATGAAAGTGCAGCATTCCCTTAGTTTCAGCCTAGACGGTGTTCAAATACTGAAGTGGGCCTTGAACCCACAACCTTCTGACTTTGAGGTAAAAGTGCCAACAACTGAACCAAGCTGATTTGCCTGTCAGAACTACTAGGATAAATTATTTAACTATGTAAATTCGCTGTTTTTGTGCACAATGTTGAGCTGAATTGGAAATCCATGATTTTTATAAGTGACTCCAGAAGACTAAAATGAACTTGCAGTGCCGTGGAATCAGGCTTAAACTGTGGTAGTTGTTACATTTCTAATTGAGATTTCACAGAGAGCCAGGGAGGAATATCCCATGTGGCTGTAATTTGAATTTGTTTGGTAATTAATCTTGATTGAACTAATGCTGTTCTTTTCCAACATCTGTCAAGGAGTGCTTTGCAAAGGGTACGGGACACAACGAATAACCAAGTGACAGTGTGCTTCCAAATGTATGAACAACATGCTGATGCCATTGGTTTGACTGCAGTCCTTGAGCGCTCATGTCTCTGTCCTTCTGTGGCAGACATGTTGGAATGGCTTCAAAATATCCAGCGGTTTTACAGAAGCCAGTATCCTTAACGTTGGCCCTTGTGCCTACAGGGCATCCCTCCTGGCTGGTGTCACTCTGCGGTAACTTCACAGGAAATGTAGGATCAGTGATGTGGCAATTCTATGCTGTTCCTTAAGATAGAAGGGTTGGCATCCTAAAACAGGTGTAATTGCAGAGGATTGAATGCGTGTTGTGAGGGGAAAGGGTGGTGGGGGAGTGGCGGTGGTAGGGGTTGGTGGGTGGTGTAGGGTTAGGTGGGAGGTGCAGGCAAGTGGGATGATGGTGGGAGCAGAGGGAATGAACATACGAATTAGGAGCAGGAGTAGGCCACTTGGCCCTTTGAGCCTGCTCTGCCATTCAATAAGATCATGGCTGATCTGATTATAACCTCAACCCTACATTCCCACCTACCCCTGATTCTCAGCACGGACTATAAAATATTCGCTAGAGCCATGTCTTCTCGGCTCGGCACCGTGCTGGACCAAATGATCCACCCTGACCAGTCCTACACCGTCCCGGACCGTACAATTTATGATAACATCCATCTGGTCCGGAACATAATCCACCATTCCCAGAGGGCTGGTCTGTCGAGCGCCTTCCTGTCCCTTGATCAGGAGAAGGCGTTCGACAGGGTGGATCACGAATATTTACTCGGGACTCTGCGAGCATTCGGTTTCGGGACGCACTTTGTCACCTGGATCCGACTTCTGTACACCGCCGCGGAGTGTCTAGTGAAGGTTAACGGGTCCCTGACGGCACCCCTTCGCTTTGGGAGAGTGGTACGTCAGGGCTGCCCCCTGTCTGGCCAGTTGTATTCTATTCGCGTGGAGCCTTTCCTGCGCCTCTTGCGGAAGAGGTTGTCGGGATTGGTTCTGCGCGGGCCGGGCATCGGGGTGGTCCTTTCGGCATACGCCGATGACGTGCTCCTAATGTTTAATGACCCGGCTGACCTGCAGAGGATGCGCGAGTGCCAGGAGGTCTACTCTGCGGCTTCTTCTGCCGGGATCAACTGGGAGAAATGTTCTGGACTCCTGGTCGGCCCATGGCAGATGGATCCCCTACCCAAGGAGCTCAGGCCTTTCACCTGGAGCAGGACCAGCATCCTCTACCTGGGGGTCCATTTCTGCCCTGCCGAGGAATCCTGGCCGGCCAACTGGCAGGAACTGGAGACGAAAGTCACCGCTCGCCTGCGGCGCTGGACAGGACTGCTCCGAGTGCTGTCTTACCGGGGTCGAGTTCTCGTCATAAACCAGCTGATCGCCGCCATGTTGTGGTATCGGCTGGTCACTTTGACCTCTCCCCCGGACTTTGTCGTAAAAATCCAGAGAATGCTAGTTGACTTCTTCTGGGACAAAAGATTGCACTGGGTCGCTGCTGAGGTTCTGAGTCTCCCGCTTAGGGAGGGCGGTCAGGTGCTAGTGTGCCTACGCACGCAGGTGGCAACTTTCCGTCTTCAGACCCTGCAGCGATACCTTTACGTCGAGCCTCCTCCGAGATGGTGTGCCCTGGCGACGTATTTCTTCCGCCAGGTGCACGGCCTGAATTATGACATGCAGCTCCTGTTTATAGAGCAGAGGGGCCTCGGTGGCTCCTTCCAGGTGTTGCCCGTCTTTTACCAGGACCTGATCAAAGTCTGGAACGTGGTCGCCTCGCGACGCAGCTCTCCCCCGTCAGGAGTAGCGGCTATCGTCAGAGAGCTGCTGCTCAGGAATCCGCCCCTCCGTCCCTTTCAGTGGCTGGCGGAGAGGAGGACTGTGGCTGCCGGGGTGACCAGGATCGGGGACGTACTGGGTGGCGGAGGACTGGGCTGGATGCTCCCACAGGAGTTGGCGCGCCGCGCGTCAGTGAGTGTCCAGGTCGCAGCCGATGCCATCCAAGACCTAAGAACGGTCGTGCTCGGACCCGAAGTCATTTTAGGTCTCGAGGTGGCCCAGGTGCGCGGTGATCTTCCGGCTGAACGTTCCCCTGTTCGGACGGAATTCCACATTGGCCCCAAGCCCCGAACCCTCCCTCGGGTGCCGGTGCCCCGCAATAATATGAGCCGCCTCGGGGACATGCCCTCCGTGCCATTTGGCACGGTGCGGAGGGGTTTTCTGTACGGTCTGCTGCTGCACACCTTCCATTTTCTCCCCCTGGTCCACCGCCCGGACACGCCCTGGCGTGCCTTGTTGCCGTCCGGCGGTGGAGGCCCCCGATGGGAGGCCCTCTACGGAGGAGTTCTCCCTCTTTCTATCGGGGACCTGGGTTGGAGGGTGTTGCATGCAGCAGTCCCCTACAATAGGAGGATGTTCAGGTTCACGGACTCCCAGGACACTTGCCCTTTTTGCGGTCTTGTGGAGTCCGTGGACCATGCATATATAGGGTGTCTTAGGCTGCACTCCCTTTTTAGTTATTTAAAAAATCTTTTATTACTATTTTGTTTGCACTTCAGTCCCACGCTCCTGATCTACGGACACCCGGTGCGGAAGGGGGTCGGGAAGGAGGAGGACCTCCTCGTGAACCTGCTCCTGGGCCTGGCCAAGTTGACCATCAACAGGTCCAGGCAGCAGGCGATCGACGGGGGAGTCCCGCCCGATCGTTTGTCCCTCTTCCGCGGCTACGTTCGTGGCCGGGTGTCCCTGGAAAGGGAGTACGCGGTGTCTGCCGGCACCATCGAGGCCTTCTGTGCCCGGTGGGCACCGCGGGGACTGGGGTGTTTTGTTGACCCCTTTAATCACACCTTAGTTTGATGTTTGTAAGGTTCCTTTAAAGTTTTTCCTTGATTTTACAGCTGACCTGACTTAGGGGCTGTGCTTGATTTCTCCCTTGTTTTTGTTAATTTAGTTTATTGTTTTGACTCGAAAAGAGTTACCCCTGATAACCTTTCACCCCCTTGTTAATCAAGAACCTATTTAGTTCTGCCTTAAAAATATTCAAAGACTCTGCTTCCACTGCCTTTTGCGGAAGAGAGTTCCAAAAACTCACAACCCTCACAGAAAACAAGTCTCATCTCTGTCTTAAATGAGCGACCCCTTGTTTTTGAACAGCGAACCCTAGTTTTAGATTCTCCCAGAAGAGGAAACATCCCCTCCACATCTACCCTATCAAGACCCCTCGGGATCTTAAAGGTTTCAATCAAGTCACCTCTTACTCTTCTAAACTCCTGTGGATACAAACCTAACCTAACCTGCCCAACCTTTCCTCATAAGACAACCCGCCCTTCTCTGAACTGCTTCTAATCCATTTACATCTTTCCTTAAATAAGGAGACCAATAGTGTACACAGTACTCCAGATGTGGTCCCACAAATGCCCTGTGCAAGTGAAGTATAACCTCCCCACTTTTGTCATTAATTCCCCACCGAATGAATGATAACATTCTATTAGCTTTCCTAATATCTTGCTGTACCTGCATACCAGTCTTTTGCGATTCATCCACCAGGACACCCAGATCCCTCTGCACCTCAGAGCTCCACAATCTATCACCATTTAGATAATATGCTTTTTTGTTCTTCCGGACAAAATGGACAATTTCACATTTTCCCACATTATACTTAATTTGCCGGATCTTTACCCTCTCACTTAACCTATCTGTGTCCCTTTGTAGTCTCTTCAAGTCTTCTTCACAACTTACTTTCCTACTGTTATGGCACAGCTGATGGCAAATGCTGAGCTGCTCAAATCCCAAAGGGCAACTTGAAACAACTGCCACAACTTTCTATAAATTTCGAAATGTGCGCCTTGAATTCAGTAATAGTAAGACCACCAAGTCTTACAGGTTTCTTACGAAACTAAATTAAATCTTTATTAATAGAAGAAATGATTATAATTACATGCATAAATCTACAAATTACTACTATGATAACTTCTAAATCTCCTAATTAATCTAACTCCCAGTTACACTTTTATTAAGGCAACAGTAAGACACGCAGATTTTAAAAGACCCAGGCAAAGAAACACGATACCCTGAACAATTCAATTCAAAGTGAGTTTTCCTAACTTCAGTTCTTTGTAGGAAGCAGCTTGAGGCTTTGATGCTGGAGGTTTTCACACTTGTTAGATCTTAAAATGCCTATTCTTACACACAGCCTTCTCTCCTTTATACATATTTTCCCCTTTGAATGCAAATTCCCATTGTTTCACTATGGGCATCATTTGCCACCCGTCGGGGAGCGGAGGGCGGGTTGTGCGGGTGCAGGCGAAGGTGGGCGGATTTCAGATCGGCAGCCCCACTCAGGGGTGTGCTGCCATTTTATGTGGGCGGGCCAATTAAAGCCCACCCAGCGTGACGTCTGTCCGGAAGCGCTGTGCACTCGCTGTCCAGGCGGGGAGGTGGTGGGGAGGGGAATTCCCTGAGGCAAAGTGCTGCCTCAGGGAGCTCGGCTCAAGTTTGAAAATTTTATTGAAGGGGGACAAAATATTCCTGACATATCCCCTCATGTGACACTGTCACATGAGCAAGGACATGTCAAATACTTAAAATTTTATATACATTTAAAATATACATATACATTTTAAATCCCTCATGAAACCTCATCCCACCTGTGGATGAGGTTTAATGTTTTTTCTGAAGGCTGCTTGTGCTCTTTGTATGCCCACTAACCTTAAGGTTGGAAGGGCAGGTCCATTAACTGGGTTAATTACTCTTTAAAGGCCTTAAGTGGCCATTGACAGTTGGCTGCGCGCCCGCCGAACTGAAAATCTAAATGATGTGCAGTGACGTCAGGACGCACACCCGATGTCACTGCGTGTCATTTTACATGTCGGCGAGCGGGCCCCACCTCCCACCCACCGATAGAAAAATGCTGCCCTATGTCTTTGGACCTTACCTTTCTAACAATAAAAAATCTATCATAGTACCAATTTTACCAGTAATCTTTGGGAAAAATAAACATACTGGGCAGAATTTTCTGCCTGTCGGGCGGGCAAGCCCGACCCAATCTCCGGTGGGCGGGGAACCAATCCCCGCTGGAGAAGCGGGCCCTGCCGCCATTTTATGTGGGCAGGCCAATTAATGCCCGCCCAGCGTGACGCCCACCAGCGCTTCCTGCGAGGGCAGCGGTGGGGGGATTCCCCAAAAGCGAGAGTGCGCTCTTTCGCGCATGTGCACATCTCCCTGAGGCTAAGCGCTGCCTCAGGGAGATCGCTGACAGTTCTAAAAACATTAAAAATAGAAAAAAATCCTTAACATGTCCCCCTCATGTGACAATGTCACATGAGATGGGACATGTTCATAATTTACACTAAAACTTTAATAAACTTTTTAAATCCCTACGTGAAACCTCATCCCACCGCTGGATGAGGATTCATGTTTTATCTAGTTGCCGCCGGGGCTCCTGGCCGACCCGCCAGCCTTAAGGTTGGACAGGCAGGTCCTTTAATTGTTTTAATGATCCTGTCAATGGCCTCAGTTGGCCATTAACAGGTGGGCGGGCCCACAGCTGGTTTTGCTGCGCCCCTGCCTTCCTGAAAATTTTAATGGGGCGCAGTGACGTCGGGGGTTCCGCCCGGTGTCATCCCGCGTCATTTTACGCGTTGGCGAGCGGGCCCCGCCCCCTGCTCACCGACAGCAAAATGCAGCCCACTGTTTCTTAAATTCTGGCTAGGTGAAACATTTCACCCCACCTTTGAATTCAGGCTACTCTAGTTTATTTAAAATGCAAATATTCCCTTTACACCTATGTTTACCTACTAACATTTCAAACCTAGCTTACTTCTGTTACATCAAAGCCTTCAGACCAACTGCCTTTAATTCAATTAAATAGACACAGACATAGACCCATAGACACAGACCCCACTATTACTCTACAATAAATTCCAATATCCAGGCTTGGGCTGACAAGTGGCAAGTAACATTCGTGCCACACAAGTGTCAGGCAATGACCATCTCCAACAAGAGAGAATCTAACCACCGCCCCTTGACATTCAATGGCATTGCAATCATTAAACCCCCACTATCAACATCCTGGTGGTTACCATTGACCAGAAACTGAAATGTACTAGCTATATGAATACTGTGGCTACAAGAGCAGGTCAGAGGCCAGGAATCCTCCGACAAGTAACTCGCCTCCTGACTCTCTAAGCCTGTCCATTATCTACAAGGTACAAGTCAGGAGCGTGGTGGAATACTCCCCACTTGCCTGGATGAGTGCAGCTCCCACAACACTCAGGAAGCTGACACCATCCCGGACACAGCAGCCCACTTGATTGGCGCCACATGCACAAACATTCACTCCCTCCACCACCAACTCACAGTAGCAGCATGTGTACCATCTACAAGATGCACTGCAGGAATTCACTAAGGCTCCTTAGCCAGCACCTTTCAAACTCATGATCGCTACCATCTAGAAGGACAAGGGCAGCAGATAGATGGGAACACCAACACCTGGAAGTTCCCCTCCAAGTCACTCACCATCCTGACTTGGAAATATATCGCTGTTCCTTCACTATCGCTGGGTCAAAATCCTGGAACTCCCTTCCTAACAGCACTGTGGGAATACCTACACCACATGGACTGCAGCGGTTCAAGAAGGCAGCTCGCCATCACCTTCTCAAGGGCAATTAGGGATGGGCAATAAATGCTAGCTCAGCCAGTGAAGCTCACATCCTGTGAATGAATAAAAAAGAATAACATGAAAATTATTATATCTTCCTGACACCTATCTTTGTGTCGTCAGCAAATTTAGCAAGTGTACCTTCGGTCCCTGCATCCAAGTTATTTATATGAATTGTAAAAAGTTGAGGCCCCAATACTGATTCCTGTGGCACACCACCCGTTACATCTTGCCAACTAGAAAAAGATCCATTTATGCCTACTCTGTTTCCCGTTAGCTAGCCAATCTCCTATCCATGCCAATATGTTACCCCCTATACAATGAGCTTTTATTTTCCGCAATAACCTTTGATGTGGCACCTTATCAAATGCCTCTGGAAATCTAAGTACCATACATCAATTCCACTTCTTCCACAGCACTCCAAAGAACTCCAATAAATTGGTTAAACTTGATTTCCCTTTCACAAAACCATGTTACACATCTAAACGTTGGGATGGAAGTGTGAACACTCCAGGACGACAACTGGAGTCCTATGTTTGTCAGAGGATTCCCAATTAGTAGTTTAAAAGGGCTCACATCAGAATCAGGGCCCTCTGGCCTTGCAGCAGTAGGGCTGAGTGAACGTGCTGCAGCCACAGTGACTATGGTAACAGGGCTCTGGATTACTGCCCCTCCGCCCACATTTTCAAGGCACTGCCCTGTTTTTGCCAGGAGGGAGGCCTGAAAATGAACCCCTCTTTTCTGAAATTCCTTCCCTTGCCATGTCTCTCCCCACCTCCAATCACCTTATTGCCGCGCTTTCAGCCGTCTCCCTTGATTTTCCATAATATCCATACCGGACCTCCAATTGTTGGTATGTGTTAATAGAGTAAAGATGCTATATAATTGTAAGTTCTTGATTGTAGAAGATTAAGTGAAAGATCCATCTGACCCTTGAACTGCTTGTCACTCTATCACTGTGCTTTGATTAACAACCATGCAAGATATCTATCGAGGAAACTCTTACTTCAGAGTATCAACCCTGATAATCTGCCAAATCTTCGAGCTCTCCCCCAATCCTGGAGCAGTGTGTTGGAACAGATGGATCAGGACTTGGTTCGAGGTAATTTGTAGTCACTTTTTCATTCTCCTGTTCACACCTTGCCTGGACCATTTCCTCCAGCAGATTAAAACAATAGCAATTTGGGCGGGTTACTGCTTCTGGAAGCTGTGGAACTATAAGCCAGTTAGCACCTTTTGAGAGGCAAAGGAAGACAAGAAGCAGAGTTGGAAGAAGAGACAGGAGGGGAAACAAAAGTATAAATCTGAAACCTTGAGTCTGTACCACAGAGTAATGCTTTTACTTCAGCCATTTGAAGAAGGATGTCATTGAAAAAAAATCTGGAAATCAAATAACTGCAGGCCGGTCAGTGATGGGTAAGGTTTTAGAATTAGTAAACAGGGACAAAAAAAAATCAATAGACACTTGGAGAAGTTTGAATTAATTAAGCAGAGCCAGCACAGACTTTTAAAAGGCAATTATGCTGGATTAATCTAATTGTATTTTTTGATGAGGTAACAGAGAAGATCGATGAAGGGAATGGAATGGATGTTATCTGTGTGGATTTTGAAAAATGTTTGATAAAGTACCACTTAAAAAGCTCGTTAACAAAATTGAGGTTCATGGAAAAGGACGGTTATTGTCAGCTTGGATAAAAAAATGGCAGAAGGACACATAACAGTGAATCATGGTAAATGGTTGTCTTTTGACTGGAGGGTGGTAGACAGTGGTGTTCCCCAAGGGTGAATGTTAGGACCACTACTTTTGTTGATATATCTAAATGGCTTGGATATTAGAATATAGGGTAAAATTTAAAGCTTCTGAAGATACCAAACTTAAAGGTGTGGAATACAGTGGCGATGATATCAATCATCTACAAAAGGACATAGGCTAGCAGAATGGGTAGACAAGTGGCAGATGGAATTTAATGCAGAGGAATGTGAGGTGATGCATTTTGGCAGATGGAATAAGGAGAGGCAATATAGACTTAATGGCATAATTCTAAAGAGTGTGCAGGGTCAGAAGGAACTGGGGTTCATGTGCATAGATCTTTTATGTGAGAACATATTGAGAGGTTGTTAGCAAAGCATATGGGACCTTGGGCTTCATAAATAGAGATATTGGAAATAAAAAGTTAAAAATGGAAGTTATGTTGGACCTGCATAAAGCTCTAGTTAAGACACAACTAGAGTATTGCATCCAGTTCTGGTCACCACACTTAAGGAAGGATGTGAGGATCCTTGAGAGGGTGCAGAGCAGATTAACCAGAATGGAAGACCAAGAAAAGCTGTTCCCAAAAGCTGATGATAGAAGGACTAGGGGACTCAGATTTAAGGGCAAGAGATGCAAGGGGAATGTGAGGAAGAGCTTTTTTACACTGCAAGTGTAAACTTGCTGCCTCTGATGGTGATGAAAATGGAAATAATCAATGATTTCAAAAGGAAATTGGATAGGTAGTTGAAGGAAATAAATTGGCAGGGCTACAGGGACCAGCATGGGCCTAATGACCTCCTCCTGTGCCATAATGACTCTCTGACTCTATCCAAAGCTGGTATCAGTAAAATAGACCATGAAGTTGTTAGATTATTGTAAAAAAAAAACAATCCGACTAATATGCTTTAGGAAGGAAGCATGTCATCCTTATCCAGGATTGGCCCATATGTGACTCCAATTCCACAACAATATGATTAATGATTAACTCTTAACTGTCCTCTGAAGTGGTCCAGCAAGCCACTCAGTTAGAACAGTAGGGATTGGCAATAAATGACACCCTTGCCAATGATGCCCACACCCTGAAAATGAAAACAAAATCAGTAGCACAAACCATATTATTAAATTTGAATTGCTAGAACTTGCTTTTATACTTGTAAGCATGAAAGTTTTGCTTGTCTGTGGTACTCAAAGGATCACTGATGTTGCATCTTTGTTTTAATGGTGCAGATACTCTACTAAAATTGACATACTTCGTGGAAACTCACCAAGGCTCCTAGCATGGCCGCACACTTTGCTGGAACTGCCAGGATTTCGATTTCTACTTGAAGCCATATGTTCTGAAAAGGGACAATTCACCAACATCCCAATGTGGAAGGTAGTTCAGGGGTGATTTCCCCTACCCTGTGCATACTGTGAATGTGGCCGAAACTAATCCTCAAGAACGGGCTTAGTTTGTATTTTTACCTCATTTTCAGCCTCTGGAAAGGAAAGCCTCATTCCTTTGCTGATAACACCAGGCTTTGATAAGGTTTTAGGATATAGGGGGATGTAAGCTTGCCCATTCAACCTTGAAGGCGGCAAGTCAATGTGGCTCTGAGATATGGAGATATGTACAAAAGGGGCCACTTCTGCAGTTGTTCTGTAAGTAACTCACTAGTATGTTACCTCATTGTGTCTAAAATCCCGTGGTGCCTTTGTCTGTCAAATGAGGCTAAGCAGAGTCACATGATGTTAGATGCTGAAGTCCTTTATTGGTTACAGTTTAAAAGGATAACATACTATTAGGTTAATCGATTATTATAGTTTGATTGTGTGTAAACTAAGCTAAAACTAATCATTAAACATAAATTTCCATACACATTCCCCACCTTGAGGCTAAAATGCTTAGGCATTTGATGCCTCACATAACAATTCTATCATTGTTTTTCAGAGCAGCCCAGCTCAAATCAATGGTGTGCCTCCGAAGCCTCTGGGTGAGGTGTCTCAGGTAGCAGAGAATCCGTATTATCCTGGTAATTGTCACTATTTGTACTAGGACAAATATTGTGGACAGCGTTCTTAACCATGGATGTTGGCCTACATTTAAAATAATTTCCCACCAGTGTCAGGCTCCTAATTCTCTTAATTCCTCATTCTTTTTCCTCATTGTTTTGTTGCATCTTTATCAAGTGATTCTGAGATGTAGTAGTTCTTTCTACTATGGACCTCAAATTTAAGGATAGAGGGCGTATAGGGTGTCCTAACTGAACTATCGCTTTTAGTGCTTCCTCTTGCGTCCCAAAATTAACTCGGAGTTTGGTGATGTTATGTACAGGTACTGGAAACAGAATACTATCCCCAATACATCTGATCTGTATAGGTTTAAAACAGAATGTGGGTTTCAAAATAGGACACCATTTTGCTCCATGCTTCATTCGCAGGGTGTTAGTTGTGACACAGTAAATTCACATTTGTAAATATAAATACTTAGCATGTTCCTCTTCCCACTGTTGAATGTTCATCTCACAATTTGGTGAATCTTGACCTAAGGTAAACCCACAAACTGGTTTCCCAGAGTCCCTAACATCACAACGGCAGATGTAAATGTCTTGTCTTCTGAGCAACACTCAAGATTGGACTATCTCAAGTGTCGTTGCATTGTATTAATATAGCTGGGTGGGATGCATAAGAGACATAAATGTGTTGCTTCAGAATTCCTATAGATTCTACTCTGAATATCTCCCATCAGGTTTCCTCCTGTGGGTGTGGTAACCAAAGGGCCACAGGTACCAAGCCCCAGTGTGCCTGACTTCCCTTTACTAAATACAAAAGCCTATTTGTCAAGCTCTCTTAATGTCACTGTAACCCGTGAACCATTTACTAATCCTGCTACCATTTATAAAAGATTGTATTAGACCATTTTCTACGATATTAAGTTCATTCATTAATTCTTATGAGGATCAAATGTCATTTCAAACTTGAGTGAGTCATTGAAAGAAAGATCCCAATTTCCACAGGACAAGTCCTTACTCCTTCACCCCTTGTCCCATTATTGTTCTTGATCACTCTTGCTTTTCTCTAGCCCTTGAGTGGGGTGATCTGCACAAAAAAAATCAAATTTTATTTTTGTAAGATTTCAGTTTCCTGTTCCCATAACTTGTGTTAAATTTCATTTTCCACTGTAACTTGAATGTGACCTCTAAATAATATCAGCTTAGATTTATGCTCCTTTCAGTCTGACACTCTAACCTTACTTGCGACTTGGTGGGACTTAGGGAAACAGATAGATTTACTTTATGGTCAGACACACAAGCAGCTGGTGTGTCATCTCACTGATGCCTTCTCTCTTTTCAGCATGGACCAGTACCTGTTGCCTGTATGGTTAAAGTTGCAAATGAACAAAATTGGAATTTAAGTTCAAATGGCACCTAGAACTTACAATATCCCTTTTCAATTAAAGTATGGGTGACACCATGTTCTAACATATTGGAGCTCCAGCCCGCTGCAGCAGTGGTCTGCCAGCCATTTACAGTAAATTGATTATTTTCAAAGCATAAATGCTAGCAGCCTCTTTTAAGTGGTTTCTACTTGGTTTGCAATCAGAACAAATTCACTGAAGAATGGTTGCCTCCTTGACCTAATGTCCCTGCAATTTGCTAGTGATGATTGTGTATTCTAGCCAGATTAATTGCTGCAATAAATAAAACAGTGATTACCATAATCCTATATATATGTAGTAAAAATCATACAGAATTATCATTTAAAATGTGATTTGAAATAGATTTATTTATAAACCAGAATAAATATATTAAACTTGGTATCTCAACCGTATTGCTCTGGTAAGGCTGTGTCCAGCAGAATGTGAGGGAACAATGGAGTGGAAAGTTGCCTCACACTGTGCCCCTGAGAGATTAAAGTGGCATAGAAAGATGTGGAAGCAAAGGTCCTGAAAATACTGGCGGAGCCTGGCAGTGGGAGTGGGGGCTTGGGGGAGGGAGGGGGTCAGGAGTTACAAATCAAATTGGAGAGGAACTCACACCTGCCCCATTGCCTGTGACCCTAATCTATCCAAAACCATGTGATGGGTGTCGACACTGTTGATGCTGCAACTAGGGCACCCGTCTGAGTGGGGTAAGTGGATTCAATGTGGCATGTGGCCACAACATAAAAGGACCCTGGCAATCTTAAGTTCAGTTTCTTTATGCCACCAACTTTGGCAATACAACAGATTACTCTAGTTAAAAGCAGCATTTGAAATTTTAAATTCCTCAACCCCCTGCTCCCAAAGCTCGAGGAACACCCAACATCAAGGATGCACAAGCATCCCTGCGCCACAACATTGCTCAGGGCCTTAATGAGGAAAATGGTAAACTGCTCATTCACATTACATTGTGATACACCTGTCCATTGTGGCTGGACACTTTATACACAGACCCATCAAAGTGGCAAGATTTCTTGGGCGGGGGGGAGGGGGTGGGTGAGGGATTAAGAGTGGGGTCATGTAAAGGGAGAGAATCCTTTTGTGGCTTCAGGCTCTGCCCCAAACACCCCCTTTCTCTGCCATTGCAATTTGGAAAACCAAACCTCTGACTTTAGGAATATTGGAGGCAATGTCCCTGGTGTAGTGGAGAAAACAGGAGATACAAGTGAATTGCACAAAATTGTTGCATGGTGCAGTGTATATACGTCACAAGGAAGAAGAGAAAAAAAGCAAGTTAGTCTGCAATAAAATTAAATTATGTATCATAAAAGGGTTTAATATATTTAGTGAAATAGATTTATAAATAAATCTATTTTAAATCACATTTTAAATGATAATTCTGTATGTTTTTTACTACATAGGTATAGGATTATGGTAATCACTGTTTTATTTATTGCAGTAATTAATCTGGCTAGAATACACAATCATCACTAGCAAATTGTGGGGACATTAGGTCAAGGCAGCAACCATTCTTCAGTGAATTTGTTTTGATTGCAAACCAAGTATAAACCACTTAAAAGAGGCTGCTAGCATTTATGTTTTTAAAATAATCAATTTACTGTAACTGGATGTGTGCCTAGGTGAGTCTTAGGAAGTCAGTTCTTTGATTTGACAGCATTTTGAAGGATGCTTTGTTGACTGACGTAAATGTTGGACTGGAAAAAGACCAGCTGGCCATGAGACAGACGGTCCCTACCCCACCCGGAGCCAGGTAATCTCCTGGGAGAGGTGAAAAACCAGTTAAAAATCCAGGCCAATTAGAGTGGAGGGAGTTGGCGGGGAGGGGTGGGACAGGGGGTGGTTAGAGGTGGGTGGAGAATTTGTTAAGTTTCTCTCTGCCCCTTTTAGGCGATTTAAAACCAGCCCAGGAGGATCACCTTGACCTTGATTTATATTGCAGGATACCTAGTTCTTGTACAATGTAATCTCGGTCCCAGCCAGAAATGGAGCCAGCTGTCTGCTGAAGCAAGGTGTATAATAAATCAGTATTCACTGCATCACAGGTTAAATGGAAAGGAGAGGGGATATATTTGTAATTTACCTGGTACACCTCTCTAGTTCTTCTGGGTCCATTGAGATAGAGATCAGCAATTGGAGACTCCCTGACAATAAGCCAAAGCTTGTATGTGTGTGTTGTAGGTTTAGACCAGAGTTATTAGAAGTCTCATCCATTATTTTTAATCCAAGAAGGAAATTTAATTAAAAAATGCTGTGTTCAGGTGAAATCTGTGACACTGATTTTCTACCAATTTAATTTTTGCCTTTTAATAAACCTGAATCTAGTTTACAGCCTGATTCACATTGCCTGGTATTTATTCCCCTGTTTCTTGAAGACTAGTAGAGGGCTCTGCCAATTGCAAGCTGTCAGAAATGATCCCTGGTACAAGGCACACCATCTGAAATCTAGTGACATTCTAGATATCACAATATTGGGATCATACCTGGCATGTGAGAATTTTGGGAAAATGTGACCTCAAGCTGCAAACCTTCCTTTTACAGAAATGCGTCAGAGTATCACATTCTATCCACTGGTTTGTGTTTTGTTGTGCTTTCTGAGGAACGCCAATAACATTGGACAAGACCAACTATCACTGTTGATTTGCTTTTCCAGCAGAAGTAATAGCTGCATCTGGGGGAACCGTCAACCATGGGCAAAGGGTTACAAGTGTAGCTACCAAGATGAACCAATTGCCCCATAATAAAGAAAATGCACTGACCAGTTAACAAGTGTACCTGTCATCCAAGAGATTCATTTGGATTGTGTGAAGGAATATCATTCCACAATCTCCTTCCCAATCTGTTAGATTGAATGTTTTTCCCCACCTCTCCCTGCACACTGTCTCTCCAACTCTGATGACTCATGGGGCTGGATTTCATGGGGCCCTGTTTCCCACCCACTATCCTGACTAAAAAGCTGGTCGGGAGCTTGCCCACAAAAAGCCAGCTGCCCTGCAGCCATTTTATGCTTGGTGGGGCGCTAGTTCGCTCAGGGTGAGATTTCTTTCCCCCATTTAGGAAGGAAGTCCTGCCGTAGCTGTTGGCCAATCGGATTGGCCAGTAGCTCTGTAGTCCCAACATCACCAGGTATTTTTAATTCTTTCACAGGGTGTGGGCGTTATTGGTTAGGCGGCCATTTATTGCCCTTGAAAAGGTGGAGTGAGCTGCCTTCTTGAACCGCGGCAGTCCATCTGTGTAGGTGCACACACAGTGCTGCTAGGGAGGGAGTTCCAGGATTTTTACCCAGTGACAGTGAAGGAATGACGGTGATATATTTCCAAGTCAGGATGGCGTGTGGCTTGGAGGGGAACTTGCAGTTCATGGTGTCCCCATGCATCTGCTGCACTGGCCCTAGATGGTAGAGGTCACGGGTTTGGAAGGTGCTGTCGAAGGAGCCTTGGTGAGCTGCTGCAGTGCGTCTTGTAGATTGTACACACTTTTGCCACTGTGCATTGGTGGGGGAGGGAGTGAATGTTTAAGGTGGTAGATGGAGTGCCACTTATCAGCCCAAGCCTAAAAGTTGTCCAGGTCTTGCTGCATGTGGACAGTGCTTCAGCATCTGAGGAGTCATGAATGGTGCTGAACATTGTGCAGTTCGAGCGGCCACTGCTGGGATTACAGCCAGTTTCTGAAGAAGGAGAGGCTATGGAGGCTGGACTGAAGATAAATTTGAGGTATCAGCAGGGCCTATCTGGCACACTGCAGTGAAGGGAGTAAAGGGTGTGGAGGCTTGGTTTGAGTGGCCAGGGAGGAAGGTAAAAGGGGAAGCGTGATCTTGGGGGGCAGGGGGTGAGGTGCCTCAGATGGTTACATCCAACCCCTAAAGGAGGTCCCGCACCTCTTGCCCGACACCAGCCTTCACAGTAAAGGCAGCCAGACTGCCTGCTTGGCGTGAGCTTCCCCATGATGTGGGCAAAATAGCGGCAGAAGCAGGATGAGGCCCTTAAGTGGCCATTAATGGAAAGGAAATAAAATGGGAGACAGTTGAGGGATGAGTAAGAAAGAGGCGGTAAGGCCATGCGCTGAATTTTATGAGCTCACTCACCTTCAAACTCGCCAGCAGGGGAGTGTAAAATGCAGCCCATGGTTGTCCCTAGATGTTAGCATGCCAGATTAAGAACAAGAGGAGGCTATTCAGGCCCACTCCACCCTTCAATTAAATCAGAGTTGTTCTCTACCTCAGCTCCCTTTATTCACCTTTGTCCCGTATCCCTCAACACTTTTACCTGACAAAAACGTATCTATCTCAATCTTGAAAGCTTTTTAATTGCTCCCCACCTGCCCTTCTAAACAAGAGGGCAGCCAGGTAATGCTTCTAATAGATGGCCAGTCAATTAACAAGCTGCTGGCTGGGCCCCATCCTATTTCTGTAATCTGCTCCAGCTCTACAACCCTCTGAGAACTCTGCACTCCTTCAACTCTGACCTCTCCTCCAATCTCCCTCCTACCGCTGCTCCTTCTTCTCACAACTGGCATCTGTGCCTGCAACCATCTAGGCACGAGGCCTCTGGAAGCCCTTTTCTAAACTCCTCCACCTCACCTCCCTTGAGGAGTTCTTTGACCACCTGACCTGATATCTCCTTTAGATCGATATCAATTTTTGTCTAGTCATGCTCCTGTGAAGTGCCATGGGAACTTTTATGACATTAAAGGCGCTATGAAATTGTAATTTGTTGTAGTTGGACAAACATAGGCTGAGTTTCTTCATTCTGTAAGTTTTTGTATGTCCCATGCCTATCCTCAGCAGCTTACTGCCTTCCCTATCCCACCTCCAAACATGTTGATTAAGTTCAGAAAATGACTGAAAAGTGAGCTATCACTGAACACATAACCAGTGAACACTTACACCAGGAAACAACAATAGCTTTAACAATGCGGAAGCCAAGAGATTCACTAAAGGCACAGAGAATCCATTGTGTACAAGATTGATTTAGAACGTACAAGGCATTTGCTGAGAAAATTTTAAAACGTGGCATTTTGTGTTACACAATATGTGCAGGGTAGCAAATATCAGACTCGAAGAATTTGCTTAAGAAAAATGAGAAATAAAAAGATAGGCTGCAAATTCTGGTGAAGTGGCAATTGAGTTGGATTGCCACTCTGCTCGCAGTTACTAACCTGGAAGCCCAGACGCCCCTATCTCGCCCGACCTGCTGACTCTAATGGGGCGAGATCCATTCAGCACAGGGTGTTCTCACGGCCTTCTGTCCAGGGCTGCAGCGTCAGGGGGAAGGAGGACACGCCTCCTTTTAAAAGGCACTAGCTGCCATAACGCAGGTAAGTTTAAAGGTCTAGCCACTGAGCAGCCAGGGAGAAAGTAGGTTTATAAGGTTGGGTGGGGGGTGATATGGTTGGGAGGGTTGCAGGGTAGCCAGGGTGGGGGCAGTGGGGTGTAATCGGGGGTGTGGGGAGTGCAGTCGGGTTGAGGGTGTAGTCGGGGGAGTGGGGAGGGCAGTCAGGGGAGTGGGGATGTAGTCGTGGGTTGGGGAGGGCAGTTGGGGGGTATTGGTGTGTAGTTGGGGGGTGGGAGGGGTAGTTGGGGGTGGGGAGGGCTGTCGGGGGTGAGGGCAGCAATGGGGTGGGGTGAAGTTAGGGGGTGGTGAAGGCAGTCGGTGGGTGGAGAGGGCTGTTGGGATGAGGTTGCAGTCTGGGGGATGGGGAGGGCAGTCAGGGTGGATGTGTAGTTGGGAGTGTGGGGAACGCAGTTGGTGGGGTGGGGAGCGTAGGGTTGTAGTAAGGGGTTGTAGAAGATCCCCTAGGAAACAGTGACCATAACGTGGTACAATTTAGCATTCAGTTTGAGTGAGAAACTTAGGTCGGAAACAAATGTGCTGAACTTAAGTAAGGGTAATCACAAGGAAATGAGGGCAGAGTTGGCTGGAGTGGACTGGGAAAGGAGCTTAGCAGAAAAGGCAGTTGATGAACAATGGCAGACGTTTAAGAAAATAGTTCATGACTCTCAACAAAGATATATCCCAGTGAGGAAGAAGGATACTAGGAAGAGGGTAAACCAACCATGGTTAACCAAGGAAGTTAAGGATAGTATCAAATTGAAAGAAAAAACATACAATGTGGCAGAGATTAGTGGTAAGCCAGAGGATTGGGAAAGTTTTAAAAACCAACAAAAGATGACCAAACAGACAATAAAGAGGGAGAAAATAAACTTTGAGGGCAAACTAGCAAGCAATATAAAAATGGACAGTAAAAGCTTCTTTAAATATATAAAAAGGAAGGGAGAGGCCAAAGTGAACATAGGCCCCTTAGAGAATGAAGCTGGGGAAATAATAATGGGGAACGAGGAAATTTCAGAGGCATTGAATAAATACTTTGTATCAGTCTTCATGGTAGAAGACACTAATAGCATTCCAAAAATACTAAATAATCAAGGGGCAAAAGTGGGGGGATGTGGGGGAGGAAATAAATACAATAACTATCACTAGAGAAAAAGTACTAGGGAAACTAATGGGGCTAAAGGCCGATAAGTCCCCTCGACCTGATGGGTTGCACCCTAGGATATTGAAGGAAGTAGCTGCAGAGATAATGGATGCACTGGAAGTAATCTTTCAAGAATTCTTAGATTCTGGAAAACTCCCAGAGGATTGGAAAACTGCGAATGTAACACCTTTATTCAAAAATGGAGGGAGACAAAAAAACAAGTAACTAAAGACCAGTTAGCTTAATGTCTGTCATTGGGAAAATGTTAGGGTCTATTATAAAGAATGCAATGACAGATCATTTAGAAATGCATAATATAATCAAGCAGAGTCAGCATGGCTTCATGAAGAGCAAATGTATTAGAATTCTTTGAGGAGGTAACAAGCAGGATAGATAAAGGGGAACCAGTAGATGTAATATATTTGGATTTCCAAAAGGCATTTGATAAGATACTGCACATATGGCTACTTAAAAAGACAAGAGCCCATGGTGTTGGGGGTAATATATTAGCATGGACAGAGGATTGGCTAACTAATAGAAGACAGAGAGTTGGGATAAGGCATTTTCAGGATGTCAATCTGTACCAAGTGGACTGCCAGAGGGATCAGTGCTGGGGCCACAATTATTTACAATATAAATGACTTGGATGAAGGAAATGAATGTACTATCACCAAGTTTGCGGATGACACAAAAATAGGTAGGAAGGCAAGTGGTGAGGACGACATAAAGAGTCTACAGAGGGATATAGACGGATTTAGGAAGTGGGCAAAAACTTGGCAAATGGAATATAGGCCAGGATTTTTTAGTCGGTGTATGGGGGCTAGCCTGACATGCCGTGCGTAAAATGACACGCGCTGACATCGGGTGTGCGTCCCGACGTCATCATACCGTTTTGCGATGTTTCTTTTGGTGGGTGCGCGCCAGCCGATAATTACAAGGCCTGTTAAGGCCATTAAGGAACTAATTAATTCCAATTTGACGCTGCCCTTCCAACCTAATGGTTGGTGGGCAGGCGAAAAGGCCAAGTGGCCTTTACGTTTTTAGGAAACCTCATCCATGAGCGGGATGAGGTTTCCTAAAGCTTTAACAAATTGAGTTAAAACATTTTCTGAAATATAAAAACATGTCCCATCTCATGTGACACAGTCACATGACGGGACATGTTTCATTAATTTTTTATTCCATTAATTTATTAATTTCAAAGGTGCCTCAATCTCCCTGAGGCAGCTCCGTGTGCGGAAGAGCACTGGCTCTGGCTCTCCCTCCTCCCCCCGCCTGCACAGGTAGCGCTACCGCTCGCATTTTACACTGGGCAGGCCTTAATTGGCCTGCCCGCATGAAATGGCAGTGTGGAGCCTTAGGAGCTTTGGTCTCCTTATCTAAGGAAAGATATACTGGCATTGGAGGCAGCCCAGAAAAGGTTCAGTAGGTTGATCCTGGGTATGGAGGGATTTTCTTATGAGGAGAGGTTGGGTTGGTTGGACCTGTACTCATTGAAGTTTAGAAGAATGAGAGGCAAACTTAATGAAACAGATAAGATTCTTAGGGGGCTTGACAGGGTAGATGCTGAGAGGTTGTTTCCCCTTCTGGGAGAGTCTAGGATCGGAGGGCATAATCTCAGAGTAAGGGATCGCCCATTTAAGACAGAGGTGAGGAGGAATTTCATCTCTGAGGGTGGTGAATCTGTGGAATTCTTTACCACAGAGGGCTGGAGAGGCTGGGTCGTTAAGTATATTCAAGGCTGAGTATTTTAATCAGTAAGGGAATTAAGGGCTATGGGGAAAAGGCAGGAAAGTGGAGTTGAGGATTATCAGGTCAGTCATGATCTCATTGAATGGCGGAGCAGGCTCGATGGGCCGAATGGCCTACTTCTACTACGTCTTTTGGCCTTATACTCCGTTGAGGGTGTGGTGGGGAGGAAATTTGGGGGAGTGGATTTGTAGTCGAGGGAGTGGGGAGGGCAGTTGGGGGAATGGGGTTGTAGTCCGGGTGGTGGTGAGGGCAGTCGGGGGCATTGGGGAGGGCAGTGGGGGGTGGTGTGTAGTTGGGTGGTGGGAGCAGTAGGGGGCCAGGGCTGTAGTCAGGGGCTAGGGAAGGCAGTTGGGATAGGAGTGTGGTTGGGCTGGGGAAGGCAATCTTGGGGTGAGGGTGTAGTTGGGGTATTGGGGAGAGCAGTGAGGGGGTTGGGAGGGCAGTCCGGGTGGGGGTTTACTTGGGGGGTGAGGAGGGCCATCTGGGGGGTGGGGGTGTAGTTGGGCTGGGGAGGGCTGTTGGGGAGTGGGGGTGTAGTCGGGACGTTGGAGGGCAGTCGGCGGGATGGGAGGGTTGCCGGGGTTTTAGTCAGGTGAGGAGGGCAGTCAGCGGGTGAGGATGTTTTTGGGGGGTATAGTCGGGGTTGGGAGCATAGTCGGGGGGTGAGGAGGGCAGTCAAGGGTGGGGTGTGGTTGAGGTATGGGGAGGGTAGTTGGGGGATGAGGGTGTAGTTGGGGTGTAGTCTGGGGGGGTGGAGGTGTAGTCAGGAGGTAGGGAACACAGTCGGGTTGTGAGGAGGGCAGATGGGGCTGGGTGTATAGTTGGGGGAGGGGGTCCCACGAGTGTTCGGTGTTTGGGGCTGTGCTCAGGGAGGAGGGGGTTCTGTGGGGGATTGGTGTGGTGGGTGTCAGGGGCTAATGGGTGGAGTCCTGTAGCTTGTAAGGGGATTGCAGGTGTGTGGGGGGGGCTGCAATCCCGAGGTAGGGACAGTATGGGTTAGAGCTATAGTTATCCTCAAGCTTGTAGTGGTTTTAATTCTTCTAACTTTTTCTGGGTAACTATTACTGTAACCCAGTCAGAATCATCTGAAGTTTGCGATTTAAATCGCATGATTGGATGTTTTGCAGTTAAGGGAAATTGGCCATCGGAGGTTTGCCCTTGTCCTAGGTGGTAGAGGTTGCGGGTTTGGAAGATGCTGTCGAAGGAGCCTTGGCGAGTAGTGACATTGTTCACATTCTGTACTAGAACAAAACTTGCATCTAAATGTCAACTGTATCTCACTGGCAGGACTCTTGTCTCCAATACGATGGTTGGGGATTCAAGTCCTCTTCCAGAGATTTCAGCATAAAAGCAAGGTTGACACTTCAGTGTGGTTCTGAGGGAGTTTTGGCAGAGGTGCCTTCTTTTGGATGAAATGTTAAACTAAGACCCCCTCTGCTCTGGCGACCTGTCAGAGATACCTTGACAGTAAGAGCAGGGGGGGTTCTTCATGGTGTCGTGGTCAATGTTGATCCTTCCACCATGTTGGAATACAGATTATCTAGTCATTATTGTATTGCTGTTCATGTGACATTGCCCTCACACGACACTGGTTCCCTTTAAAAATATATAATTCGCTGTAAAGTGCTTTGGGACAGCCTGAGGTTACAAATAATGCTATATAAATTGCTGTAAAAATGTTATTAAAAATTGCTACATAAATGCAGGACTTCCTGTCTGTTTAAGCAGTGCTTTTACAAATGCAAACCAGTCAGAATTGTCCTAGGGTCTTGGAATTTAAGTTTAATCTGGGGACTGCTGCGAGCAACTCAGGAGAAAATTCAAAGGGTATTAAAAAAATTGTTTCTTCATTTTCTTTGATTACTTCCTGTACTGAGTTATAAAACTATTGAATGTCAAGAATTGGGGGCAGAGGAGGCTGCTGACATTCAAGAATCATCTAATCAAGTAAGGAAGAGTTTGTACCATTCAGCATGGGAAGACTGTTGGGCAAACAGTCTCACAATACAGAAGCAGTGGATGAATGGAGAGAGATGGTAGAGTGGGGTGCCATCAGCATATGGGCGGAAGCCAACTTTGTGTATTTGGATATCACCAAGGGGGCAGCATGCAGTTGAACAGAGCATGAGCCAAAGGTAATGGTTCAGAGGCTAGGGAGAAGCTAATCTTGAAGGCGAACACTCAACATAGCCAATAATGTACAGCAACAAACAGCAAGGCATGTAACTGCTGAGGAAACAATGCTCAAACTGTAGAGTGCTCTGGTCAGACTCAATGCATTGCAAAAATGGGCTCGGGGGCAGCACTCATCTTTAGAATGGGATGTCATCTTGTCTAATGATAGCTAAACTGCTGAATAGATATTGTTACTATTTTATAACACCCTGCACTCAGAATTTGTCTTGCACAAATATATCCAAAATGAACAGCCACAATTCCTTCTAGGCATTGTAATTCAAATGACAGACATTCAAGTGTAAAGTTGTTGTGACTGATGGGGCAGTTTGCCAAGAGAGCGGGAAATCTGATTCAAAGCCACGCTGACTGTTCCAAGCACTGATCAAACATTCCTTACCACATTTGGGTGTAACCCTGAAGACTTGAATACAAAATCTAGGGTGACACTGTTGCAATACTGAGGGAGTGATGCACAGCTGAAAGTCCCATTTTTTGGATGAAACATTAAACCATCTGTCCACTCGGGTGGATGTAGAAGATTCCATGGCACTGGAAGATGATCAGGGGAGTTTTCCCTCATTTTCTGGCCAATATTTAACCAGCATCATTAAAATGGAGTATCTGGTCATTATCACACTGCTATTTGTGGGACCTTGCTGTGCAAATTGGCAGCCATTTTCCTTCAGTACAACAGTGATTGCACTTCAAAAGTACTTCACTGGCTGTAAAGCTGAAGTCCCAAGGTTATGAAGGGCAAACTATATTAACAACAAAGGCAAATTTAGAGCTAATGCCAGTATGCTCTACACAAAGAAAGGTGATTAACATATGGAACAACTTCTGAGTAGTGGAATCATTTAAAAAACAATTGTGTGGAACTGAAGGTTCTTGGTGGATGGCTAAGCCAAGATGGGTCAACCATCCTTCCTTCCTAATCCATATTTATCTTGAGATAAATCATTAAATATAGATCACTCTGGAGGACTGCTCTCAGTCTACTCTCCTGAACACAATAGTTCCACACTGCTCTCTCACGGGCAGAATTTTATGGCCATGTTGTGGTGGGGGCAGGGCTGTAAAATGTGGTGAGCCGTTCAAAACTCCATTGACTTCAGCAGGGACTGAAGGTGGGTGGGGGGTGGGCAGTCAAATTCCTGGTCTTCTACTCCCCTCTCCCCAATCTATGAGTGTATTTTTGAATACCATCCAACTTTGAATCACAATACTTAAGTCACTTGGAAAATAAAGGGAAGTTCCCCTGCAACAATTGATTTAAATAATTTAGTTTGCTGACTGCACGGTGGTTGGACATGTCAGGAGAGATTTTCCTCTAATTGCGCTTGGGCACAGAAGTTCCCTTGAACGCAACACTTGAAGGGCAATTGGGGGGTGGGGTTGGATGAGGAGGTTTAGGGTCACACACCAACATGGAGCCCACCACACTTCCTGCCCTTTAATCTAACCGATACAATAGCGGACAGCCTTCCGTACAGTGATGCAATCCTCGCCATCTAATTCTCCTCAGGTATTGTGTCCGGGTAGATCCTTACACCCAAGTGGTAAGGAATGCTTGCTCAGTGCTCGGGACAGTCAGCGTGCCTTCGAATCAGATTTCCCGCTCTCTTGGCAAACTTCCCCATCAGTCACCACAATGACTTTGCACTTGAATGTCTTGTCATTTGAATTACAATGCCCGGGAGGAATTGCAACTGCTCATTTTGGATATATTTGTGAGGGGTAAATTCTGAGTGCAGGGTGTTATAAAATAGTAACAATATCTATTCAGCAGTTTAGCTATCATTAACACCCCACTTGATTGATGCCAAGTCAAATTCAACTGCAGCCACAGTAGGCTATTTGTATTCATATCATTACATTGTCATTAGCTTTTCATTTGGTTTTCTTTTTGAGACACTCCTTGCAGTGTTCTGACAGGAAATGAATAGTTACCTCTGGTGTTATTATTTATTTTTGAAGGCTTGTGGAAACTGTCTTCCAAGAAGTTGAGTTTATACATTTATCATACTGAGCTCTGGTCACTGTTGGGAAAATAGAATCCAGCTTTTGTGTTGCAGCAAAAGAAACAAACAAGATCTCAGTGGGAATTGACTTGGGTGGGCAAGAAAAAGAACTTGCATTTACATAGCGCCTTTCACAATCTATGAACCTCCCAATGGCTTTACAAAAATGTGCAACCCGCTACAACAAGGAGAAGTCAAGACAAATAGCATTTATGGTGACACTAGACAAGCATGTGAGGGCGTAAAAAGGATATATTGATGGGGGTTGATGAAGAAGGGTAGGAGGAGGTGCGAGGGAGCATGATCATCAGCATAGATCTGTTCAGCTGAATGGCCTGCTTCTGTGCTGTAAATACTTAGTATTACAACCAGAGAAGTTTTTTTTTAAATGTAGTCATTGTTGTGAGGCAGGGAAACACAGCAGCTAACTTGGACACAGTAAGGTCTACAAAAAGCAATAAGATAAACGAACAGGTGATCTGGTTTAGGCATTTGTAATGGGACAAATTTAAGCCAGGACATTGGTAGCTGCCCCTGCTCTATGAATAATGCTGCAATATCTTTTCGGTTTAACCCCCTAACCAAAATACAGAACCTCCAACAATGTCCCACATGCCTTCAGTACTGCACTGGAGTGTTAGCCTGTGCTCAAGCAAAAGAAATACTGCAGATGCTAGAAATCTGAAATAAAAACAGAAAATACTGTAAATACTCAGCAAGTCAAGCAGCATCTGTGGAGAGAGAAACAAAGTTAACTTTTTAGATTTGCCAAACCCTTATCCTGCTACCCTACCCTCATCCCAAGCCTCTCTGTTCTGTATTTCTGCTTTCAGCTACCCAAGAACTGCCACCTAGCCAGTCAGTGCAGCCTTATTATGAATGCCCAAGAGCTACACTTAACCTCATAACAAGAAGTACTGTGTTGACCTGACAATTGCAGTTCAGACACTAGCACCATGTGAACTTAAAAGGATAGTACAGCATGGGGATCGATACATTATGAGTCACTGGACATGAGTGGGCTGCAGCCTGGCCAGAGGGAAAGGATAGTTTGTGTACCAGCCCGCTGAAGGGCAAGGTCCCAGATTAGTTCTCTTGTAGAGGGCTCTGATGAGCACTTTGATGAGGCGATGTACAGGAGATTGCTGATGGGCCTGCACACAGAGATCATGGTGCATTGGCAGGCCTGCCAGACAGGCTGCTGTCACTGTCATGGAGTATGGAGGAGTCCAGCTCCATCTTGTCACAGGGTTTTGTGCAAAACTTGGTGTCCATCCTTTCCAGCATGGAAGTGGTGGCCAACTCTATGGTAGCATTTGCAGACCCAACCATGAAGCAATGCCTGGTGGCTGATGCCTCAGCTTCCATTATAGCACAAGAAGAAGACACCCAATGTCTGAGTGCTGTAGTGAAAGCTCAGACTGAGATTTCTGCTTGGTGCTATGCAAGACCAGCTTGGTGCCATTGAAGGCCAGATTGCTGCCACCATGTTTACACATATCAGTACTCAGCAGCAGTGACTCCATGGAGCACAATCCCATTGTCGTATCTCAGGATGACAGTAATCATGCTCCTAATGCTGCCAGCACGCCAGTCCCCCCGCTGTTATCTTTCAAAAGCCAGCTCAGACTACTGCTACCCATGCTGAGGTGACACAGTATGAAGCTGGGCCCACAAGGGCCAGAGCTGCTCAAGGTCACCCTGCAAGGCCATCCAGCAAAATTGCTGATCGCTAGTTTTCATTCACATTTGCTGTGTGTTGAATGGTACTTTCCATATCTTTTCAATTGTGATTCATCGTTATATGAATACAAAATTTCAGCAAATCAGGTGCATGTCTGACACATTTGCAGGAGCTACACAATATGATGAATTCTGACAGACAAAAGATCTGCTTGGCACAAAAACTTATATATAGATATATATAGATAGATAGATATGTAGCCTCTATTTACAAAACCAAGGATGTTGTATGTTTTTTTAATAACTTGGTCGACTTGTCCACTCAACTTCAAAACACTTGTGTATATGAACCTCCAGGTGTTATAATCCAATTCAGCACCTGCTACAAAAGAGAGAAAAGATTGGATGTTTTTTCTATGCAAAGTGCTCGACCCCAAGACCCCACATCTGGAAGATATAAAATGCTACTTTTTCAGAGATATCCATACTTCTCCATAGTATTTTTGGCTTGTTGAACTTTCTGTCTCATACCATAAAGGAAACTTGCAAACTCCCCAGTGTTGATCAATTGATCTTAAAGCAAGCGTGCTGTCCACATTGGCATGTGTCCTGACCCAGAGCCAATAAAGTAGCATATAGTCATTGTAGGCTACACAGATTCTATGCTATCCAAATCTGAGACACTAGAGTTAGGAACGTAGAAACACAGGAGGGCCATTTAGGCCCTCGAGCTTGCTCTGCTATCAATTAACTCAGGACTGATATGTCTCTTAACTCCATTCACTCATCTGTATCCCTTAATAGTGTCACAATGATGGAAATTGTGACTGAGTGAGATCTAACTATAACTTCACCAGTCAACCAAAAACCTATTTAACTGTTTAAAGAGGACCTTCTTTTTAAAAATATAAGAAAAGACACTGACCAAAGATGGCTATCACCATCTGATGCCTGGTTGTAAGTTGACCACTTTTCTGGAAAGTTCCTATATGGAACTGAAAAGGCTGTGGGGTGACCTGATTGAGGTATACAAGATTATGAGGAGCCTAGATAGAATAGACAGGGATGCCCCATTTCCCCTAGCGGAGAGGTCAATTACCAGGGGGCACACATTTAAGGTGATTGGTAGAAGGATTAGAGGGACATGAGGAAAAACCTCTTCACCCAGATGGTGGTGGGTGTTTGGAATTTGTTGCCTGGTTTGGTTGGTGGAGGCAGAAACCCTCAACTCATTTAAAAGGCACCTGGATCTGCACCTAAAGTGCTTTAACCTACAAGGCTTCAGACTGGGTGCAGGAAGATGGGATTAGAATGGGCAGCTAGAGTTTTTTTCTTCTTTTTCGGCTGGCGCAGACATGATGGGCTGAATGGCCTCTTTCTGTGCTGCAACTTTTCTATGGGCACGATTGTGCAGTCCCACCAAAAGTCAATGGCTGCCAAATCTCCTGTGTCAGGTCCGCCATGACTGGGTTGGAAAATCCTGGCTTGTGGTTCCGCTAACTTGAAATGTGTCAAAAGTTCCTGAGATGAAAGATCAAAAATGCGATTACTTTTTCTACAACAATGACTGCAAGACCTGTTAATCAAATTTGTTCTTGAAATATACAGACAGGAGGCTTAAGAATTGATTTTGCTCAGCCAGAAATAGAGAGCAAATCAAAGTCACCTGGAAACACTGCTGAAGGGATCAGTAAGGAATCTCTCTCTCCCAAGCTAAAATTAACTCCAGCAAGGTGCAGTTACCTGAACTTCAATTCAACTCCAAGATTTTAAAGTAAACCTGTTAACTTCAAATGACCACAGCATGCAACCGACTATACCTCACTGACAAGCAAAGAATTTAACCGTTTCTTCTTTTAACTTTTATTTGGACTTTAATTTTTCTTACTTCTGAGATCTGTGTGTGTGTGTGTGTGTGTGTGCGTGTGTCTGTGTGTTTGTGTCTGTGTTTGTGTGTGTGTGTGTGTGTGTGCGTGTGTCTGTGTGTTTGTGTGTTTGTGTCTGTGTTTGTGTGTGTGTGTGTGTGTCACCGTATTTTTCATTAATTCTCTCAACTTTATCAAGTAATAAACTTACTCTTTCTTTGGCTCCAGAAAATCTGGTTTGATTAGCTCCTAATTAAAAGGCAAATACTTTTGGATTGGAAAATGCATTTACGGGGAAAAGAAATTTTGAACAACCTTGCCACCAACTGAGGGAGCTGAGTAAAGGGAAGCCAGTTTCCTCCTCCCCACCCAGCCATAACAATAGTCTAACTAAACAAAAACCTATCAGTCAACACTTTTGGAATGAATTGCTTCATCCAGCACAATGGAACCCAGAAATAGAAAATGTGTAAGGAAAATAATCTAGATATACAAGGATATCAAGTTGGTAGTATGCATGCATCTTATTAAATATGCCATATGGAATACTTAATACAGAAAACACTTCCTGTAGTTCATCCTCAGATTTGAGTACAGAATTTATCTGTTATGCCTTTAGCAGAAAAAGTAGTTTATATTCATACCTTTCCTGAATAAAGTGGGTTTTTTGGGAAGTTTTTGATCAATGAAGATTTGCTCACCTCTATGCTGCAGCATGGATAAGCAGCAGATGGTGCTATTGCACTATGCTGGCAATACAACAGACTATCAATAACAAGCCTGCTAGATCACAACAAAGAAACCTCATTTATATAGCTCGGTGGCTCTCAGACTTTTTCACCTGTGGACCATTTAGGCAGGGAAAAAGACCCTGTGGACCACCTACTTGCTGTATCCCACCCACTTTTGCTTGCCACTGCAAAAAATGCTCATCCGAATTAACACCTTATATAAACCAAAGATTTTTTGCTATTAAATGTAATGGATTTATGTGCATTATTTTTATATTAAATATCATAAATAAATTATTAATTCATACCAGAAACAAAAGTATGGACATTTTCATATTATAAACATTTACACTACTCGACAACACGTTTATTTCAAACATTCTAATATGTTATAACAGCATCAAAATAATTTTCTTCTGAGAAACTAATGCTTATCTCACATCTATATGAATCAAACAAACTCAACAGTAACATAAAGCTTGCTTACAAAAATACATTGTTGTTGCTTGCACTTATGATGACTCAGGCCGTGCACATCGGAGCCAGTCTGGTTATGTAACATGACGTGAATGGTGAGGATGAGGATTCTGGTCTGTTTTCTGGTATAGCCTCAGCCGTGGTGTTGTGTGTCTTCCGTTTCAGGTCAGCCTGTGGGCCACCTGGAGGCCCCTCCGGACTGCACTTTGAGAACCATTGCTGTAGTGCTTTTCAGAGCTTCAGGACATCCCAAAGCATTTTGTAACCAATTAAGCTTTTTTGAAGTGTAGTCAGTGTTATAATGTAGGAAACACCGTACTGTAGCCAATCTGTGCTTTGGAAGGTCCCGCAGACAGCCTAGAGCTAATGACCAGATAATTGTTTTTCAGTGATGCTGGCTGAAGGGTAAATGTTGGCGAGGGCATTGGAGAGAAGTCCTCTGCTTGTCTTTAAAATAATGTCATGGGATCAGTACGTCCTGAGAGGGCAGGTGGAGTTCAACATCACCTGAAAGATAGCTAACAAATTCAGAATTCTCTCAGTATGACACCGAAGTGTCAGCCTACATTATGATCTCAAGTCTCTGGAGTAAGATTTGCACCCAAAACCTGTGACTCAAAGCTGAAAGTGCTATCCACAAAGTGTGAGCTGACACCAAACTGAGTTCTTTAATAACAATTCTAATGTAGAGGGAAGTGAAAAAAACATTCCTGAAATAAATTTATTTCAGATTTCCAGCATCCACAGTATTTTGCTCTTATCCCTAAAATAAAGAGTGGTTAATAAAATTAAAGAATCATATGAATGTTTATGGTGAGGAAAGTACTGCAAGTATTCCAAAGTAAAACATGGCTCTGATTAGATTGAGATTAAACCTCCTGTTCTGCCCCAATCATATTCCTCAATATTAATTCTTGGAGAAGCACCTCCACTTTATCATTTCTTACACCAGTGCTTATAGCCTTGCCTGGAAATGAATTATCAACAGTTCTGTGGTCGTGGGTGCAAGTCCACACGGGATTAGGTTGAGACTTTTCTCCTGTGGCATAGATATGCTGCCATTTCTTTTTAAAAAGGAGACAATAGGGAGCGCATTGTAGAAATAAATGGAACTGCATCATTTGAGATTTTCAGTTGAGTTTCACAAATTTAAGCACCAAGGAGAAGATGGCATGGAAACTAATGAGGCATTAATCTTTCAGAAAGCTGCACAGTTAAGCTGCATAGGGATTGACTACTGAAGTGAATTTTATTGTTGCCTTTGTGATAATTCACATAGTGAAAACAGGTAACAGATGGCTGGGATGGGATGGCTGGAGCGGCTTATACATTGGGCTTGATATTGATCAGAGACAGACAGACACTAAACACATGCTGCTGGCATGTGTGCCAATTCCCTGGCTCCCTCCTGCCCCGGGCCATTTTTGCAGAGGTGGGATGCGGGTAGTCGATTGGACTTGTTAACGGCCACTTATAGTCAGTTGGAGGAGGTGGACTGGGATTTTCCAGTCAGTCTTCAGCTTCCCACAGATGGCAGGGGGTAGTTCAGCTGCCTGGAGGTGGCCTCCCGGTGGTAGATCAGGGACAGAACTCCAGCCAAGCCGAGAGACCCTCCCTGCCTGCCTGGGTGCTGCAGCAGCAGCACGCCACTTCCCATCTCAGCCTCCCCACCCCTCCCCACCCCACCTCAGTGGTGGCCTAGCTGTAAAACCCATTTTTAAGTTATAAATTTGAAAAGTTGGAGAGAGCGTGCTTCCATGTGAAGTGTCCTCTCCCTCAATTGCCTTCCATTGCAGCCTCCAACTTCGAGAGCCTGCCCACTGTCCTTAAATGGATGGCAAGCTCAACCTCTGGCCATTAATTGCAGAGTGACTAACCCCCCAGGATTTTCCAGAACCGTCCGGTAATTTAGCCTCTTGTTCCGTATCCCGGGTCAGGCCTTCCCGGGATGTATTTTCCCCTGATTTTTCTGTCACGGATTTCAATTGCAGGTGTTATTCCTGCACATGTGCCAGGCACGGCAAGGCTGATGGTGTCTGTTCGGGCCTATCCTGCGATTGTTGAATGATGGTGTCTGAGCCAGCAACATCGGAATCAGAGTGGGACACGTGGCTGCGGGGTGCGCCCCCACCCCACCTCTGCTGGCCCACTCTCAAGGACCCAGCAACACCCTCACCCCACCCTCTTCGCAAAGACTCAGCAGCACCCTCCCTCCCCGATTCTCATAGACTCACCTGCATCCCCAGGCCCACTTTCAAGGACTCAGCAGCACCCACCATCAGAAGCAACCCCCTTACGGCAGGAGTTTCCTGCAAACTCTGTCCTTTGTGTGAGATTCTGAGTCAAACTGGGGACACTGCATGAATAAAAATTGTACCTATGAGTGTGCGAACCTAAAGCTCATAAGAAACCCCACAACATGGATGCCAGCGTATTTACTGCTTCAGGCAATGGCAAAGAACCTTGTGCATTGGGGCTTCATGGTGAGTAAAAACTTGGAAGTTTTCTGAAAGTACCTATGTTCCGAAAGACCTGAATGGCTGGTCAGTTCTCCAGAAACCTTTCAAGTCACCAGCTAGTGCATGGAGAGCTCGTGGCATATTAATGAATCAACAGTCAAAGCAGAGTGGGATTTAAGACATTAATGTTTCCCCACCACTACGTAGAATCTGTGTTGATTTGTAAACGCCTCGAGAGAGCTTAATTGTTAGTAATTTGATGGTCTTTTATTAAACAGAATAATATGCTATCACATCAGGGTGGCAGTCAGACTGATGTGGTGACAAAAAGGAGCATATTTGTGCTTTCGAATTTTGCAAAATTATAAGAAAATGATTATAGATTGAAGCAAAACACAATGGTGTGTTTTTCAGTGAAGGAGAGTCATTTTGTACATTAGTTATTAAAAGTATAATTATTCAAACGTGATTTACAGACCAGCAGCAGCATTCAGGATCCTTAACTGTATTTGAAGACTGCATGGAAATTCGAATGCCCATTGAAATATTATACATTTGTAGGGGAGGGAGATTAATCTCCTGGACACTGGTGCAAGCAACTCCCTCCACCACCACCCCCCCACCCCCAATCCTCACCCATTCACCCAGCAGAAAAATCAACAGGACTATTAAATAAAATTGTTTTTTTTTCCTTAATTTTACTTGAACACTTACAATTATTAGCAATAAAAATACCTGAGATGCAAAAAGGAAAGGTGGATTAACTGACAGTTGAGAATCATCAACTCAGGGTACTGCAGGGTACCAGGCTTTCCAATTGGTTGGAGGAGGTGGAGTGCCATGCGGATGGACATGTCAGCAACCAATGGCGGGAGTGTGGGGGAGGAGTGGTTGGAGGTGACAGATCAAGTGATGAAAACCATAGAAACATATCCGACTAGAGTTGTCCATCTTAGTAAAAAACTAGACTAGAGTTGTCCATCTTAGTAAAAAAGCATAGATTGGGTCTCTTTTTGGTTTAGACGCTGGCTATAAAACATGTGCATAAACATCCTTCAGGTCTCTCACTCTAATATTTCTCAACTTGAAAAGCATCAAATGTACACATAAGCCAGCAAAAATTTAAACTGCACAGATTTGGCAGCGCACGCATCTACTAGAGCTAACAGTTCTGTTCCTATAAAATATCTATGTGTGCTTATTTCATGAGTACAGTGATCCCATCTCAGTAATGCCTTCTGACATTAATTAGATCTAAATGAATGCCTCTGGGCCATGCACAGTTAAAATCTTGTGTCTTTGAAATGATGCACCCAGGATGTTGGCACTTTTCACCAACCACAGAAATACTCACAAGACACATCCTAGAGTGGGAAGAGAGCACTCTGCTGATAGGTGAGCAATGTCATGCTGCTCATGTTAAGCAATGACAGAGACATTGACAGTTACCTACTGTGCAGTGATGTCTCAAGGCTGTGTGTAGAAAATGTCCAGACAAATGACAGCCGAGGGTACTGTTGTCACTGTGTATGTTTAAACTGCATTGAACAAGGATAAGATTGAAACTTAAATCACAGATCTGTACGTATCCCGAATAAACACACAATGCAGGTAAAATGCTGCATTAATCTTGTACCAATGAAATCATGCTCGGTTTCATTTCTGGCCCAATTGCAAGAGATCATGTGAAGCTGAGGAGGAATAGGCAACAAATCCAAACAAGGGGAATGCTGTAATTCTATCCTTTTGTGTGAGATACGTCACATATAACGGACTTTGATCATGCATGGATAACTAGTTCTAAGTGCTGGTCTGTGGGGAGAATTTGGGTGGACTGGGATACTGCTGCACTTACAGCCTTCCTTTACATTCCAGTGTCCAAAGACTATCGACAGATCTTCCACTGCCCGATATCCAGGCTCTGGGTCTCAGGGAGCTGCTGGGATCCTCAGCCATCAGCAAGCCTCAGTCGAACTCATATCGGCAGACAGTGTATGGGTACCAACTCTCGAGGATCACCCTGGAGTCTAATTTTCTGGACATTGAGATGAGTAAACCATGAGAAAAATCATAGGAAAATCAAAAGCAAAATCAAAAAATCTTCTTTGAATACTTTCATTTATTAATTACATCAGAAAAAAGGCTGATAGACTCCCAAGAACCATCCAGTTATGTAAGGAACAGTCTATTAATTTTCTCCTTGGCGTGGGAGGGTAGTGTGCCACAAAGATGGATCTGTCAGGTGACCAACAGCAGGAGTATGTGGGCAGGGCCGTTGGGAGTCAGGGGGTTATAGGATGAAACATCCAGGATTACGCACAATCAGCATTAGCCATCCCAAACCTGTAGAAGGGCCAGAAGGGCATAGTCTTCAGAAACAAAGCACGTGCTGGAAATAGAGATTGTTCTGCCTTTTTGTTTCTTGACCCAAAAGAACTGTGGGACACTGCATGTGTAGTGTAGGGCACCACTGAGCACCCTTGTCCTGATCTTTTACCTCTGAAGGCAAATTAAGCCTTGATTTGACATCTCATCCTCTAACAGCGCAGCACTCCCTTGGGGTTGCACTGAAGTATCAACATGGATTGCATGTTCAAACCCACATGTTTCTGGCTCAGAAGTGAAAGTGCTAAGTGTTGTGCAACAACAACCAACTCCTGGATCCTGATTTTTCCATCCCAATGCTGAGCAAACCCGCATCAGGCAGCTGAAAATGGAAGTGGGGGGAAACCGTAAATTTAAAATTTTCAGCCAATTCTCGCTGGCCACCATTTAGATTAACACAGAAAACATGACCTGACGTGCAGTAAATTGATGTCAGGTTTAGCCTTTTAAATGACTGCTTCAATTTTGCATTTTCCTGAATTGCATATCTTTAGTGAGGCGGGTGAGTTCCTAAAGCCTGTGCTTTTATTTTTACATTTATTTAAAGCCCAGACATCTGTTAAACCTTTGAAAAACCTAACCAGATGGCTAGCCATCTGTTTGGTCAACTTCAAAAGCTCTATTATATTTGGCTCTGGAGGGTTTGTTTGTACAGCTGTGGAATCTCAATATGAATGCTTGTGTTACGGACAGGAGGGGGTTTAATTTAAATAGCCCCGATTACTCCTCTCACTACCTGTCCATAAACAGGAAGGTGTCTTTGATTTTTGATTTCCCCCTTTATATGTGGTGACATATTTTCCAAACCCCTCAGTTTTAGTGTGATCCGATTCTCTATTCATAACTGCACAGCAAACTCGATATAAGATGAACTGAAAGGGTTAATTTATTTGTTCACACTCAAACACAAGAAGAGGGTCACAACATGGCCTCCTTTTCATTCATACAATAAAGGTGGGATAGAGAACAGAAAGAGGTACAAGGCAAAAGCAACAGACAAAATAAGCATTATTGTTTTACGGGAGTCCAGAGTCCAGAATCAATGCCTCATGACGTATTCTTTCACAGAATTGGCAGGTTGAAGACAGATGCTAGATAATCCACCTTTCCAGTTGAGATGACTTCCACTATAGATAGGCACATAGAGATTAATTAGTTTTATAGGCGCTGGTACAGAAGTTCAGAGGTTCCAGTAGAAACAGCATAGATGGGGGCCAGGCATTCAAACCTGGAACAGAGATCTGGTTCTGCTGCTGCCTGTTAGATGTTAAAATGGCAGTCTTCATTTTGCAGCTCCACAAGGCTTGTTCTACCAGTTCAAATAATGCATAACCCTTGTCTGGATTTTTGAGATGGTTGATGTTTCAACCATTAATAAGTTCAAAAGAGGGCTCAGTGTCCTTTTGTCCTTGCAGACTGGTCATCTCCATTGACCAGGGCCGGGCCTTAGAAATGTAAAGGGCCTTTACAATTCTTTGGGATTTGATCTCTGCAGTCACAGAGGTATTAGTACATCTTTAGAGATAATGAGGTTGCTACTGTTCAGAAGGCCAGAATTTCCTTTTGTGTGAGTCATAGCCCATCATGGCTTCAGTCCGTATAAAAATACAGAATGAGGTCTTAGCCCCTGACATCTGGCTGAGCTCCAAGCCCTACAAATGGACTGGGATCTTTGTTTGATAGACTGTTTTATGACCATTTAATAGATTCTGTTTCTTTGAAGTTGTTTTTGAATAGCTGAGTGTTTGACTGACTGTTTTATAAGCTTCTAGGTGGAGAATTTTTTAAAAGTGGAGTTTGACTTGATAATTGTTCATTCATGGTGACACGATCATTTAAAAGACTTCCCAGTGTTATTATAGGGATCATGAGTTCTGTCCATAGCAGATAGCGGATGAGTGTTATGGAGGATGCATGGTGGGTATGGAGGGGGCATGGAAGATATGAGGGTACATGAGGGCATGAAGGGAACACGGGGGTATGGAGGGGGCATGGAAGGGGGCATGGAGGAGACATGGGCCATGGAGGAGGCATGGTATGTTTGGGGGTGTGGGTGAGGGGGATGAGAAGTGAGGGCTAGGGAGCCTAACAGTCATAAATAGAAGTGGGCCAATGTCCCAGTGAATGGAGGCGGCCCTTCTAACCTGGAGGTCTCAACTTACACCTGCCTCAGTTCCCATTGGCTGTACAAGGCTGCTGCCCCGACTCCAGCATGACTCGGTCTCCCCGAGGAAAATAACCTGTGTGCACTTGGCTTGTACAGGAGGCGGGAACATGACATTGTAAAATGACTGACTCATGATTCCTGACTCTAATATAACAATTCAGCCCCAGGAGTTCTGTGCTCTCAAACCTTTTCCGAAATATTGAAATTGGAGCTAAGCAGTATGTGGGACCCTCAACCGTGAATTCACAGGCCCTGATCCTGTAACTTCAAATGATATAAGCAGAATCATTGGCAATAAGTCCCCTGTTCATCTTCATAATAGTGCCATGGGCTCTTTTATGATCACCTGTGAAAGCAGACAGGACCTCCGTTTAACACCATCTGGCAGACAGTACTTAAGTGTAGAACCCCTGATCCATGCTGCATTGCAGTGTCAGCCTAAATTTTATGCTCAGCTCTCTGGACTGGGGCTTGAGCTCATGACCGACTACCTCAAAGGTGAGAATGGCACCACTGGGCCTGGGGCATACACTCAGTTTAATAACATGTCTACCCAATCATGTGATAAACATTCCTGATTCAGGTGGACTTCAGCATTGAAGGCTCTACATAATGCACTTTCACACAAACACACTTTGATTGCAGTCTTCAGTTGAATACTCAATTGAACCAGATAAGTATCATTTCAATTGTGCCTGATTATGTACAGTGCATAGGTTTAATGTAATTGATTATTGCTAACAGAACCAGGTGTATCATAATTCACAGTGACATATAAATCAGGTTTATATGATTGATGTTGCTTTAATGTCTGCATTAACCTATATAAAATAAATTGTTTGGAAAATCAGGGTTGCGTAGTTTTCAAATACACCATTTTCTATTCAATGCAAACCCACATTGTAGATTGCGATGTTCGCATCAGGATGGAATTCCTGCTGGCTTGTGTGCGTCTCCATCAGATAGTAATCAAGCTGCCAGCCTGAGCCCTCATTAACTCCTTGCAGAATTTAGGAAAGGAGAAAGCCTGCTTAATGAACAATTGAAACTTCCCAGAGCTAACTGATGCAGTGAGCAGCAGGAATCTGACCGATAAATTTAATATTATGTATTCCAGAAATGCAGCATCTTTGCCAGCTGAATGCAGGTAAATAGAATTGAATGTTGCTTTATCCTGCAGTGTCCATTTGATCTCTCCCTAGTCATCAACACAAAGTTCTCCTGGAGGTCAAAACCTGAAGACTCAGGGATAAATTGGCCTCATGCCTTGTAGTTCTATTTGATACAACTCCAGTTAAACATTGGCTAATAAATGTACAAACTGCTTGATTCAGACAACAGTGAAGTTCCATTTTGATCTGAAGACGTTAACATTGCATCAATTGCTGTTAGCTGTCAGCAGATCCTGAGAACTGCAAAGCTCTCAAGACATGTTTTCAACCCCACTCGCACAATGCTGAAGCAAACTTTAGCTCATGAAATGTCAGGAGTATCTTCATTAACGTAATATTGCTGGATCTTCCGAGATGTTGCTCTTTGTAACTTGATGTACACTGCTGATATTTGCATTCCTACACTACCAAATAAGGCAATGGTAATCATGAATTAAAAACCCCTATGCAATTACAGCAGTCAATTTCTTAACATCAATTCTGACAAAACTCAGAAATATGTGGTGTATATGTATATTATACATTATGTATATAATATCTACCGATTGATAGAAAAGTTAAAAACTTATTTTTTTATTGCTCCTATCATAACATCAAGACATTCCAAAGTGTTTTACAGCCAATGAAATACTTTAGGGGCAGAATTTTACGTTGGGCATGCGGGCATGCAGCCAACGTGCCCGAGTGTAATATGATGCGTGATGACATTGGGCATGTGTCCCGACGTCACCGCGCACCATCGCGATATTTCGGTAGGCGGGCGCACTATGAGGACGGAAGTGCACCTGCCATTAAATAACGTGCCAGTTAAAGCCCTTGAGGCACCAATTGTCTGGGAGTTTAAGTAGCCTGTGTGATTTTCAGTGCATCACACGGGCACAATGGGCAGGCGGGTAGGCCAGATTTTTAAAAACCTCATCCACGGGCAGGATAAGAGGGGTGAGTGGGCTTGCTAATGCAAGTTGTTTGTACTTTAGTTTATAACTTACTGCTGCTTGCTTGTGTGAACAGGACAACTTCATTTCGCTTCAGAGCTGCTCTGACAGAAATAACAGGCTTCAGTTCAGGACTCTGGAGGAGTCAAAACACTGGGGCCTTCCAGGTATCAGAGATCCTTCCCTTACCCTGGGAATGGGGATTGTGATCTCTGCTGGAGGCACGTCCTCTGGGGAGGAAGAGAGGGCCAGAAGGGGGAGGAGGCCAGGTATCCCTATTCAGCTTCCAGAGGAGCCACCTGTGGGACTTTGGACCTCCCTGCTCGGCATTGATGGATGGGCACCTAGCTGGGATACTGGGTGCCCAATCCATCTCCCACACTGACACTGACCAGCTGAGGTCATAGTCGCTGTGAGGGTTTGCAGGTCCGAGCGCATCCCCAGGAAGCCCTGATTGAGATCCTAGAGCAGCCTCTCCATGAGAGTCGCCACTCTCTCCATGGAGGAGGCAGTGCGCTCGGCCATGAGGGTCATTGAATTGCTCATGCTCTGCATGGACTCCTCCACAACGGAGACCATGGCACGCATTCCCTCATGTATCTCCGCCAGATCCTCCCGCACACCCTGCTGGACATCCAGCATCTGCTGCCTCAGGGACAACTCCATTGGCCCATCATCAGCCACAGACTGAGCTTGTTCCTGGTCCCCAACAGTCCTCTAACTGCCGGCGCCCAGGGCACTTTCTGCCTCCGCCTGCACCTCTAGCAAGTGTCAAGTGCCCTCACTGCTGTGCACCAAGATACTATCCACCGATCTAATGCCCACTGAGGTGCTGGTAACTGCGCTGGTGCCTGCCTGGCTGAGAGGGTGTGATGCAGGTGTGTTTTGATGGTTGCTGTCCTCTGGGGTCAGTGGTGGGCCTTAACGCTCCTCACCCTGATGGGCTGCTGGTGAGCCTGAAAGGAAGAACAAGGACATGTCATTAGTTGAAGTCATTACACTGTTACTGTGCATGCCTGGCATCCGGATCAGGGTGCCCTCGTCTTTCCATTATCAATGGGGATTCCATGTTCAGGGCTCACATCAATAAAGAGACTACAGTGGAATGGTTGCTATTACAGACATTCTGACCTCAGTGTAATGCACCCTTACCTCCCTGTGGCACCCCAACCTCACCGTGGCCGGTTGACCTAGCTGCATGGTGCCTCTCCTGCTGCAGGGCCTCCTGTTCATATCGACTTAGGATTAGTAGCGGGGCGGTCCTCTGCCAGTCTGCAACCCCTCGGCATTGTTAAGGGATGTCTTCTCCTGAAAGGATCGAGGAGCATTGATTAGTCCACCCTGTACCTGCATTGCCATTGCAGCCTGGCCAACCCCACCTGAGGAAGACCTCGCAGGGCTCAGCCGATTCATGACGCTGGAGCCGCAAGGCACCCAGCCCAAGTAGCCAGGGCTCACCCCCTTGCCCAGATGCTGCCTCATTGATATTTGCCACTCACACCCCAAGACCTCTGAGGTCCAAGGTCAGGGGGGTGGTGGGTGCAGGCAGCTCCTAACTGCTGTGCTAAGTGACCCATGCTAACACGGTATTCACCCTTACCCATCGCAGGAGATAATTGGGGCGCTTGCGGCACTGCACTCACGTGCGACTCACCACATCATGGGGGCTCACCTTGGATGCCACCTCCTCCCAGGCATTTTTGGTGAGGTGGGGGGGGGCTCTTCCTCCCATCCCTGGGGACAAGGATCTCTCTCTGTGATGCCACCTCCTCCAGGAGGGCAGCAAGACACTCATTGGAAAAACGCAGGGCTGAGTGCCCTGCTGACCTGCCCTCCCGCCTGCCGTGTCCACCAGGAACGAGCTCCATGACGAGGTGCGTGTGCTACACTGGCAGCTTTTGCATGTCTGCTGTGGTTGCCTTTGAATCGGCCACCAGGTCGCCATTGGACCTGGCAGACATTGAGCTCCCGCCCCCACCTGCCCCTTCTCGCTGTTGCTGCTGTCACGTCTTTCACTGGGTGGGCCTTAATTGGCCCGCCCGCCTAAAATCGTGGTGTGGAGCCGATTGTGGGTGGTGGTCGGCTTCCCGACCGCCCTTGTCTGCTCTCACCGTGCCCGCATGCCGAATGTAAAATTCTGGCCTCGAAGTGTGGTCACTGTTGTAATAGAGGATATGTAGCAGCCAATTTGCACACAGCAATGTCCCACAAACAGCAATGAGATAATGACCAGATAATTTTTTTTTAGGTGTTGAATGAGGGACGAATATCAGAAGGATACCAAGGCAAACACCCTTGCTCTTTTTTGTATAGTGCCATAGGATCCTTTCGTCCAACTGAGGGGATGGAAACACACAGGGCCTCAGTTTAACATCTCATGCTCAAACAATGCAACACCCCTGCAGGAGTGTGGTGGTGACGTGTCAGCCTAAATTATGCGCTCAAGTTTCTGGGGTGCACCTTGATCCAACAACCTTCAGCCAAGTGTTTTACCAACTGAGCCACAGAGTGCACTTTAACTAAGAGAAGGGATATTAACCTTTTTATTACCACTTGCCGTAACTTTCCTTCCATCTCCATTCCCTATTCTTTATTCAATTCTATAATTTTAATTTTACTTTGCTTTATTTCTGCTGCTATATTATGATCTAACTTTGTTATATCTATCCCCTATTTTACTTACGTTAAAAGCTTCTTCTGTTCTGTTCCCTGAGGTTGTCACTCTGGACGTCAGGCCCACATTGCTCAGCATTGGTCTTTAGCTACAAACCAGTTCCAAATTTGTTTTCTTCTCAGGAGTCAGGATGTGAAAGACAGACCTGGCTCTTGTTATGGATGCTGGTGGTTACAGATGTTGTATTCATTGAGTAAAGCTGGGCCCGTCTAAACTGATTTAACTTTGGAGGGTCTTTTGCAACTACTAGGGAAGTTTTCACCCACATTAGTCTGATTCCAAAAATGAATGATGAACATTTTAAACTCTATTACCCGTTAGTCATGAAGGAGGTGACTTCCTATCTTCTCACCTGGCCTGAGCTTGAAGTTAAATACCAGAAGAGAAAGGACAGCATGCTAATGCAATCCTGTTTCCTGAATCCAGATCTTAGAAGCAAAATGGAGTGTTCCACCAAAACTGATCTCCATTTGAAAGAGACATTCAACTAGTCAATGTTGGCCAGATTGGATCACAAACCCCAGAGATCAGTGGATAATATCCTCATCAGAGAAGAAGATTTTCAGGTAAAATCAGCAGAACCAGATGTGCCACTGGTCCCAGCAGGATGCCACAATCATTTCAATGCAACCATGTTATTGGAACTCTGTGTAGGCCTGGCAACCACAAATTTTTGCACTTTTGTATTTATGAATTTTTGCTTCTGCTTTGCCCACGATTTTACGTCTATAGTGAATATTTAAAGTCATTTTGTATTTAATCTTACTTGGTAGACATTGATCTTAACCCAGCTATGATTGTGCTTTAATTAATCCATAATAACCAGTCTGTTTTCCCATAATTTCCCATAATAATAATCTGTTTTTCCAGACCTTTTTTTTCATACAGGTCATGCACAGCTGGTATTTAGACTATATCTTTGTTTTCTGTTTTTCAAGCTAGAATACTAAGATAAGTTTTCTTTTGCTTATCAGAAGTCCTTTTCCTTACTGCATTCAGTGACCCTTGAACTACAGGCCAGGGTGATGATAACCTTATATGGGGTGGTCACTCAGTGTAGTCATCATGAAGTTTGATTGTTGGACATAACATTTGATGGGTGGCAGATGGGATGACACCATCAAAAGATACACAAGCAGCTCTGGATATTGTGAAATCTGCATGGCCTTGCAGCGCCTGTGAGAAGAATTGATAACAACTGAGAATTGTTTTGAGAAAGGACCATACCAGACCTCGGAAAGCTGGAATGGGGCCAGAAATTTGGCTTAAAGGGACGCTGCTTTGAGGACTCACTGCTGCAGCTGTAGTGGAATAGCCACCACTGAAGATGGGAGGAAGGGCCAGGAATGGAGTGACTGATCGTAGTGCCCACCTGTATGGTTACTCAACCACTTGGTAATGTATGCACCATGGAGATGATAACATATGTACCAATTTAGGGTGTTGTCATGGAACAGACCAAATTGGGGTTATTGTTTGTGTTTTTACAAAAATCTGTTTTTCTTCTTTTCTTCTGATATATATAAAGTGCTTTCTCCTTTCAATAAAGTTACCTTTCTTTCTTTTAACTGATTTTTCTCTCTTTTTATATAATATCAATTATAATTGTCATATCATTATTATTATTATAATCGTAATTCAATATTCAATAAAACTGTTGTTTTAACACATTACTTGTCATAGTCGCTCATTCCTGTTACATCCAGAGTATGGCTCCAAACCTAAGTGAGACTCCAAAAGGGACTCTTACGCCCGACTCCCTACATCTACCTATTGTGAGAGCATAGCACTTCAGTACAACAGTCTATATGGTATAGTAGCCTGGACTCATGTGTTAGCCCACTGTTCCCCCAATCTTATATGTTCCCTTCACCAAAACAGATTAACAGGTCATTCCCTCCACCACTGAAGGTGGGCAGAGGTATTGTTAGTTTACTTATCTGTAAACCATAACAATTAAACCATAAACATCCACCTTAAGCATTCACTCCATTCATCACTGATGCATAATAGCAGCAGTGTATACCATCTACAAAATTCACTGCAGCAACTCACCAATGCTCCTTCGATAGCACCTTCCAAACGAGTGACCTCTACCACCTAGAAGGACAAGGGCAGCAGACACATGGGAACACCACCGCCTGCAAGTTCCCCTCCAAGCCACATACCATTCTGACTTGGAACTATATCAGCATTCCTTGAATGTCGCTGGGTCAAAATCCTGGAACTCTCTCCCTAACAGCACCATGGGAGTACCTAGACTACATGGACTGCAGCGGTTCAGGAAGGCGACTGAACACCACCTTCTCAAGGGTAATTAGAGATGGACAATACATGCTGGCTTAGCCAATGATGTCCACATCCCGTGAAAGAATAAAAACATTCTCAAAAACTAATGGATGGATTTCAACAAGACTTGGTACACATGGGTATGGACCATGGAAGGAGTGATTAGTTTTTGGCAAAAATGTGGATCTGAATCCTGGAATTTTTGAAAGGATCCCTTAACATTGGGACTTTGGGAGAATTAGCTTTTTTTAAAGCGTATTTTGTGTTGTTTTATTTAGAATGTTGTTAGTTGCTTTAGAAATTTGTGGATTATCTCAGCTGCTTGGGGTGCAATTTGTCACAGCTGTCAAAATGTGAGCAGAGTTTTCAGAGCAGGTTGTTGAATGTGGATTGGCCTGAAGCCTCCTTAGTAAGATGGCAGCTTTAAATAAAATTATTTCTTATTTTCAAATATATAGTTACAGAGCATCAACGAGGGAGGAAAAAGCCTCAAGGAAGATCTGTATAAATATAATAATGAGTTAACACAGGATGGCAGAGGTATGCAATGTAGCGAGTGCCCTTCTAATTTTTCAATAATAAATTGCTTATATGCTTTTAGTACATGTTTTCATGTTTTTATCTTACAAATAAATGCAGCTTAATGTGAATCAGTGACTGAATATGAACAAAGGAGCTTTAAACTTAAGGGGAAGCTAGTACATGAATGAGGAAAGAGCAGCATATGCTGTTAGCTTTAGAGAGGTAAGGTGGGAGGAGGCTCATGTAGAGCATAAACATTGGCATTGAACAGTTGGGCTGAATATTCTATTCCTGTGCTAGAAATTCTATGTAATCTCACTGCTGTTTGGGGGACCTCAATGCATACAAATTGGCTTCCATGTTTGCTTACAAAATAACAGGGACTACACCTCGAAATTAACTGATTGACTGTAAACCAATGGTAGGCCATTCAGCCCCTCAGGCTTGCTCCCCATTGTTTTAGTTTATGGCAGATCTGCACCTTGACACAACTTTCTTACTTATGCTCCACATCCCTTACTGCCCTTACCTAACTGAAATCTACCTGAATCAGCCTTGAAAGTCTCAGTTTATTTAATATCCACAGCTTTGGTGGGGAAGAGAGTTCCAAATTTTGACCGCCTTTTGCAGGAGAAAATGTTGATTTCACTCATGAATGGCCAAGCTCTAATTTTAAGATCGTGTCGCCTTCTTCTTGAGGACATGAAAGAGGGTAAACAAATGCAAGCTCTTTACTTATTTTCTTTTATTCATTCATGGGACGTGGGCATCGCTGACTGGGCCAGCATTTATTGCCCATCCCTAACGGCCCTTGAGAACTGAATGGCTTGCTAGACCATTTATGAGTCAACCATGTTGCTGTGGGTCTGGAGTCACATGTAGGCCAGACCAGGTAAGGTCGGCAGATTTCCTTCCCTAAAGGACATTAGTGAACCAGATGAGTTTCTTTTTTTAAAGACAATCGACAATGGTTTTATGGTCATCATTACCCAGCATTACCCTGGGTCTCTGGAATACCAGCCCAGTGACAATACCACTATGCTGCCACCTCCCCATCTTACCATTTTGGCCTGGAAACAGTTAATGATTAAATAGTAGAACAGTATGTTCTTTTTTTCAAAACTTGAATTGATTTGGGAATTCCATTTAATTCAGTTTCACTCATCTAGTTAGAGTAATTGTTTCAGGTCTGCTATTCCAGTAAATGTGCACTGATGCACAAGGCCAATAATAATTTCATTGTTTCTACATTTTTATTACAGAAATTGATTTAATAAACTCATAAAGAAATGTGACTTCTGGAGGGATTAATATATTCCACTGTCACTGTTTCCGCTTCAATGCTGATAGAAATTCTGTCAGAGGGGAATAACAAACAGCAGTTGGTAGAGAATTCAGCTAAAAATGTGATGTAGCCTGCGATATGACCCAGTATTTTGAATGTAATCTAATGTATAGTAAATACTGCTGGCACTCGTCTTCAAGGCCTGCCTCTATTAGCTGTGTAATTCATGCAAATTAAACTCTTTAACTGTTGCAATGCCGATTAAATTGTAAGCAAATAATCTTTCTACAATAAGAAAAACAATTTCTTATAGGTAGAGTCTGAAATGATGATGCTTAAGTATGTTGTTATGTATCACAGGGTACAGCTCTTAAAGGAAACTTGATTTTGTTATCCATTTAAACTAGAAAAGATATGAAACCTCCCAAACCACCTAGAAGGATAGGGGCAGTATGTGCATGGGAACACTACCACCTCAGTTTCCCCACCAAGTCACACCACACTGTCCCGGCTTGGACATATCAGTGTTCCTTCGTGAGGAAAGGCATCATCATCCTAATCTACAAGTGGGAGGGTGAGAGGGAGGGAATCAGATATTGGCAGCCCATTTCACTGCTTAAAGTAGAGTATAAAATTCTTTCTAAGGTCATCATCAAGGGTCAAATCTGCTCTGGAGTTGGTAATCCACCCTGACCAGACCTGCACTGTTTCAGGCAGGAATCTCAGGCATATGATCACTGACATACAGGACAGGGGCGGACACCTACCTCATCAGCTTGGACCAGCAGAAGGCCTTTGACAGAATATCACACACCTATATGATAGACATACTTTCCAAAATGAGGGAGGGAATTCACAATTGGATCCAACCACTTGACACAAACATCAGTTTCATTCAGTGGGTGGCAATTGGAAAGCTTTCTGAACAAACCTGGAGTTAGGCAGGGTTATCCTCTTTCCCCTTTCTTGTCTGTGTGCTGCTTCGTGAAGAGGTATTAATGTCTATAATGTTATTGGAAATTATTTTAAAGTTGGAATTGGAGTGTGTGCCCATGTGTGTCTTAATTGGATTAAAGCCAGCTAGCCTGGGTGCTTTGATGTAAGGTAGTTTTGAGATCTTAGTTAGATAAACGTAAGGAGGATAGAAGGTAAAATTTAAATGTGCATTTGTTGAATAAAGCATTCCAGAGTGGGAGTAAAATCTTGCACCTAGTTGGGAGACACCAAGCAATGTGTTTATTTTTTTTAAGCTTACTAATAAAATTGCTGGAATGAAAGGATATTATTGTTAGAAGATGTGGCGTTAAAAGCCTGGTGATACAATGGAAAATTTACATTCAAAGGAAAAGCTAGGTATAAACAAAAAGGAGTTTATGTGTGTGATTTAGAGGCAGTTAAGATCTAACCAGTGTGTAAGCCCACAATTGTGTCACCAAAGGAAACAAATTGCAAGGAACCTTATTTTGAACCTGTAAGGTCAAATATGCTTTGCCCAGTGTCTGTTTCAAGTCTAAGGGTTATTGTTGCCTTGGTGGAGATTTACCTGGGAGTGATTAATTTGGGGATTTGTTTAAAAGCTATTATTGTAGTAATTTGTAGACATATGTGTTTAATTTGTTGTTAAAGAAATAAATGTTTAATTTAGTTTTATATAAAAAACCTCTTGAGGCTTGGTGGTCTTATTCCTGAATTCAGAGCTGCATCTCAAACATACCAATTGAAAATATAAGTTATGGCAGTTGTTCAAGTTTCCCTCTGGGGTTTAAACAACTCCTCCTTTACCAACTGCTGTGTCATAACATGCTGTATTGAACACTTTGTGGAGTCCATCAGGAAGGATGTGGGCATAAGAGGGGTCATGATCTCAGGCAGTGGAAGCACTCAGATCAAAGCCTCCCTCTACATGGACCATGTTGCCATTCTATTGCTCAGATCTGCTGTTGGTTTACAGGCTGATGAACATCTGCAACCAGTTTGAATTGGCCTCAGGAGCCAAAGTGAATCATGGCAAGAGTGAGGCCATGTTCTTTGGAAACTTGAATGACCAATTTTTTGTCCACTTCACTGTCAGGCCAGGCTACATGAAGGTGCTGGGGGTTTGGTTCGGAAGGGCTGGGACATGTCCCAAAAACTGGGAGGAGTGAATAGCCAAGGTTAAACTGAAAGTGGGCATGTGGGAGTGAAGCTCCCTCTCCATTGCAGTTAAGAACCTGGCCATCAGATGCATGGTGCTCTTGGTGTTGCTGTATGTGGTGCAGGTTTAGCACATACCCCACCCCTACATCACAGTGGTCAGCTGAGCCATCTTCCACTTTATCTGGAGATTGAAAATGGACTGTGTCCGGAGGCATGCCATGTACAAATCTTTAAATAAAGGAGGGAAAAATGTACCCAAGGTCACCCTCATCCTGATGGTGCCAGCTTTGTTCATGGCTGCATCAAGCTGCGCATAGACATTGGTACGCAAACACCAAGTGTCACTATCAGCCTCTGGTGTTGCAAAGGATGGGTTTGGCCATTTTGCCATGAATACTTCATTCAGTTGGACTGTGCATACCATGTGGAAAGGTTCGTGCAAGAAAATATCTTTGACCACATCAGGCAGTGGTCTGCACTTACTGTTCTTCAGACTCTGCAGGAAAGCAGATAGTAGATCCTGTTGTATGTTTCCCTGAGCAGACTGTCAAAGTCATTTGGCAGGATGCTTCATTGTCAGAACAGTCAATCATGTGCCAAGGCATAGTGTGGCTGTTGGTGAGAATGGCCCACCCCTCCAGATCCTTGCTGCATACCCGGAGCCTCAGTGCCACAGCACACTGCTCATGAGGCGGCTGAGGTGGGGAAGAGACCATCACCCCCCTCCTTCTGGAATGTGCCTTTGCAAAGCAGGTTTAGAAAGAGTTGCAGTGGCTTTTGTCGAGCTTCATCCTCAGCAGCCCTGTGACACAGGATTCTGTACTCGTGGGCTGCTCACAGGGACACAGACAAAGACAAACATCAACTGCTGCTGTTTGGTTTGCTCAGAGCCTGTTGGTCTTCCAGTGCAAACAGCTGTCAATGACAGGGTGTTGCAGACTGGCACATTCCAAGGTAGAGGACTACATGCTGAGGGATGCACTAAAGCTAAGGAGAGCTGTCACAAAGGCTCAATGGAGCAAGGCCACCTTCTACAACCCTCCTGCCTTAGTATACTGAGGGGCTGGGACCCGCATAAAACCTCTCAGGCTGTACCCATCAGAGAACATTTGACATGGAATATATATTGTAAATATAACATGTAATTGTAAATGTAGTGGGGCACCTGAGGGTGCCAAGTACTGTTTTGAAAGAAATTGAACTGTACTGCACTTTACATAATGTCAAATTTGGACTACTATGTAATGTGCCTGTGCAAATTTTATGAATAAAGTATGTAGTTTGCAAAAAATATCAGCGTTCCTTCATGGTTGCTAAATCTGTTCTAATATTTCTTTAAAGGATAGCAGCATAACATCACTAAAAGGGAAATGTTTCATGTGATCCAGTCTTAATTTCACTTTTGCTTGGGCAAAGCACACACACACATACAGCTCTAAGGTCTTCAAGCTTTATACCTGTGTAAAAATGTTCTCATATGCTTTGTCTAAATACATAATGGGCAGAATTTTCTGCCTGTCGGTTGGGTGGGCCCGACCCAATCTCCGGTGGGTGTGGAGCCGATCCCCGCCAGCGAAGCGGGCCGCACCGCCATTTTACATGGGCGGGCCAATTAAGGCCTGCCCAGCATGACGTCCGGCGGGAAGCGCTATGCGCTCCCTGTGCGGGTGGGGGGGGGACTCCCTAAAAGCGAGAGTGCGCTCTTTCACGCATGCACACGGAAGAGCACACGTCTCCCTGAGGCTAAGTGCTGCCTCAGGGAGATCACATGGACTTTGAAAAATATTAAAAAAAGAAGAAAAAAAAATTCCCTTACATGTCCACCTCCTGTGAAAATGTCACATGAGTTGGGACATGTTCATAATTTGCACAATAACTTTATTAAAATTTTTAAAACCCTGCATGAAACCTCATCCCGCCACTGGATGAGGATTCATGTTTTCTCCAGTTGCCGCCGGGGCTCCTGGCCGACCCGCCAGCCTTAAGGTTGGACGGGCAGGTCCTTCAATTGTTTTAATGATCCTGTCAATGGCCTCAATTGGCCATTGACAGGTCGGCGGGCCCACAGCTGATTTTGCTGCACCCCCGCCTTCCTGAAAATTTAAATGCGGCGGGATGACTTCGGGGGTTTCACCCGACATCATCCCACGTCATTTTAAGCATCGGCGATCAGGCCCCGCCCCCTGCTCGCCAACGGCAAAATTCTGCCCAATGTGTTTACCTAATCCCTTATGAGTGATTAGGTATTGTATCATTATAATAACACAACATGGTGCTCAGCAGTGGTAGCAAGATTAACTACAGGTATGACATGGTGAATAGCCTTTAATCATGCTACATGGCATGAGAAGACCCTCGATGTTTTGGTCAGACCACATCAAAGTCGCAGTATTGGAAAGTTATGAAATCACAGCGGATGACTGTGAAGAAAGGCTTTGAAGACACAATGCCAAGATAATGTTCAAATAAAGAATTAACAAGTAGACTGATCCCTCTTGATGTGATTCCAGTGCATAACTTGTCAGTTCAGTGAGTGAAACAGCATGTCGAGAGGACATGAACTGGGTTAACTCAGTTGGGAAAGGTGAGTGACCCGGGTGTGGGCTGGATCAAGAGCGAGCAAGGGAGAGACAAACAGAAACAAAAAAACTCCCCAAAAAAGTCATAAAAACCTGGTCAGAGAAGGTTGTGATTATAATGGGTAGCTTCGGGAGCTGCTGAACAACAAATTGAATAAAAATAAAAGGGTACATACTGTGATTTTTCAAATGCAGAACTAACAGACAGAATTGTTGAGTCAGTGATCACATCCACTCCCATGGAAGCATTCCAGAAAGATCTGCCAGACAAGCTCAAAACATATAGCATCGAGGAGCTACTCAGGGATGGACATAAGTATGAAGTGATCCTTGCAGCCTGATGAAGCATACAGGTACTAAATACGATGCCAATTGTTGACACACGCACGAGTACACCCACACCTAGGAAAACCAGAAAGGTAAGGACTTCTGCATGCACCAAGGAAATTCTCAGCTTGCCATCAATTCTGCAAGGCATGTGGCAGAAAGGGCTTAAGCAAAGGCTGTTTCAGCTACAAAGAGCCATGCAAACAGACAGACTGTACACAATGGGTACCGTCAAAAAATAAGAATGACCATCCGGTATCCTGTCAGAAACATATACATGAGGTGATTGAGAACCAGAACATGATGTTGATGTGCACAATGAGACAAAGAGCGGTGAACACATGCTTCACACCATCAATTTCATGGAAAACAAAGATGCCATCTCACGTCCGAAGTGTTTGTCAAGAGTCAAATTATCCGCCCTAAGAAAGTTGGTAACTATTCGTTATTGGCCAAGATTAACACAGGGTACCAGGAAGATATAATAATTCTCATAATGTTATTGGAATTTATTGTAAAATAGAGTAATAGTGGGATGTGTCTATGTGTCTATATATATGTGTGTGTGTGTGTGTGTGTGTGTGTGTGTGTGAGTGACTTAATTGAATTAGTCTGGGTGCTTTGATGTAAGAAGAGAAGTTAGGTTTGAACTGTTAATTAGGTAAACATTGGGAAATTTAGAAACATAGGTGTCAAGGGATATATTTGCATTTTTAAATAAACCAGACTAGATTATTTTCAAAGGAGGGGTAAAATGTGTCACCTAGCCAGGTGAAGTTTAGAAACAGTGTGTTTATTTTCCCCAAAGATTACTGGTAAAATTTAGGGCAGAATTTTACATTCAGTTTATGGGTGCATGCCTGACATGCAATATTTTGTTTGGTGGGCGCACGTCAGGGTCGGCTGTGTGCCCGCCGATAATTGAACAGCCCATTAAGGCCATTAACTAAGTAATTAAGTTGAATTTTATGCTGCCCGTCCAACCTTACGATTGGCAGGCAGGCGAAAAGGCCAAGCAGCCTTTATGTTTTTTAGGAAACCTCATCCATGAGCGGGATGAGATTTCCTAAAGCTAATACTGATGAAATAAATACTTTATTTTGAAAATAACATGTCCTATCTCATGTGATGACACAGTCACGCGAAGGGACATGTTTCATTAAACTTTTAATGTCCTTATGTATATTTTTTATAAAGCACTTCAATCTCCCTAAGGCAGTTCCGTGCCTCAGGGAGATTGAAGTGCTCTTTCGCGCATATGCACGAAAGAGCTCTGGACCCGACTCTCCCTCCTCCCCCCACACTCCGCTACCGCTCGCAATCCACGCAGGGCGGGCCTTAATTTTCCTGCTCGCGTGAAATCGTGGTGCGGAGCCGATCACGGGCGGTGGTTGGCTCCATGAACACCCCTGCCCGCTCCCACTGAGCCCAACCAACGACTGGAAAATCCTGGCCTCAGTGCTGTGGGAAGGTTTTATTATCAGGGAGATAAAGCCCAAAGAAATACTGAAACAATGGGTACTTGCATTCAAAGAGGAAGATATGTATAAAGAAGAGAAGATTGTTTGTAAGGGAAGGCATTTTTGAGACCTTATAAGTGTGTGAAAAGCTTTCAGCATCTATGCCTCAAGCTTGTTCAGGGTATCATGTTTCTTTGCCTGGGTCTTTTAAAATCTTTGTGTCTTACCATTGTCTTAATGGAAGCGTAACTGGGAGTTAGATTGATTAGGGAAATTTAGAAGTTACCATAGTAGTAATTTGTAGATCTATGTATGTATTTTAAAAATCATTTCTCTTGTTAATAAATGTTTAATCTAGTTTACTAAATCCTATAAGACTTGGTGGACTTTTTACTACTGAATTCAAGGCACACAATCGAAATTTATACTAATTGCAAAACAAGTTGTGGCAGTTGTTTCAAGTTTCCCTTTGGAATTTGAACAACTCATCGTTTAACATCGGCTGTGTCATAACAGGGGCAAGTGCCAAAATACTGCCTCTGCGAATTCTAAAAGACATGTATCCACAGACATTGGAGACCATGGTGAAGCTTTCAGCATACAATGATTCACTAATTCCATGTGCAGGGTCCATAGTCCTGGAGTGCAAGTACAATCAATCCTCCTGGGTGTCACAGATGTTCTACATCATGGAAACTAAAGGCCCCCAGCGATTGTAGGTCTACCGACATGTCATGACCTCACACTAGTAACAATCCATGAAATCAGTCAGCTATCACAAGGCAGATCAACCTCCGAAACTATTCTTATCACCTCAGTTCATGACCTAACATTGAAATACCCAAAATGGAGAATGACAGAAATATTGGAAGATCACAAGAGCACAAAGATTGGTACAGGTCAATCATGTGTAATAAAGAAGGATGGATCATTGAGACAGTGTCTCAATCCATGACGTTTAAATGTAGCTTTGAATCATTGTCCTTACAAAATACCCACATTAGAATAGTTAAATATGAGAATTGCAGATGCCAGGATGCATGTGTCATTGATGACATTGCAGTTGTGGGAAGAACAAAGCAAGGACATGACCATAATCTGTACTTATTGATGCAGGTGGCAGGCAATGAAGGATTGGTGTTCAACAGCCTAAAATGTGACATAAACGTGCATCAGATCAATTTCTTCAGTTCTATTTATTTCAGTGCTGGGATACATACCGATCCAAGTAAAATAAGGGACATTAAAGCCATGCCAGTTCTTCAAGATAAGGACAATCTTTGAAGATGTCTAGGTTCCTTTAATTTCCTGTTTTCATACATTCCCAATTTCACACAAAAATCTTCATCGCTAAGGGAATTGTTGAGAAAGGATGTGCCTTTCTTGTGGCACGAAGACCATCAATACCTCTTCGAAGCTCTGAAACAGTCATTAATGGAGCATCGACATTGCAATTTTATGATCCCAGGGAGACAACTACCCTGGAGATAGTTGCCTCACAGAAAGGTCTGGGAGCATGCATACTACAAAAAGGCAAACTTGTTGCATTTGCTTCAAGCTCTCTGTCTACAATGCATCCAACTACTCCAACGTCAAGGGGAAACATTAGCATTAGTGTTTAGAATCATGCGTTTTCATACCTATTTAATTGGCAGAAGATTTGTGGTAAAGACCGACCACAAGCCACTGGAGATGATTTGGTGAAATCCATTGGCCAGTGCACCACCGAGATTGCAACGCCTCTTGATAAAGATTCAAGGTTACGAGTGTGAAGTTAGCTACAAGGTCACATTGATGATCACATTGGATACACTTAGTAAATTTCCTAACCCAGTGAAAACAGAAGATATATCCTTAGATCTACAAGTTGACTCCATTGACATTGAACTTGAAGATATTCTCCAAATTATTCTGGCACAATTTGTACAATGCAAATGCCAGCAGATACAGGGAGAAATGGTGAAAAATTCCACAATACAGAAACTGTGGAAAACCATAATTGAAGGTTAGCCTGATTCAATCCAACATGTCCACGAACACGTGACACCATTTTGGCCTTTTTGGGATGAGCTAGACATCTACCGTGGAGTCATTTTTAAAGGCAGGCAGGTCATCATAATGAAACCTTTGCAACCTGATATTCTGCAGCAAATTCATCACTCACATGGGCATAGATCAGACAAGAAGACTCGCAAGAGAGACAGTCTATTGGCTGGGAATGAACAATGACATTGAAGTCATTGTCAAGAAGTATGAGGCATATCATATGCCAAGTCAGCACAAAGCACCATTGATTCCATATGAAGTTCCTTGGTCCAAATTCACATCTGACCTCTTTCATGTCCATGGCATTCATTTTATCATCATCGTCGACTACTTTACCAAGTGCCCCATTATTCGACAATTGCACAATATGTCAAGCACAACTGTTGCACAGACTCTAGGTGCTATTTTCAGTTTACGTGATGTTGCCTAAAGAGATCACTATGTATAACGGACCTCAATTTATTGGTAAGCCATTTCAGGATATGTGTGAGAATGGAATATCGATCACACTGCTTCTTCTCCTCACCACCCTATATCTAACGGCCTAGCTGAACGAATGATTCACACAATGAAATCCCTCATTCTCAAATGTAGATAGGCCAAGCAAGACCTAGACATTGCAATGATACACCTGAGAGCGGAACCTTTGACTGCAACTATTCCATCATCGGCAGAGCTCATGTTTGACAGACTAGCATACCAATTTACCTACTCTTATCCATTCTACTCTCTCAGAAACTAGAGAGCAACTTTTAAAACTACAAGAGAAGATGACCAACCTGCGCTATAAAAAAAATAGGCACAGACTTGCCAACTTTACAGTTGGGACAACAAGTTCACATCCAGGATCCCATAGAAGGTAGGTAGCAACCAGCTGAGGTGGCAAGGATTTGTTCAGAACCAAGTTCCTATGAAGTCATTCCACACAAAGATGCAACCGTGAGATGTAACCATGGACAAATCAGATCCATTCCAGCTCCTCAATTACCAGGCAGTCCTATTGCACCCAGGACAATATCCAAAATGCAACCAGGAACAACATCCAAGAATGACAATCTCACAGATCACTATGAACAATTAAAGAAACCTCCAGTCAAGGTTACCATTACAAGACCTGGGAGCACCAGCAGATTACCTCTATGCTTTAGAAACTCATAGATCCACCAGTTCTATACACTTATGTAACTAAACACAAACCTGTATTGTTAATAGCTATACTTCTTTGGAAGGGGGTAAGATATCTTTAAAAAGAAAGGGGGATGTTGTAATATGCCTTTAGAGGATAGCAGCATGACATCACTAGAAGGGAAATGTGTAATGCATTCCAGTCTTGGTTTCACTTTTGCTTGAGCAGAGCTCACACACAGCTCTGAGATCTTCAAGCTTTATACTTATGTAAAACTATTCTCATGTGCCTAGTCTAAATAAATGAACACACAACATGTTTACCCAATCCCTTATGAGCGAGTAGGTATTATATCACTATAATGACATGACAAAGTCAAAATCCTGGAACTTCCTATTACAGCACTATGAGAGTATGTTCAGCACAAAAAAAAAATCAGCATGAAGTTTCGTCACAACCTTCTCCAGGCAGTAAACAAAGTTTGGAAATAAATGCCAGCCTTGTCATATCCCAAGAAACAATTTAAGGAAAAATATTTTAAGAAATTATTGAGGGCCATTGATGCCATTCATGATGGACACAATGGGGCTTATAATGCAAATGGTCCCAGATAATTAGGCATGGACACCAAGAGCATGTACCAGGCCTGAGGTAGCCATTCAGTAACAGGAGCATGTGGAGCCTGTGTATTGAATGGGCTTGAGGCTCCTTCATGTTCTAGAAAATAAATTAAATAGTTTCCCTCATTATGCACCTAAATACCATCCCACAACAACCAAAGCAACTTGCATTTAAATAGCACTATTAACATAGTAAAACATCCCAAGGCACTTCACAGGGGCCACACTTCACACCAAACCACTAAAGGAGATATAAGGACCAAAAGCTTAGTCAAAGACATGATTTAAGGAGCCTCAAAGAGGAGAGAGAGGTGGAGGGGTTTAGGGAGGGACTACCAGAGCTTAGGGCCCAGCAGCTGTAGGAATAGCCGCCAATGGTGGACCAATTAAAATTATGTATGTGCAAGCCAGTAGAGGAGCACAGAGATCTCAGAGGGTTGTAGGGTAGCAGAAAATTACAACGATGGAGGGGCAAAACCATACAGCAATTTCTACACAAGGGTGAGGAGTTTAGAATCAGGTTGTTGTGCAAGCAAGAGCCAATGTAAGTCAGCGAACACAAATGTGATGGATGATCCGCTAAGCATTTATTTGGAAAATGTGTTTAGAGTAGAGCTATGAGGGAAAGGTAAAATTTACATACAGGTAGGCCCTCTGTTTTTATAAGACCACTTAAAGCTTCCCTCAACTTGCCTTTACTGGACTATTCATCAGTCTGGACATGATACTTCATCAACCAAAAGAGAAACACAGTGATTTGCAGGTGGTTGGAAATTCTTCACTGTGTATTGGTACCCAACATTCTGGCTCTGATCACCATGGCGATCCTAGTAAGTTATGCAGTGGCCTCTACTCTTTAGATGAACAGTTGTACAGGGTCAGGTCCTACAGCTGCACAGTGTCATTCATCCTTCACTGAGCCAATTTTGTCATCACTTAACCACCACTATGCAATTCAATTCATCTCCTCTCCATTGTGCTCAGCCTCAGCATATCCTGTGCTTTATCAGTTCTTTCCTCTCAAGGAGCAGAAGCAGTAAAATCGAATGATTTGCATTTTTAAGGAGCCTTTCATGACCTCAGGATGTCCTGAAGCGCTTTACAATCAAGTAATTATTTTTAATGTGTCGTAATATAAGAAACGTAGAAGCTAGTTTGTGCACAACAAAATTCTAAAAACAGCAATGAGATTATAACTAGGGGTTTAGGGGTAAGTATTGGCCAGGTCACCAGGTAGAACTCGTCTACTCTTCAAATAATACCATCAGATATTTTCTATGTACAGGAGAGGTTAGATGGAGCCTCAGCTTCATGTCTCAACAAAAAGCAACACCTCCAACAGTGCAGCACCCCTCAATACCATTACGGAGAGGAGGGGAGTTAATTTAAATAGCACCAATTTCGCCTCTCATCAGCCATCTGTAAACAGAAATGTGTTTTGATGTATTTCCCTCATTATAAGGAGTGGCATATTTCTCAACCACTTGGTTTTGGTGTGATCCAATTTTCTATTATTAACCCCACAGAAATCTCGAGAAAGGATGAACTCAAAGGGTTAGTTTATTTGTACACAGTCAAAATGTGAAAGAGGGATGGCAATGGACCATCCACCTCCCATGTCATATTCATATAATAAAGAGAGGGACAGAGATAAGAATGATTTGCAGTGCAGAGACAACAGAGAAAAAAAATATTGTTTCACATAAGTTCCAGAGTCCAGAATCAAAGTCCATTGAGGTATTCCTTCACAGAGGTTGGTGGGTTGAAAACCAATGCTGGATAATTCACTTTTCTGGTTGTAAGGAACATATTTTTTTATTTCTGTTGGACTGTTGTAAATAACTATCTTTTATTTTCTATTGGACTATGGATTAGAATTATAATGGCTACAGGTTGAAAGACATGTCTACTGGAACAGGATGAGTTTATATATACAATGTTGCAGTCCTAGAACAGATTGTGCCATGAAAGACAGGATGGTACTGGAAAGGAGTCCTGGACCAAGGGAGCTGCCTGACAACAGCATTTTAATTGGCTCCTGACTAGGAGACTAGGTTTTATGTGAGAGAAAGGACATTTGAAAGGGGATTAGAAATGGAGAAGTTAGAAAAGGAAAGAGAAAAAGAGAGAATTACAGTTTAAAATGCTGGCAGTTAAAAAAGAGACACCAATAGGTGAGGCAGGACTTATTTCCAAATGAGAACCCAGCAGGGAGATGTTTAAATTTGTACAAGTGCTTCCAAAATTTGAGGAAAGGGATGTTGAAGCATTCTTTATTTCATTTTAGAAGACAGCTAAACAGATGAACTGGCCAAAGTAAAACTGGACCTTGCCCATGCAAGTTGACAGGTCCAGCACAGGAAACTTATACTTCACTGTCAGAGGAGGTTTATAAGGATCATGGTGTGATGATAAAGGCCATTTTGAGTGCGTTTGGGTTGGTCCATGAAGCATATAGACAAACGTTTCAAAATTTAAGGAAACAGCCTGGGCAAACATAGACTGAATTTGAAAGGATTAAGATTGGTAGTTTTGACAGGTGGATACTACCTATGAAGTTCTCAGAGAGACCATTCTCTTGGAGGAATTTAAAAACTCTCTATCTACTGTAATAAGAACCCATGTTGAAGACCAAAGAATGCAACTGCCAGAAGACAGCAGTAATGGCTGATGATTATGAGCTGATCCATAAAACTAAATGTTTTTTCCATCACCCCAAAATTTTGAAAAGGATAGAAAGTGGGAAACTGAAAGGAACGCAAGTAGCCAGGGTAAGGAATGGATAACTGAATACTTTGAGGTCTCTTCTCCAGATCAGGAAGAAAGGTACTGAGGGTGGAGGTGAAACTTGAAGGCCTAAGTATTTCCATTGTAATGAAGTGGGACCCATTCGTTCAGAATGCTGGAAGTTGCGAGGGAAGTCCATGGGACTTATTGGAGTTCATAAGAGTCAGTCTGAAAAGGGAACTTAGAAAGAAAATGCCACAGATCAAATTGTAGCTTGAACTACAAACAAGGGCCTGGAGGTAAACACTGTTGTGAATGCAGACAAAGTGAATAAGGTAGGTGAGAGATATTAAAGGTTTTAGTCTAAAGGAAAGATTTTTCATCAAATGATGCAGCTAAACCCATAACTATATTAAGACACAGGAGCTACTCAAACTCTTTTGCTGGAGAAGGACCTAGTTTTCCTTCCAGAGAGTTCAATGAAAGCTAAAGTATTGAGAAGCAGGATAAGTGGAGAGTATATCCCAGTTCCATTCTACAAAGTGCAATTGGAAAGTGATTTGTTGTCTGAATCGGTGGTCGTAGGAGTGGTTAAGAAATTACCCGTGGATGGAGTTGATTTATTCCTGTGGAATGATTTGGAAGAACTGAAGGTTATGACTCCGCCCATAAGTACTGAAAGTCTGAGAGAGGCTAAAGAGATAGACCAGTTACAAAACAAGTTCCTGGTATTTTCCCATTGTGTGTGACGACTAGAGTAATGGCTAAACAAAGTCAATCACCAGAGGTTGAAGTAATACCATGAGCACATGTTAGACTAACCGGAACTTTCTTTAAGGATGAGAATAATTCAAAGGAAGTGTTTGGCAGGTCTTCATTAATTGAGGCTCAGAAAGCAGATCCAGAGTTTAACAAGTTAGCACAGTCAGCTCACACTGGAGCTGAGGCTGAAGGAGCTTCGGAGTGCTATTACCTTAAAAACAGAGTTCTGATGAGGCAGTGGAAACACCCTCACAGACCTGTGGATGAGGAATGGACGGTTGTTCATCAGATAGTGGCACCGCCCAAATATCGTAAGGCGATATTGCGAGTAGCACATGAAATTCCTATGACAGGACATGTAGGAATATGGAAAACCCAAGCATTGATAAACAGGCATTTTACCTGGTCAAGACTTCATAAGGACGTAGTGCAATTTTATAAAACATGTCATACGTGTTAAATATTAAGTAAACCTGAACATGTAATCAAACCAGCACCTTTAATACCTATACCAGTTTTTGAAGAGCCATTCAGTCAGGTATTAGTAGATTGTGTAGGACCATTACCCAAAACGAAAGCAGGACGTCAGTACATCCTTACAATCATGGATATGACCACCCAATTTCCAGAAGCTATTCCTTTAAGGACAATTACAGCTAAGGTGGCAGTGGAAAAGTTAACTCAGTTTTTCACTCATTATGGCCTAACACTTGAAATACAATCGGACCAAGGTTCTAACTTCATGTCAGGACAGAATTAGCAGTTTGGATATCAGACAACTAAGGTCTACCGCCTATCACCCACAGACACAGGGAGCTTTAGAAAGCTACCATCAAACTCTCAAAACCATGATTAAGGCCTATTGCCACGAATACCCAATTCCTCGGTTAGAAGATTGCATCAATAGTGAGGCAGTGCCTCATTTCTTTCAAAAATTGATCTATTGAAGGGGTGCTGGCAAGTGCCATTAACGTCAAGGGATAAAGAAATATCCGCCTTTGTTACACAAAGCAGATTCTATCAATGTCAAGCCATGTCGTTTGGGTTTAAAAACGCCGTAGCTACATTTCAGAGACATATGAATCAAGTCATAGCTGAAGTATCTAACTGTGTGGTTTATTTAGACGATGTCATAATATATAGTAACACATGGAAAGAACTTGTAAAGCAGTTAGAGGGCCTGTTTAAGCAATTACAATTGGCTGGCTTAGTCATAAATTTGGCCAAAAGTGAATTTGCAAAAGCAAGGGTAACTTACCTATGTCACATCATAGGACAAGGGCCAATGTTGCCAAAAACAGCAAAAGTGAACGCTCTAAAAGAATTTCCCATTCCTAAAACTAAACGAGAAATCATGAAGTTTTTGGGAATATGTTGGTTTTGTAGGAAGTTTGTACTTAACTTCAACACATAAACTGTACCTCCACCAATTTGTTAAGAAAACAGGCAAAAGTGGTATGGTCAGCAGAATGCCCAGCAGCCTTTGAAAAGCTGAAGGCAGTCTTAATAAATGAACCAGTGATGGCCGCCCCTGACTTTACCAAACCTTTTAAAATGGCAATTGATGCTAGCAACTTGGGGGTAGGTGCAGTCCTATTGCATGATGATAAATTAGGAATAGAAAAGCCAGTGGGGTACTTTTCTGAGAAACTAAATCAACATCAGAGGAAGTGCGCTACAGTAGAAAAAGAAACTCTAGCATTATTGTTGTCTCTTCAACACTTTGAAATTTATGTTCGACACAATAACAAAGAAACACTCGTTTACACTGACCATAATCTGCTGGCGTTCATTTAAAAGTTTAAAACTCAAAATACGAGGCTGTATAGATGAAGTCTATTGTTTCAACCATTCAATGTAAAGATTGTTCACATTGCTGGTAAAGATAATGTGATCGCGGGTTCTTTGTCCCAGGTGGAAAATACTGAAATAAGTTAAAAGTGTAAGAAATGCTGAGGAATGTATAAGATTATATAAGGGGGAGGAAGGATGAATAAAAGTAAGTCTCGTGTTTTGTTGTCCATGTGGCACATACCTTGTGATGAAGCACATTTTTGAAATAGCGTTTCATCTCTTTTAAGAGTGGAGGCATGTAAGGAACATATCTTTTTATTTCTGTTGGACTGTTGTAAAGAACATATCTTTTAGTTTCTGTTGGAATGTGGATTAGAATTACAATAGCTGCAGGTTGAAAGACGTGTCCACTGGAACAGGATGAGATATATATACAATGTTGCAGTCCTGGAACAGAGCATGCCATTAAAGACAGGATGGTGCCAAAAAAGAGTCCTGGACCAAGGGAGCTGCCTGACAACAGCATTTTAATTGGCTCCTGACCAGCTTTTGATCAGGTGGCTTCATTTTGTGTGAGAGCAGTGTGCAGAATAGCTCCTAGCCTGAAAGGAACAAGACCCAAAACCTCTTTCCCCTGTGTGTGGAAGATTCCAGTAAGTCCACAAAAAGAGCTAGCTAATTTTTTTCTCCTCATATCTCTATAACCTGCTCTCTCTCTGAAAACCCCTGTCAAGAAAAAAGGGGAAAATCACTGTCAGAGACATTGAAAGGCAAATGCTCAACCAGTGAACTAAATACTGAAAGTGCTGGAAGACCACCTCGTGTCATCAACAGGAACTGAAAGGAATTTGGGATCAAAATCAACCCATTGAATCCTGTACTCCAGATTGGTGCTATTGAGCTGTTTTATCCCACCCTTAAAATCCATATTTTGTGTATCGTATCATGTGTGTGTACAGGGATTTAAGAAGGGTTTAGAGTTTAAATTAGTGTGTTAGAAGTTAGCAGTGCATATTTCTTTCTTTTGCCACTCGTTAAATACAATTTGCTCAATAAACTGTTATTTATTTATTAAGTTTACAAATTGGTGCTCATATTCTGTTAACCTAAATTAAACAGTTAGGTAGAATTGGGGCAATCTGGTGGTTTGGTCAAGCTTTTCAAAGTTGTCGCAACTCAGGGAACAGTGGGGCTTGATATTACAGTGCACTATCCCCAGTGAGTCATGACATGATGATGTTGACGTCACACGATGAGATAGTCATGCAGAGATGAATCAGTCTTGTAGGCAATGGTACAGAGTTACAGCAGAAGCAGGGTGGATGGGGTGAGGTTTCCAATCTTAGCCAGAGCTCCTTCAGCGTAGCCTGCTAGTCAGATGTTTAACAGCAGACTGAGTTTGGCAGTTCAGCAAGGCAATGCTACCGGTTCCACAAGCCAGAGGCCCATGCCACATGACTCCCACCTCTCCGTACTGTCTTTGACAAAGGATGTGTATCCACTGTTTAGGTCCTCGAGATTGTAAATGTCTCAACCATTAAGAATTGAAAGGAAGGTTGTGGCATCCTTTGTCATAGCAGATGAGCAGACTCCTGTTGGCCAGCCTGGGCTATGAAATGCAGATTGCCTTTGTATAGCTCTCTTTGAATTTGACCTATGCACTAACAGAGATTCATTAGTGGCTCCCCAGAGATAATGCTGTGTGAGTTTCCCAGATACTGCCAGGCAGCTCCTTTCATGCAGGTATCACAAACAGACATAGATTCAGCCATTTTAAGGACCTTTGTTCAGTTTTTTAAAATTTAGAAATAGTCATGAAGGTATTTATATATATTTTATAAAAGTATACAGTGTGAGGCCTTAGTCCCTCACAGTACTGAGTATCAGCTTAGATTTTGTGCTCCAGCTATGGAATGGGATTTAAAACTACAGCCTTCTGTCTCCAAGGTGAGGGAGCGATCACTGAGCCACAAGACAGTTAATAGAATAAGAGTTTAAGAACTATCTGCTACATTATGAGCATCGGGGGGCAAAGTAAATGATGCTGGAGTCGTGGATAGTGGAAGACTTTGCAATACGTCCGAAGTACACAGTCATTATTCATTGTGAGGCTGCCACATGGTATTTATTAATGAGCCCCTTAATCACAATATAATGCTCAGCCTAGTACAGATATATAATTTTAGAACAATTCATGACATTTTCTGTTGCCTTTGTCAAGTAATTGGAATGTGCAATGAAATGGAAAGTATGGAATTAACCCAAGCAAGGGCTTGGAAGGATAAGTTCCAACTGTAACCTTTTGAAGGTGGTGGTGGAGTATGGGCACCTGGGGGTGTGAGTATGGATGGGGGGGGAACAGGCGATGATGGGTTGGGTGGGGGAACCAGACTCACTTTTTTCCTCCTTTGGGATTAAAATAAGTATAAGCTGAATTTGAAATAAGAAACAAACAGCATATTCCACAGGGCTGCTACAAATGGTGCATGGTTATCTTTTTCATTTTTAGTTTGTGCCAGCAAATCTCCCACGGGCTCATTCTCAGTCAGGCAAATAGTATTGTGTTTGAGTACCATCTCTGGAACAAAAATAACAGGCATTACAATTATCATTAAAGCATTAACCATGGATTTTAATGTACAGTGGGGAGTAACAGTGTTGCCAACTCAAGAGTATTGTAAATGTCTTTGTATCACATTCTGCTCTGCTACCCCCTCTTCATGTGGAATATGTCAACAGGGAGAGACCTCAAAGCACATTGCAAAATCAGACTAAATGGGCCAAATGGCCTCTTTCTGTGTTGTTACTTGCATGCATTTAAGGGGCTAAGTTGATACAATTCTAGAGCAAAAAGAATGTGAGGATGTACTGAGAGATTGTGTAAGTGGGTTGCGATAAATTAAAATGGAATAACTTGATGGAACAATAATCCAGGGGCTTGGACTAATACTCTAGAGAATGCGAGCACAAATCCAATTGGGGCAGTTTGAAAATATAAATTCAGTTTAAATAAAAAAGTAGAAATAGAGAGCTGGTGTCAGTAAAAGTGAAGCTGTTGGATTGTCATAAAAACACGATTGGTTTAACTGTCTTTAGGGAAGAAAATTTGTTGTCCTTACTTAGCTTGGTCTATATGGGCAGATTTTTACAGTCGTTGCCAATGGGTATGCAGGCGGTGGGGGAGGGCTGGGGCTGTAAAATTCCATGAGTGGCCTCCCCACCATCCTCCTGCCTGCCCCTGACCTGTCCACAATGTTACAGGGCCAACGAGGCCCAGGATGGCTCACCTACCCTCACCTCAATCGAGGTTTTTCAGTGGCCAATTATTGGTTATTTAAAGGCTGCTTACCAGCCGGCCTCAACTTTGAGGCTGGCAGGAGGAGTTCAAGGCAGGAGGGCAGCCAGACAGGTCACCCTGCTTGGGCCTCAGGAGGGAAGGGGGTGGTGGGGGGTACCTCATTTCCACATCGGGCACCACCCCATAAGATCTGCTCCCCCTTCTCCCCACCCCATGGTGGGGGGTTCCCTCCGGCCTTTCCTTCAAGACCTCCACACCCCCTCTCTCCACCCTCCCTGCCTCAGCAACCACCGCCCCCCCAACTTCCCCTGGGCCTCCCCACCCCACCCTGAGACCTCCTGCACCTACCTGCTTCTGAACGCCGGGATTTAAAATGTGGGGGCTGCATAGCCCCAGTCCTGGCCACTGCTGCCAGTGGTGCTGCTGAGACTACAGAACGGCTGGCCAATCAAATTGACCCACAGCACTGTGAGGTGGGGCTTCCGCCTGAGCGAGGGGTGGAAATCCTATCTCCAGGAGTAATGGTGGTGCCGGCTCCTCGGAGCTGCGGGGCTGCCGTGATTGGTGGGTTTGCGTTCCCCACTGACTCTTCGGGTGGCGGGGCGGGAAACCTCGCCATCCAAAAAAATCCTGCCTTAGGTGCTTCCAGTCCCACATTAATGTGGCCTCAGGCCACAAAAACCCTCACCAGTGGTTCACTGAGAAGCCCCACGGGCCCCACCTGCTCAAGGGGAACTGGGGTTGGACAATAAATGTAGCCTGGCCAGTGGTGTCCGCAACTCAAGAATGAATAAGTTAAAACTTAATGGACATTTGTGTTGCTAAAAATTCTTAGATTCTTTAAATAAGGCTTATGTCCCATAGATTCTGATGCACAGCATTGTTTCCCTTACCTTAATTCGCTGTAGTTTGTAAGGTTGAGCCAAATTCAGTGAAATGACCCTCATGTTACGAAGTTTGGCACCAATCAGTATTAATTCAGTATTATGATTGAATCGTGTCGGGAGAGGATGTTACAAAGGGATTCAGTGAGCCAGACACTGATGGAGTCTCCAGGTTACTCAGCCTGTGAGTAATCAGTCTATCTGTGATTGATGGGCAAAACTGCAAAATAAGTGGAAATGACAAGATCAAAAAAAAACGTGAAGAAATGAAGGAACAAAAATAAAATGAGTAACCATTAGGGAAAAATATCATCTAGCTCTTATGCCATTTTTCCTACTATTCCCATACCCCTTGACATGACCTGCCTCAGTATACCTGATGTTATCCTACATAATCGACCCTAATTTACATATCTTGACCCTCTTCTACATACCTGTCCCTTTCTAAGATATCCCAACCCATCAGTATGCACTCCAGCCCTCTCCAAATTTTGTCCCACTCCTATAAAGTCCATCCCTGTCCTACATTCCCCAAGCTTCTCTTATACCCCCAGACCCACCGATACAAGCACCTTCCCACTCACCCATTGCCTGAGGTTCTCTACACACCCAAACCTTCTCAAATGTACTTAAACCTTTTGGTACACATGCTAACCCTATCATACACACTCCCAACATTTTTCCACATGCGTAATCCCACTCACACATAACCCGCCTCTCTCTCCACACCCGAACCTCCTCCAACCTACTTTGATCCTCAGCTACACTGTAGCCTTTTACCCAGTTGCCGAAACTCAAACCCTTTCTCACTGTTGTGAGCTCAATTCTGTCGCACCTTCTCATGATCAGTGGGATCTGTTGGTCCTATAGATGATCTCAGCATCTTACTTTAATGGGAGATGAGCCACATTGTCTTTTATCCACCTGTATGATAATGTGATTTGGGGGTGCCCCAATACATTCCTCTGTGATCTGGATCGAATATCCCAGGTCCTTTGCTTGTGTGTTTCTTAATTTGCTTTGAACATGTACCAAGCTAACACCTGGTTTGGAGACCATGCTGTTTATTCCACAGTAAAGTGAAATATGACTAACAACAGGCATGACCAGCGTTTCTTAATTCAAATGGTATGGCTTGTTTTTGTGTATGAGTACAAAATAAAAAACATATGGTACATAATCTTCCCTACACACATTAACTCTGCTGCTAACTTCCTACTTGAAAATGTTCATACATCACCCCTCCAACAAAACTCAACCCTCTCTTTACATCCAGCAGCTCTCTTGCACAATCCCACCATCTGATTTACATCCTGAACATTTCATACACACTCCAATCCCCTTCTACATATCCTTCCTCTTAAAGTTCAGCCATTTCCTTGATTCCCCAACCCCTCCCCTACACACTCCACTCCTCTCCTACTCCCCCACCCCCTCTCTTACACCCCCACCCCTCCGCTACACCCTATTCCTTCTCTTACACATTCTACCCCCTCTCCAACACCCCTGCCCCATCCCCCACACACTCCACCCCCTCCACTACACCCCACTCCCTTTCCTATACACCCCACCCCCTCTTCTATACACTACAACCCTCTTACACCCTGACTCCTTCTCCTACATCTCCAACCCCTCTCCTACACCCCACACCCACTCCCCTACGCACTGCACCCCCTCCTACACATCCACCACCCTACATGTTGGTGATTTATGCCTTGGAGATATGCAGAGATGGCACACCAGGTTCTATGTTGCAGCAGGATTTTCTTTAATGCTTTAAAATGTCCACTCTCATGCTTATAACAGCTTGCCTACAGTTTAGTATTTTTCCTAAGTTAGCACATCCAGGATTAACTTATCATGCACGGTGAGCAGTCAACCAACACACATAATCAAACACTGAACATTTGAACGCTACACTACATACTTCATCCCCTTTCCGCCATCCCTACCCCTCTCCTATATCCCTACCCCCTCTCCTACACCCCCACCCCCTCTCTTACATACCAAACTCCTCTTTTACATCTCCACTCCCCTCTCATACACATCTAATTCCGCTCTTACACACCACATTCCCTCTCCTACAGAGCTAGCTCCCTCTCTTTAACACCCACCCCTCCCCTACATTCCCCAAATGAAAGGGTGTGAAAATATTAACCTTGAAAAAATGCTGGTTAACCAGTGACAAGTTGACTTTAAAAGTTTGATTCACTGCAACTAGATCAGTACCCTGGCAGATCCACACCCACTTACACCATCTGATGTCTGATGAACAATGTTCCAAGGATATATTTGTAGCTAATCCTTTAGAAAATTATTCATCCTTAAATCACGGTATTTTAACATAATGCAATATAATTGCCCAATGACTGTGCTAAATACCCTTATTAAATATTTATCATTCAGTGGCTGCACTGTGATATGCTGATCACTTTATTATTAATGCAGCTGTTAACATATTCTTTTCATCTGCAGATGTTCCAACTTGAACCTGTCTGAGTGGCAGTTTGAGGTTAGCGAAGCTTTCCACAGGGTGGGGCCAACTGTCATCCTCTCTTTCTATATTTCTATCATCTCGCTTGACTTTCTTCCTCATTAACTAAAGAAGACCCTGTCAGATTTGAGTAAAACAACTCCATCCCCAACCATACATACCACAGTCAAGGCTGGAGATGCAACTGATTCAACATTTTAGTTCACGGGCACCCAGGGACAAAGCCACACTGAAGGGTTAGCCAAGAAAGAACATCCCCATCTGCCTAGTTATTGCTGGCCTCTGATTATCTGCTTCAGGTTAACTGTGAGACTTTTCTATTGCCAAGTGAGACAAGGTGTGATTTTCAAATGATTTATCTGTTCATTTTACCAGACATCTTTCTTTTAGCATTTTTTGCTCTTTTTTATTTGAAGGCTGCATTTATTTGTGGCGCAACAATAGGGGGCGATCTTCCTGCACATGCGCAGATACAGGTCGGGGTTTTCCGGCTCCGTCATGGCCGGACCGCCATGGAAGATTCAGCAGCCCAGCCAAAAGTCCATTCACTTTCGGCGAGACTGGATGATTCCGACACCGGGGAGGGCCGGAAAATCCCACCCGCAGTGTCAGTCGCAGTAGATCAATCTGGAACTTAATCACTTGCAACTAGACAGATATCCAAAATTAAGTCTTGGGGTGTAAACTGAAGTCTGGTACAGTCAACTTGCACCATTCACGACCCCCTGTATTGCAAATCTGTCTATTCCCGCAAATGTGTTTGTAACACCCAATCGCGGTCCCAAAACTCCACTCTTCTGCATTTTAAAATCTTAAACTTTTCACCTTTCCCGTGTAGAAAGCGTACAATGCACATGTGCCACATCTGCACATTCTCTGCTGTTCTCAATTCTCTTGCTGTTCGCAATTTCACCCTTTGCAAGATTTCACAGGGACGGAACCCACGCTAACAGCAAGACTTTACTGTACTAGGGAGCAAAGTAAAACAGAAACAAAAATAAAAATAAAAATAGCTCGAAAAACTCAGCAGGTCTGACAGCATCTGTGGAGAGGAATACAGTTAATGTTTTGAGTCCGTATGACTTCATCAGAACTAAGGAAAACAGAACCATGTTAGATTGACTGTTCCCCAAAATGTTCTTTTTTCTTTATTATTTTCATGGGATGTGGCTATCACTAGCAAGGCCAGCATTTGATGCCCGTGCCTTGAACTGAGTGCCTTGCTCGGTCATTTCACAGGGCAGCTAAGAGTCAAGCACATTGCAGTCGGTCTGGAGTCACGTGGTCCAGTCTAGGTTAGGACAGCTAATTTCTTTCTCTGAAGAACATTAGTGAACCAGGTGGGTTTTTACAACAATGGCTGATGGCTGTCATGGTCACCATAACTGAGATTAAAGCCAGAATTTTCCAGTCCCATTGGCGTCAGGCGTCATAGTGGGCGAGGCAGGACAATATGACGAGAAGGCCGAAAATCGGTTTCATGCCATCGTGAAACCAGTTTGCGACCATCCACTCCACCCTTCAATGGTGGGCTGCATTCCTGTTGCTGCACATTGGGAATCTGGTTTCAATACTTTAGCATCTCATTATATGCCCTGCTCGCTGGAATCATCCCCCTGCGCTGGGTCATGTCAGTGTGCCTGTTTTACAACTGTACATAAGCGACGTGCACCTAACATGCAGGCATCATGACAGGAAAACCTGGAGAGCGTGCAAAAGTCAGTTCCCCGCCAATGTAAAAATAGCCAAGTAGCACGCCGCGCCATGTCGGGACCCACACTTACATGTATTTGAATATCGTGAATACTCATTAAAAATACAACTCGCTGGAATCAGACACCCACTCTAGATTAAATGGCCAAGCTTGTGGCTAATTAGTCTGCCATGATCCACGACCGGATACAAGTGACCCGCTCCCGGCAAGCAGCACTTCATTTGCGGCCTTGAGGCTTGTGTGTACATCATTCTCCTACCTTTCACTGTGCTGCACTCATAAGTGCTCTGATTCTGTGCCAAGGCTGCGCAGGCAATTCCACCGGGGAGGCAAGGTGGGGTGTCAGGGCCAAGGCTTCTCATGTGAGACCAGCGGGAAGGCAAAGGAGGATGGGGGATTTGGAGGGTAAAAGCTTGACTGGGGGTGGCGGGTAGGATGAGACAAGACAGAATCAAGGGGAGGGGCTGGAAAGCAAAGGCTTGCTGGGGGTTGGAGGGGTTTGGCAAAGGAGCCTGGGGGGAAAGAGTGCACAGAGACACATGGCTGAGGGGGTGAGGGGGGAGGTGAGAATGTAATTGGGGCCAGAAAGCAGAGACAGTTCTGGGCAATAGCACAAGAGGTCATCGGGGTCAGAAAGCATTGTCAGTCCGGTCCAGTGGATCTGTCCATCATTTAGAGGGTTGTGTCTGGCCCGGCTGTCCTGGTCTCAGTCCAGGGATGGGAGGCCTGTCTGTCTGGGGAGGGATTCGATGGTCACGTGTTGGGTTGGGGGGTGGGGTGGAGGAGGTGTGGAATCTAGTCTGGTTGTAAAACCTCAGCACCACCATTTTTCAAGCTGATCCAATGACGCAGTTGAAAAACAAGCCAAGAAAATGTTGCCGGGGGAGGGCTTTCAGGGCTTGTGGGAGGAGTTGACTACTGCACGTGTGGGCCGCTTGATGGGGTACCCTACTTGTTTCTGTTTTTCCAAATGGAGCAGAAGGCACAGCTACCTGATCGGGGCCATTGTAGGATTGGCTTCCAAAGACCCTTTGTCCCTCTTGTGAGGAATCATGAGCATCAGAAGGAACCGACTGAAAAGGAGCAATGGGGAAAAATGCACATGCCTAATGCCCCAAAGACCTCTAAACCTTGCAACTGGCAGGTTCAGGATTTGAATGTCCCCACCCTACCGGTGATCCATATGGGGACATAATGGTTGGGATGTAAGCAATCCATGAGCTTCACAATGACTCCCTAGTTCCCAACTGAAGCACGACCATGGTAGATTGTTGTTCATTCATGTTTCTGTTCAATGTTTCTGCAGAGGGAAGCATAAATACCTTATGGATGGAGCAGCCAATGTTGTGTTGGCAGCTATGAAGGAGGAGAAGCAGGACTTTTTGCTGCCTGTCAGGGCAAAAGAAAGAGCCTCGCCCTGATGAACAATCGCCAGCAGGGCCCCCTCAAGGCCCTGAAGCAGAGGCTGACAGGCCCATTGAGCGGAGGCGTTTGGCACGACCAAGAAGATGCTTTGTGTACCTCCAGATGAGCGGGAGGCAGTGCTGTAGATGCCTTCGCATGTCAATGGATGTCGTGGCTCACATCTGGCAATTCTCCAGGAGGAGTTGATGCCGCAGGGACAGGGAGGCTGTCCATTGTCAGTGGCTCTCAAAGTGACCGCCACTCTGAAATTCTTCACCTGTGGCTCGTTCCAGGGCTCCAATGGAGACCCCTGTGGAATTTCTCAAGCATCTGCTCACAAATGCGTCCAAGAAGTTACCAACACCCTATTTAGCAAGGCGCATAATTACATCCAGTTCTCCCTAGATGAATCCAACCAGACTGCCAGAGCAGTGGGATTAACAGTGATCTCTGGATTCCCACAGCTACAGGCTGCATTGACTCCGCCCATGTGGCTTTAAGAGCTCCCTGGCAGCGGCCACTACAATTTATCAATAGGGAAGGCTTCCACTCTCTCAATGTGCAGCTGGTCAGCAACTACCACAAGCAGGTTATGCAGGTCTTTGCGAGATACTCTGGAAGCTTGAGTCACTCACAGATGCCACAGATCTTCGAGGGCCCTCAGCGCATCCAGGGTTGGCTCCTGACAAAGGCCATCCACAAAAGACATGGCTGATGACGCCCATTCAGCAGCTACAAAGTGCGTCAAAAGAGAGCTTTCACACTGCTCACTCTGCACCACACTCATTGATTGAGCAGACCATTGGCACCTTGAAGATGTGTTTTCGATGTCTGCACAATTCAGGTGGCACTCTCCAGTACTCTGTACGGAAGGTCTCCAGCTCATCGTGGCTTGCTGCGCTCTACACACCCTGGCACACCAAAGTAGGGATGATTTGGCAGAATGAAAGATGGAGGAGCTGCATATCTCCTCAGACTTCGAGAAGGCTGAGCTCGTTGAGGGCTAGGAAGCTGAGGCTCCAGAGGAAGATGCCATAGCATGGACCAGACAAAGCAGGCATGCACATGAGATGCTGAAAACCACTGGATTCCAGGAGGATGATGACGACTAGCTCACACAGGCCACTTTCACCAATGCTTTCCATGCTGTGTCCACATTACCACCTTGGGTGCGATCCCCATTATCTCAATGCACCACATCAACCTCTGAATGAGTAGTTAGACTCTTGCGTCTCACTGTCCTCATCCTTGGAAGGCAAGGCAGCCTCTAGTGCATGTGGCCTTCCTGTTATGGGATAACAACTGCAGCAGCATGTTTGATGAGCAGAGTAGAGATGGTGTAGCCTCTTCAAGCTTCTCGTTAAGAGAAGTTTGGCAGGAGCAGTACTTCAATCCTCAGTGCACTCATGGCCACATGCTTGCAGTGTAGCAAGGTGCCTCATGGAGAATAATCATCACTCAGTGGGTCTCATGTCCATGTCTCAGATCTAGTCTGAATCTGCACTGTGGTATCTCTGCTGAAGCAATCGTCCATGCAAGACAAGTGTTCAGGCCTCATTATCATACTGAATCCCCAGCATGAGATATATCTTCACGGCGCAATCAACTCTAACTCTCAGCAATGGATGTGAGGCTGCACTTCAGCTCACCTTTCAGTGGAGCGTGAATGATTCAGCAGCAGCAAAGTTTGATATCTGTCAAGCACGGACGACCATGGCTCCGTTTGGAGTCTCTTAAGTTCCTGAACAGCCTAGTCTTGGCATCTTTAGGCCCAAAAATGCTGACACTCCATCTAGGCATTACATACTCTCACCTTTGAGAATAAAGAGCACACATAAGATGTATTGGAACTTCACAATGATCCTATTTGAGGCCTCCATGTTTTCATTAAACCGGCTTGACATATCCACATGGAAACCAGGCACACCGATGCCATCATAACTAGCACATAACCATGGCGATTGACCGTCTGAGAGCTGGCACAGGGCTAATGTCAAGAGACGCTAGCCTGACTTTCTGGCCTGGAACAGTATCCTCCCATGTCAAAGTTCAACATCTGGGGCCTTTACACACAACTCCGATCATGCATAGTTTTAATCAGTTAGCAGGATTGGCAAGGTTAAATATGAGGTCCATAGCTCTGCACCACGGAGGTGGGAAGGTGGGATTAATATTGGGGTGATCTTTAGATGTAAAAGCTGACATGAGGTAACGCTGCAGGCCATGAGGAGTATATAAGAGCCCCGAGATTTGGTGCATATGTAAAGCACACACACGGCTGATGGAAATTACATGGAGGAAAGATGTCCATTGTCATTCTATCCTCCAAGATTCACATTGAGCACTCGACAATGCAGGGACTAATCGAGGGACTAAAGCAGCCTCCAAGTTCTAACCTCATGAAGCAACATTAGATGAACCTCTGAAGCAGGTCTCAGAGATGCCTTGGCCAACCACCAAGTTCTTAGAGTCAGTCACTTATGTTGAGACTGCACAGAGAGTGGTCAGGCACTGTAATCAGATGGTTTGAGTCACCATAGACCTGAGGCAAACGATTGGATATCCGGGAGGAGTGGGGTGGGGGTTGGCGTCTCTGATACTTGACTGACCATGCAGCATATTATCAGATGGAAGAGGCATACACTACATGAGAAGTTGAATGAAACAACTTCCATTTACATTTGTTCTAATAATGTACAGGTTGTGAACACCCATGCTGTCTTTGTGCTCCTAGAATTTCTTAATTTTTCTTACCCTACCACTCCATCTTGGTACATCCCTGACATCCACAGCGGAGGTGAAGGCAGCCTGCTGAATGCTACACCCTGTTGTCTGTGTTGACCTTGGTGTGTGTCCTCTGGGGTGCCTAGGCCTGGAGGGCCCCAGCCTGCTTTGGGTCCCCTGCTGTGGGGCAGGCGCACTCTCCTCGGCCTGTGGAGCTAGAACTGCTGGGGTCACAGGCAGAGGAGACTGGGAGTGGCTGGACACTCTCAGTCACCTGGGTGGATAGCCCCAGGGTGTCTGGCTGATGGTCCTCCTCCCTATGGGTCCCCGAGGGCCCCTGCCTGACTCCTTGAGGAGAAGGGGCACCTGGAGTAGGACAAGGTGCCCCAACCCCCTCTCACCTAGCTGCTGATGGATCCCATCTATGCCTACCATGATGGAGTGCAGGTTCTGGTGCAGATCAGGTGCAATGTCCTGGACCAAGGTCTCCAGGGCAGTCGCCACCCTACCAGAGATAATTGACCTCGGTGCGCTGGCATGTCAGCGCAATGACATCAGACTGAACGTGGATGGACTTCTCTATCGCCCGTTGCAATCTGGTGACAGCATCTGACAGCCCTGTCTGATGTTCCCATGTCTGTCTTTGCAGCTCCATCATCTGTGTTAGGGCCGAGTCCAGTGTATATGTATCATATGTATCATATGATTCAGGCTCTGCAGGGGCCTGGCCTCTATCAGTCCTCTGTGTGCTGGTGAACTTGGATGTCCCTGCCTCCTCCTGCAGTGGACCTGAATCTGTGCTGTGCTCACCAGATTGTGACCCCGAGCCTGCTCTTAAACTACGTTCCACCGAGGTGTGTGTCTCTGCGCAGGTGGAGGGTGCTGGTGAACCCTGTGACAGGTTTACATCTCATGAGTCCTCAGGATCCATATCTGAGGTGGTGTGGGGGCTGGGACTGATGGGTTGGCTGCCTGTGGACTTCTTCCTTTTCCTGCTGGTGTCTGTTAAGGAGAGAAGATATAATTAATGACTGGCAGCATTGTCACCAACATTACTAAGCACTCATAGTTTTGGTGGGTGTCTGAGGAGCTGTTAATGGGTTCTCACTAGCTTGGGAGATGCCAATCTCACCCTCGACGCAGGCATGGTCCCGGTCCTTTCTGGCTCTGCTGCTCACCCTTCATATATAGTGAAGGGCCTGTGCTCAGGCAACGCCCCTCCGGTCTGAGATCACTCTCTCTTCTTCTGACCGATCTTGTCCTGCATTAAGACATATGGACAGACTGTGAGCAGAACGGATGCCAATGCAGATGATAAGGATGCCTGCCTTCTGTGGGTGCTGAGTGAACCTGTCTAAGGGCTGAGAACATGAGGTGCACAGGATGTGAGAAGAGTTGAAGATGTCAACGTGTGTGTGAGAGTCGGTGGTGATGTCCCTTGTGCTGGCTGTGTGTGAGATCCCTGTGGGCTGTAACCCTGCGAATGCCTGATGGGCTTGTGAGAGCGTGAGCTGAGACTGAGGAGAAGGTTGATTTACCCTGGTGGAGTGGATGAGATCATTCATCCTCTTCCTGCACTGGATGGCGGTCCTCCTCTGAGGAGTGTTGGCGTTGACCACCCTGGCGACCTGCTCCCAAGCCGGCATGGTGAAGCTGGTGGACCTCCTTCTGCCATCACGGGGTAAAGGATGTCCTGATGTTCCTCCAACTGCTTCGAGAAGTGCCCCCAGTGAATTGTTGCCGAACTTGGCGGCAGTCGGCTTCTTCTTTTTTAGAGCCATCACCCACCCAGTCCTGGGCTGCAGACATTGATGTGAATGATGTGCATAGGTGTGGTTTAAATATGACGCCTGGAAAGATGATCCGCTGAGGGGAGGGCAGAGTGGATGAATCCCAGCCCGTCCTGCCAAGAGATACGATGTGTTTCATGTGCAAGCGTATATAATGAGCAGAAAAGCAGATGATTTGTTGCATAAACCCGCCACTCTGGCTGGCAGGAAATGCACCATCTTTTGCGCCTGCCACCGTACTTAGGGCAGAATCATCCCAGATTTGCACAAACTGTGGCAGCGGGTGGGAAAGAAGTTGTTTTTCGCGCCGGCCACAGTGGCGGGTTTGTGCACTGCATCATTTCATTCCCGTCTTTTTAATTATGCAGCCAGAAGAAACACGCTGTCTCGCTGGCGGGCGGCCTCCGATTTGCCCACCATGTCGTTACCTCACTGTTTCCTCACTCTGGGCGCCACATTTAAACTGCAGACATGCGCACACTTCGCAATGCTTGCAGCTCAGGACTGCTCCAGTGGAGACATGGCCCCAAAATCCAAGAAGAGTGCAGCCCCCCACCGATTCAGTGACACATCCCTGGGATGCCTTCTGGATGCCATGGAGGCCCACTGTGACATCCTCTACCCCTGCTCAGGCCACAGGAGGTCCAGCAGTCTCACCACTCCGGCTTGGGAGGTGGTGGCAACGGTGGTCAGTGCCCAGTGCTGCACACAAGAGGTTGGCCATCCAGTGCAGAAAACAGATGAATGATCTCATCTGTGCCACCAGGGTAAGGCAAACATCTTATCACTCTCAACTCACACACTTTACAAGGCCATCAATCATTTACTGGCATCTCATTCACTGCAAGCTCAAGGGACTTCAGCACTCAGTCTCTCACACACCCTCGCATCTCCATCTGGCCTCATCTTCTCTGGAGACTGCCTCCTCAGCCCCCACCATCCTGAGGCCACTTGCACAGGTCAACATGTGCCCCCACACAGCTCTTGTGATAACCCCCTTCCCAATACAGCCCCCGACCTGCAGCCCCTTCCCTTGCCTGTGGCCACTTCCCCAAACAAGATCTAGCCCTGCAGTCATTGAAAAGCCACCCCTGCCTTACAGGTGGCCTGGTAGGTAGAGCCCTGCCCGTGAGTTCCCCTAAAAGTGACGTGGAGCTGTCTGTGAAGCCTGGCGCTGATGACTGCGAGTGCTGACCGAAGCAAGATAGACAAACAAACCTCGAAGTCCTGAGCAAAGTGCAGCTCACCAGGGGAATGTCACTTAAGTACAGTTGTGAAATACGTCGGTATGCAATCACGCCGATGTACCCGGATGATCCAGTGTGGGGGGAAGGTTCCGGTGAGCAGGGCTTATAATGAGATGCTAAAGTATTGAAATTAGGTTCCCAACATGTGGTGGCGTGAAATGTGGCCCGCTATTGACGGGTGGAGTGGACGATGGCAAACTGGTTTCACGATTGCGAGAAACTGATTTTTGGCCTTCTCGCCATATTGACCCCCTGCACACGTCACAACTCCTGGTGCCAACGGGGCTGGAAAATTTCGGCCTTAGTCTCCAGAGCAGAAAATGCCACCCTTAGACTTTGGAATAGATGATTCTGCACCATGATTCTGGGTTTAAGAGCCCCATCAACTACCAACTGAACTAGCGGTGAACTTCTTCCACAAAGTCTTCCCAACTTTCTTCAGAAGACTATAACTTAAGCCCACAATCACTATTTCCATTTTGTACATCTCCTATGCACTGTGAACTTCACAGGTTTATCCCCGATAGTGAAGCAGAAATCTAAAGTCAGGTTTGATGCTCTGCAGCCACGTGCCACTGATGCTCCTGGTGCCGAATAGACTGATGGTATAATGGAGCTCCCAGAGAAAGCGCTAAACACTCTAGCACTCAAAATGCTTGGCAGCAACAGGACACCGGTTCTGCTTTTCCAATTCCCTGATCAATTGGCACTTATAACCCAAGACCCCTGTGGAAAATGACTAATGTTTAATAAGGGTCAAATGGTGTAAGTGGGTGTGAATCTGCCTGTGCAGCTGTAGTGAATCAAACCTTCAAAGTCAACTTGTTCCTGGTTAATCATTTCCCAGTTCTGGATGAACCAAAATTTCTTCCTATTAAACATTGGGAAACCATTGTCTTTTGGTCCCTTTCGCAAACTCCCATTCCCTAACCATTGCCTCCATTCCTCCCTGACATCACTGTGAAGCTTAAGCAGGTTATTTGCAACCTTGGTGTCAGGGTTGATCTGGAGATGAGCTTCCGACTACATATCAGCGCCATCACTATGACTGACTATCCCACCTCTGTAACATTGCATACCTCCGCTTGTGCCTCAGCTCACCTTCTGCTGAAACCCTCATTCATGCCTTTGTTACCTCGAGACTTGACAATTCAGGTGCCTTCATGGTTGGCCTTCTGCATCCCTCCACAAACTTGAGGACATCACAAATTCTCTTGCCCATGTCCTAACCTGCAGCAAGATCCACTCATCCTTCAACTCTGTGTCCATTGACCTAAATTGGCTACCAGTTAAGCAATGGTTTTTAACATTTTAAATCTATTTTCAAATCTCTCCAAAGCCTTGACCACCCCTCATGCTATCTCTGTAAGCTCCTCCTCCCCCACAACCTTCCAAGATGTTGTGTTACTTTAAATGCTGGCCTCTTGTGCATTTTGTTAAAGCTGTGCTACACATTTCACTGTAGGACTGAAATAAACAGCCTGACATGTGTGTATTGTATATTTTGGGCTGTAACTTCCAATGGAGTGGCAATTGAGTCAGATTGCCACTCCGTTCAAAATGACTTGGCTAGAAATCCAGGCATTCCTATCTCGCTCGACCTCCCGACTCAGGCTGGGCAAGATCAGTGCAGTGCAGCGCGCTCCTGGGGCCTAAATCCGAGGGCAGTTCAGTCGCAGGTAAGGAAGCCATGCTCCCTTTTTTATGGCACTAGCTGATGCAAACCAGGTTAGCTTAAAGGTCCAGCCAGGTTTAAAGGTTTTTGACAAGCCAGAGAGAAGTAAGTGGATAAAGTAGGTGGGTAGGATTTGGTGGGGGGGAGGGTGGTGATTGGCTGAGGTCTGGAGAGGGTAAGGAGGTTGGCAGTTGGACCTTGGGGGTGGTGTCAGTCCTAGATTGGGGGAGGGGAGTCATGCCTGAGGGGAGAGAGATGGGGGGAGGAGAGTTGGACCTGGCCGGGGCACCGTGGAGGGAGGGGTGCCTCTCAGACTTCCCTAGACTCAGGGAGGTGCCAGAGGACTGGAGAATAGCAAACATTACGCCCTTGTTCAAAAAAGGTTGTAAGGATAAGCCCAGCAATTACAGACTGCCAATTTAACTTCAGTGATGGGCAAGATTCTAGAAACAATTATTCGGGATAGAATTAGTAGTCACATGGTAAAATGTGGGTTGATAAGGAAGAGCCAGCATGGATTTCCAAAGGGGAAATCATGTATAACTAAATTGCTGGAGTTTTTTGAAGAGGTAACAGAAAAGGTCGATGATGGTAATGCTGTTGATGTGGTGTACGTAGACTTTCAAAAGGCATTTGACATAGTGCCACACAACAGACTTGTGAGAAAAGTTATCACTCATGGAATAAAGGGACAGTAGCAACGTGGCTGAAATTCAGCAATTTGGCTGAAAAATAGGAAGCAGAGAGTAATGGTCAATGGATATTTTTTGGGCTAGAGGAAGGTTTGTAATGGAGTTCCACAGGGGTCAGTATTGGGACCCTTGCTTTTCCTGATATACATTAGTCATCTAGATCTTGGTGTGCAGGGGACAATTTCAAAGTTTGCAGATGATACAAAGCTTGGGAGTGTTATAAATTGTGAGGAGGACAGTGTAAAACTTCAAAAGCACATCGGTGGAGTGGGCAGATAGGTTGCAGATGAAGTTCAATATGGAGAAGAATGAAGTGATGCATTTTGGTAGAAAGAACATGGACAGACAATATAAAATAAGGGGTGAAATTTTGAGGGGGGTGGGTGCAGGAGCAGCAAGACCTGGGTGTGTATGTACATAGATCATTGAGGGTTGCAGGATAGGCGGAGAGAGCATTTAATATAGCATATAGTATCCTGGGCTTTATTAATAGGGGCATAGAGTACAAGAGCAGGGAAGTTATGCTGAATTTATATAAGACACTCATTTGACCTCAGCTGGAGTATTGTGTACAGTTCTGGGCGCCACACTATAGGAAGGATGTGAACACATTGGAGAGAGTTCAGAAGAAGTTTACAAGAATCGTTCCAGGGATGAGAAACTTCAGTTACGAAGATAGATTGGAGAGCTAGGGACTATTCTACTTGGAGAGAAGGCTAAGAGGAGATTTGATTGAGATGTCCAAAACCATGAGGGGGCTGGACAGAGAAGATAGGGAGAAGCTGTTCCTGCTCGTAAAATAATCAAGGATGAAAGGCACAGATTTAAGGTGATTTGCAAAAGGAGCAAATGTGACTTGAGAAAAATTTTCTTCACACAGCGAGTGGTTTGAGTCAGGAATGCACTGCCTGGGAGTGTGGTGGAGGTAGGTTCAATCAAGGCATTCCAGGGAGCATTAGATGATTAGTTGAATAGAAACAATGTGCAGGGATAAGGGGAAAAGGCAGGGCAATGGCATTAGGTCATAATGCTCATTTGGACAATGGGCGCAGATACGATGGGCTGAATGGCCTCCTTCTGTGCTGTTAAAATTCTGATTCTGGGAGTCGGGCCTGACAGAGAGCTGGGGGAGGGAAGGGGAGTAGGGACTGGCCGGAGGGAGGTTGGGCCTGGCAAGGGCAGGGTTGGCGGTGGGCGGGGGGGGGGGTGGTGGTCGGACCTAGCCAGGGGGAGGGGGGGCGGGGGAGGGGATGGAGAGTCTGGCCTGACTGGGGGCAGGGGTGGAGGTGGGCCTCACCGGGGGGGGACAGGGTTGTGGGGGGGAAGGGGAGTTGGGCCAGGCTTGTGGGGTGGGTGGGGGAGGGAAGGAGGTAGTAGAGACTGGCTGCCGGGGGAGGAGGGCTGGCAGTCACACCTTGGTGGGGTAGTGGTGGGAGGTCAGGAGTCTGGCCTCGGGGAAGGGAAGGGGGTGAGGTATGAGTCCCGTGAGGCTGGGGATTTCCTGTGGGAGGGGGGAAATGCCCTGTGGGAATGGTGACTCCTGTGGTTGGGGTGGTGGGGAACAGGTGGGTGTTATTCAGGGCATAAGGGCAGTCCCCAATGGGAGGAGAGTCCCGCGGGGCTGGGGAGTTTTTGTGGAGGGAGGGACATTCCCTTGGGGATGGGAAGTCCCATGGGGGCGAGTAGTCGGTGGGGGGGGGGGCTTGTGGGGGAGTCTGGGTGGGGGCTCCCCGGGGGTTGTGGGGGGGGTTAGTCTGAGATGGGAGTGGGTGTAGGCCCCTGGTGGTTCAGGGGGTTGGCAGCAGTCCCGAGGGTGGGGCTGGTCTGGGTCTGTACAATAGTTACCCAGAAGCCTGAAGTGGTTTTAAATCTTCTAATTTTTTCTGGGTAGCTATTTATGTAACAAAGTCGGAACAATCTGAAGTTTGCGATTTAAATTCAGATTGTTCCCAGTGCAGGGCAATTGCACTTCCTGGGAAATTGCCATGCAATCCTTACCTGGGGAATTTCCGGGATGGGGGAAGTGGGGCTGTTCCTCAGTGCACCTTTGGGGTACCACTCACTAGTTACATTGCCCTGCAGCTCGGAAGTTACAGCCCTTTATATCTCAGATCAATGCAGAGATGGCACTAGTTCCTATGAGCAGGGCTTTCTGGCCCCGTCAGCGGCGGGCATCATCGCGAGTGCAATGGAAAAATTTGGAGACCCCTTGGCTTTTAATGGCTTTCCAAATTTTCCTGTCCTGCCTGCAACGATGCCCACCACTGGTGGGACTGGAAAATCCTGCCTATGTGTGTAACAGGTTTTAATCACAGTGCTTTAAAATGTCTACTCCATGCTTCAGCTCTAGATTCCAGCACTTGCTACAACTTTGTTTACTTTTTTCTGAGTCCACACCCAGCCTTTATCAACTGTAAATAGACTCACATAATCAAGCATAGAAAAGTTAAAACAGACTACAGTGTGGTTGGGTTAAATCTAAGTAACAAATGTTAAGACCCAAACCCAAACAATGAGCAGAACTGCTCCTTCTCACCATCATTGATTTCCTAGACTAGCTTGGCAGTTGACATGCGATGGGTCGATTTCTTTGTGAGACAAGGGGATGGGGGAAAAGAAACATCCATCATTTAAGCATTATCTGTGGTTCAATTGGCAGCATTCTCACCTCTGTGATGACACTTGAGCATAAAAATTTAGGCTGACACTCCAGTGTAGTATTGAGGGAGTCCTCCACTATCAGAGATGCCATCTTTCAGATAAGATATTAAACTAAGGTTCTGTCTGTTCTCTGAAGTGGATGTAAAAGATCCCATGACGCTGTTTTAAAGAACTGTAGGGGAGTTATCCCTAGCGACCTGGCAAATATTTAACCCTCTATCATCTCAAAACAGATTATCTGGTCATTGTTGTATTGCTGTGTGCAAATTTCTGCCACGTTTCCTACACTACTATGGTGACTACACTCCAAAAGTAATTTGTTGGTTTAAAGCAGTTTGGGACTTTCTGATGTTGTGGAAGGTGCTACAAAATTGCTAGTTTTACTTTCTTTTCTTTCTTTCTATTCACCAGAAAGGGTCTTGACATTGATAATGACCAGTACATTTTTCACGTCCATGACGATGCGCAGTAACCACAAGGTGGCAGACAATTCACATGTCAAACAATCTTTGAGTGACACTTTCTGTTACAGGACTTCGGGGATTATTTTGGTGAAAGAGTAAAAACAGGCGCTAAATGGGTACTGGTGCTAACAAGATGCCTCTGTTTGAAAGTCTGGTTTTAGCACACAATTTTAGTCCTAATTGCTGATTACCATAATCTGAATTTGCCTGGGGGTACTAAAACAGACGTCTGCTGTTTTGGCACCCATTCAAGTGCTGCTTAGAAGCAATTTTTGTGGAATTGCCATACTCCCACTGATGGTATGGCATGCTCTGGCTGGCGTACAGCAGCATGTTGCAGATTGGCTCAGGGAGTGAGGGAGGGGGGGGCGCAAGGTTCTGGAATGTAACACTGGATGTCCTTATTTGGGTTTTGGGAAAAGCAGTCTTTACGAAGTGTACTACTTTGCTTGCCATAGTCATGTGACTCTGCCATGAGGCAAGCTCACTGTAGGCTGCCATGTCTGATCAGTTTAATAAAGCCTCTCACTGGCTTTATTGAAGGGAAATAGATGTCACCTCGTACTCCTTGGCCTCATGTCCTTCTTCCCATCAGCAACTGCGTGCTTCTGCCTCTCGTCCTCCCATTCCTCGCCCTTTCTCCTGGTGACCCCTATAAGTTGTTCAATAAGCAAGCACTTACTCTTTCTAGGTGAAGTCCTCACAGAATTTCCAGAGTAAATGTTGATAGTGTTGGTGAAATCTTGAGGAAGTATCTCAGAAAATCTCCTCATGTGCTTCAAAGATTGTCTTCAAACCTCCAGTTGAAAGACAGAAGTAAAAGACAATGAAAGCAAAATGCTGCAGATGCTGGAAATTTGAAATAAAAACTAAAAAAACTGGAAAAACTCAGCAGGTCTGGCAGCGCCTGTGGAGAGAGAAACAGTTTGAGTCCGCATGACTTCAGAGCTGAAGAGAAGTAGAAATGTGGTGGATTTTATACTGTTTAAGAGGGGTTAGAGCAGGTGGAGCAAGATAGAAGGTCAGGGATAGTTGGGAGCTAAGGAGAGATTGACAAAAATGTCATGGGACACAAGACAAAGAGAGTGCAAACAGTAGTGTTCAAGACTAAAGAAGGTGCTGATAGTGGCATAAAGATAAGAGCAGCATGTGTTAATTGCAGGCAAGGGTCAGCGTTCTGTGAAAGCACAACATAGAAACCAGTGACAGATGGCCCTGTGGCGGGGGTTGGGGGTTGGGGGGTGGGGGGGGGGGGGGAGGGTGGGTGGGTTGGGTTGGGGGGGGTGGGGGTGGGGTGGGTGTGGTGGGGGGAGGGGGGGCATGGTTGGGGAAAAAGGATTTTAAAAGTGAATAAATAAATAAAAATAAATGCATAAAAAATTAAAATTAAATTTGAAAAAAGAAAAAAATAAACAATTGGATTAAAAAAGTCAAGTGTGATGATGCTTTCAGCAGTCAAAATCCTCTGCAACCAACTTGCGATGAGGATGCAACAAACCAGCGACAAGGAAAAAACAAGGAAAAAGCGAGGCTAGAAGAAAGATACAATGAGCTAGCGTCGAGAGTGAAATCACGGAGGAAATTTCCTTTCCTTGACTCTTGCAGAATTATTAATGAAATACCACCTCAGGACGAGATTGAGCACAATAATGCCAAACTTAGGGGGGAAAGTGGAAAGGAGCCAAGGAAGTCAGAAAACTGGACATGACTGGCATAGTCGTGAGAGAAAATTTACCATAGGAGAGACAATGTATGTGAAGAACTTTGGAGAATGACCAAAGTTGTTACCAGGTGAAATAAGTGCAGTGACTGGAACTCTATCTTATCATGTGAAGGTGGAAGGCTGAGTAATGCAGAGACATGTGGATCATTTGAGGAAGAGGGAGACAAATCATCAAGAAATGATTCCACCAGCGTTCACAACCAAGTCAACGTTTCCGATTGAGAGAACTCAACTAGTACAGATGTGTACTGTTGCACCTACTAGAGTTGAAGAAATAGACCTGCATGTACCTGCCGAAGAACCTGATGTTTAGACAACCCCAGAAAATGAGGTTTCTAACAAAGCATCTGAAGTTATAGAGCTGAGATGTTCTACACACCAAAGGAATCCCTCATAAAGATTGAATTTATAAATTACTTATCAGTGTAAATAATTTGCTATTTTGAAAAGATTGTAATTGTAAATGTAAAAATATGTTTCCGAATAAAGGGGGAGGGATGTGTTAACTATAGTTTTATCTAATGTGTAGTAGACCTTTAAGAAGAATGTTATAAAGAAAGATCACATGATCTTGTGTAACCAATTGTGGAGTAGCGCGGGCTAACTCTGTCGTTAGTTGGAAGCCAGTAGTCTGCAAGTGAGCGGCATAAGTATGTAGATAGAGTTTGCTGCTCTACACTCGTGGAGCTGCTGAGTAAATAAACAGAATGTGTTCCACCTAAGAAGTGTTTGCAGAGCTACTCTACCTAAAGTACCAACTCAGTCACCTTGCAACTAGCATGTAATTGGGACTCACAAGTCACAACAGATCATAACCTCAATTCCACATTTCCGCCTACCCCCGATAACTTTTCACCCCCTTGCTTACCAAGAATATATATACCTCTGCCTTAAAAATGTTCAAAGATTCTGCGTCCACCATCTTTTTGAGGAAGAGAGTTTCAAAGACCCATGAGCCTCTGAGAGAAAAAGTTCTCCTTACGTCTGTGCAAAATTTATCTGGTTGAGAATTCAGGGATATAATGAGCATGAACAAAGTGAATATTAGATATTTATACCAGTCAAGTGGGTTTTAGTCTGTTGAAAAATTTAGTATAAATTGATTTCACTTTGTTCCAAGCCTCAACTTGTTTCTACAGTTTCGAGCAGACTATATCAAAACCTGTTCTGAATCATAGATGTAGTCACACCTTGTTCTGATACAGACAAAAAAATAAAAGATTTGCAGTTATAGAGCATCTTTCATGGCCAGCAGATGTTGAAAACAGCTTTTATAACCAATGAAGTACTCTTTTGAAGTGCAGTCACTGTTGTAATGTAGGAAACACGGCAGCCAATTTGTGCACAGCAAGCTCCCACAAACAGCAATGTGATAATGACCAAATAATCTGTTTTTGTGGTGTTGATTGAGGATAAATATTAGCCAGGACACTGGGGATAATTTCCCTACTCACATTTGAAATAGTGGCAAGCTCAGACCATCGTCAATATTCAGAACCTTGTGCTCTTGTTATGATTGCTCCTTTCGGCTTGATGTAAAAAGGCGGCTAATGCTTTCAACAGCTTCTATGTGCTTTGTACCCTAGAGGAGACTGCATGATCCACTCAAAACTTAGCAGTCATTTATTTTTCCAAACAGCTGCCGTGTGACAACATCCAGCTGTGCAAATTCTTCCATTCCTGAAGGTGGATGCACTGAGCGGAGGATACCTCCATGCTTCCTGACTGTGTAGGAAGATTTATTCTCTAATTACAAGGTTTAGTCGATAATCAGTTTAAGAGACAAGAGAGTGTTTTAATCCTCCATGTGTGAGAGTAAGTTGCAAAATGCATTTTTGGCATGTTCAAGGATGCTTTTAAATATGTTTTTAAAATTTACAATACACACCTTCCCACAGATTATTTGGAAATTGCATTGTCTGGCATTGTACAGACCAGGAAGGATCGAGGTTCGAGTTAGTTCATCATAACAGTCTGATGCCATTATTAGTTGCTTTGAATGAGAACCGTCCCGTTTCCCACTGTTGATTGTTCTCCAGGGGACTGTGCTGGATTAGAGAGCCCAGGTGTTGGGTAAGGACAAGAGCAGACCTGGCTGCGATCCTCACCATTTCCAAAAAGCTGTCCATACAAATTGTGCAAGCTTTGTGTGACGGACAGATCATCGATAGGGCGAGGCAATGGAGGTTGTCCGGTGCCAACAAATCCAAACGTCACCCTAAGTCAAAAGCTTCAGCAGAGGCAGTAGAGTGTAGGGTGGGGGCAATGTAAAAGATAGACTAGAGAACCTTTGAGAGATTTAATTGAAAAAGCATGTGGCAAATCAGGGACTCATGAGAAACAAAGACTTCCTATAGCACATTTCATAACCTCGGGATTTCTGAAAGCATTTTACAACCAATAAAGTACTTTTGATGAGCAACCATTGCTGTAATCACAGTAGTCAGCTTTTGCAGAGCAAGCTCCCACACACTCAAGAAGGTTAGTGCTGTGAATAAAAACAAAAAGCTAAAAGCTACTGCGGATGCTGGAAATCCAAAACAAAATAAAAACAGAATTACCTGGAAAAACTCAGCAAGTCTGGCAGCATCGGCGGAGAAGAAATCAGTCAACGTTTCGAGCCCTCATGGCTCTTCTCAGTTCTGCCGAAGAGCCATGAGGGCTCGAAACGTTGACTGATTTCTTCTCCGCCGATGCTGCCAGACTTGCTGAGTTTTTCCAGGTAATTCTGTTTTTATTTTGTGCTGTGAATTGTCTGAACTGGGGAGTGTTAGTCCTGTGTGTTGTCTGAACTGGGGTGTGTTTGCACTGTCCATTGCCTGAACTGAGTAATGTTTGCACTGTGCATTGTCTGAACTAAGGAGTGTTATCACTGTGCATTGTCTGAACTGGAGATCGAGCGTTAGTGCTGACAATTGTCTGAACTCGGCAGTGTGAGTGCTGACAATTGTCTGAATTTCAGTGTTAGTGTAGCACATGAATGCAGCATCTTTCCAGGTGAAATGCTGCATGAGGCTGTATAAATTCAGCTTCCACTTCATTGTGTTGTCTGCACACCTGTACACGTGTCAATACTTTTAAATCCTAGGTCTAGAAATTATGATTTGAGATATTAGCCTATGAATATGCACGGTTCATGACCAGTCATTTGTTAATTCATCTCTTCTCTATTCTCATGGAGAATCTGTGAAGAGACCAACAACTTGGTTAAAAAAATGGACAAAAGAAATTTCCCACAGTGATGTTGATGATTAATCTTTCACCGACTGGCCCCCCCCACAATGTATCTCGAGGTCCTGATACAAAGTTCTCAAAATGGAATGCTTTTTCCCCCTTTTGTCAAATTGATTTTGTGTGATATTTCAGTTTTAATGGTGTATCTTAGGAAGAGGAACAGCAGAGTATCCACAACAAAAATCCCCCAGACTAAGTGAGAAATGCACTGTTTTTCTTTTATTGTGTTGCTGTAATGCTGCAACCCCACTGTGAGAATTAGAGACTCAACATTGACTGGTCAGAGTTCCCTTTGTATATGCCATCCTTACGGAATATAATGTGGGAAAATGTGAATTTGTCCATTTTAGCAGGAAAAATAGAAAAGCAGTATATTATTTAAATGAAGAGAGATTGCAGAACTCGGTGGTACAGAGGGATCTGGGTGTCCTGGTACATGATTCACAAAAAGCTAGTATGCAGGTACAGCAAGTGATTAGGAAGGCAAATGAAATGTTGGGCACTTATTGCAAGGGGAATGGAATATAAACAGAAGGGAAGTTTTACTGTAGTTGTACAGGGCATTGGTGAGACTACATTTGGAATACTGTGTACAGTTTTGGTCTCCTTATTTGAAAAAATATATAATTACATTAGAAGCAGTTCAGAGAAGGTTCATTGGACTCATTCCTGGGATGGAGGGCTTATCCTATTGAGAAACGTAGAACAGGCTGGGCCCATACCCATTGGAGATTAGAAGAATGAGACTTGATCTTATTGAAACATATAAGATCCTGAGGGGACTTGACAGGATGGACACCAGGAGGATGTTTGCACTTGTGGGGGAGTGACAGTTTAAGAATAAGAGGTCTCCCTATTGAGAGTGAGATGAAGAGAATTTTTTTCTCTCAGAAGTTCATTGATCTGTGCAATTCTCTTCCCCAGAGTGCAGTGGAGGCCGAGCCATTGAATTTATACAAAGCTGAGTTAGACAGATTTTTGATAGAGAAGGAAGTCAAGGTTTTGGGATGCAGACTGGAAAGTGGAACTGAGACCATGACCAGGTCAACCAACATCTTATTGAACGGTGGAGCAGGCTCAAAGGGCCAAGTGGCCTAGTCCTGCTTCTAAGTCCTATGTTCCTCTTATCTGAGGCCTCCCACTGCAATCTCCAATCTGTACTGTCCTCTTCACTGAATACTTTCAATCACGCATTTGAACTGGCCTGGAGTTAGTTACCTCAACTGCTACTTCATAACAGAAAGGGCCAGCCTTTGGTAAAGGGTGACTGGCAATTTCTCAAGTCCCCCCAGTACCCTGTCACTAACCCAGCCTCTCAAATCACCATAGATATTCCATGCATGTACTTTACTGGGCAACTGAAAATGCTTAACATTTACCAGTAAATTGCTCCTGTTCAGGGAATCACCTCCACACATGGTACTGCCCCCTTTCATATTGTTTCAATCTGGCAGCAGCCCTGTGTTCTGTTCTAAGATAAAGAGGTTGGATAGTTAATGGCATTCCAAGAAACCTGCATTCCTCCAACTCTGTGTGCACCCTCCATTTCCTTCCCTCCCATCATTGGCAGCTGTGGAATTCCTGGAATTCCTGCCCTAAATATCTCCATCTCTTTTTCCTCCTTAAGATTCTTTTTATAGCCTAATTCTTTGATCAAGATTTTGATCCTAAAGGGGTGTCAATTTGTCCCCGATTATGCTCCTTTCAGATATTAAAGGTGCTGAACTGTAGGTTGCAATTGTTTTTGAATGCACTTCTGAGGGAAAGGCTTCCTGCATTACTTTACAGAAAAAGGCTGCTTTGATGTATTAGTGACTCTCTGATATTCATGGCCCCTAGTTCTGGTGTCCCTCACAAATGGAATTATATTCCCTATGTTTACCCCATTAGATCACCACTCAATTTTCACATTTCTGGAGAAAAGATTTGTAGCCTGTTAAATCGTTTCTGATCGGTAACGTTAAGACTTTCATATTAGCTTCCCTGCTAAATCCTGAGGCAAAGCAATCATTTAACATTTCTGTCATTTCTCTGTCATTACCTGTGAGTTTATCCCAAAGTGGACATATCTCTATCTGGATTTTTCTTTGGTTATTTGTTTGTCTGCAAAATGCTTTACTATTTCTTTTAATGTTTCTTGATAATTTAATCCCATAATTTCTCTTTGTATTTGGAAGTGTTTTTAACATAATTCCCTAACATTTTCATGTTCCCCTTTTTCATTTTCTCCTTTATTGTCTTTGTAGTTAGTTTTTTAAAATAATTTCAATCTTGACTTATTTCTTTATTCATCCATGGTGTCTCATTATTGGTTAGTTGTTCTTGCTTTTTAGTGGAATGTATTTCTCCTTGACTCGATGGACCGTATAGCCTCTTTCCATGCTGTAATGACTCTGTGGGCTGGATTTTACGCTTCTATGCCAGTGGGTTTCAAGATGGGGTGCGGTGGGGAGAAGGGATGTAAAATCCAACCTCTCGACACCTACCCGCTCATTATACAGGAGAGGGAGGAAGGGGAGGCGTCAGGCGACCCGCACGTCCATGGGCCTATTGAAGCCCTTATGTGGCCAAATAATAGTGGTCTCATCTTGGAGCTCGAGGAGCAGCTGCTGTCACTGAGGTGCATTCATGAGGATGAGAGCTACATGGATAGCATGTTTCAGAAGGTGGTCACCCCACAGCTTAAGAAAGAGCAGGCAGAGAGGGATGGGGTGGCCGTCAGATAGACAAGAAAGGCAAGGCAGGAAGTGCAGCAGACCCCTGAGGACATCTCACTTTCTGAGTGCCAATGGGGGAGCGGATTCCTCTGGAGGGAGCAGCAAGAGTCATGACCAGAGCTTCATGGGTGGCTCAAGCAGTGCAGGAGGGGAGGGGAAAAGAGAGGAGAGCAATCGTGATAGGGGATTCTATATTTCAGGGAACAGACAGGTGCTTCTGTGGTTACAGATGTGATTCCAGGATGGTACGTTGCCTCCCTGGTGCAAGGGTCATGGACATCACCGAGCAGCTTCAGAGCATTCTGGAGGGTGAGGGTGCACAGCCGGAAGTCATGGTTCACATAAGTACCAACGATATAGATAGAAAAAGGGATGAAGTCCTGCAGGCTGAGTTCGGAGAGTTAGGAAAGAGATTAGCAAGCAGGACCTCAAAGGTAGCAATCCCCAGATTAATTCCAAGGTTACGTGCTAGTGAATATGGAAATAAGAGAATCCACCAGATGAATGAGAAGCTGGAGAGATGGTGCAAGAGGGAGAGCTTCAGATTTCTGGGGCATTGGGACTGGTTCTGGGGAAGGTGGGATCTGTACAAGCCGGACTGTCTACACCTGAAGGGGACTAGGGCGAATGTCCTTGCAGGGAGATTTGATAGTGTTGTTGGGGAGGGTTTAAATTAGATTGGCAGGGGGATGGGAACCTGAGGGCAGATTCAGATAGGACAAATTCAGAGCAGGGAATGGGAGACAGAAAATGAGCAGGTGACTCTGAAAGACAGGCCAGAATTTTACGTCACATGGGCGGGTGCGCGCCCGACCCGAACGGATGTGAAATAGCGCAAGATGATGTCGGGCGAGTGTCCCGATGCCATCCTGCATGCGAGCAACCTTTAGGTCCAAGGGTGTCGGAGCTGCACCCACCAGCAATTAAAGGGCCACTTAAGGCCATTAAAAAGGCAATTGATCCCGATTTTACATTGCCCATGCGATTTCACGCTCGTCAGGCAGGCGGGCAGTCCACTTTTAACGGAACCTCATCCAAGGGCAAATAAAAATGGTCAGCAGCATTGCCATTGTGAGTAGTGAGGAGTTTAGGAGATAGTTTGCTGCGGTTAGTTATTTGAACTTGACAGCTTCATCTCTGTTCTGAGCTTCAGTCTTAGCATTTCCAGGCTTCATTTCTGGGCTCATTGGTGTCAAGGCCCCCGGAGGATTTTGACCATGTGGACCCTTCCAGGCACCACACAGCCTTCTGTTACCCTGGTAATGGGGATTCATTATGGGGATGTGAGCTCCACTGGAGACACCTCCTCTGAGGAGGAAGAGAGGGGCACAAGGGAGAGGGGGTCAGGTGTCCCTATGCAGCTTCCAGGGAAACTACCTGTGGAAGGAGAGGCGCTGGCACAGGAGGCGCAGGGCCAGCAGGTAGCCCAAGGCAGAAGACGCTACTATCCTGCTGAGCGAGTTGACAGGCAACAATGCAGCTACCTCAATATGTCTGAGGTACAAGGCCGAAGGAGGCTCCACCTATCTAGGTAGACTGTGACCTCCATTTGTCAGATGATTGGGCCTGAGATCAGCTCCGACTGTCTGGGTGGACACCCCAAGCTAGTGGCTCTGAAGGTCACAGTGGCCCTCAACTCCTATGCCTCCGGCTCTTTCCAGGGGTCAGTGGGGGATCTGTGTGGAATGTCCCAATCAGCTGTCCACAGTTGGGTAAAGCCGGTGACAGAAGCTCTGTTCAGGTAGGTAATGGCATTTATTCATTTCCGTCTGGACGAGGCCAGCCAGGCTGAGCGAGCCAGAAGGTTTTCAGCGATTGCTGGGTTCCCCTGCATCCAGGGTGCAATCGACTGCACACACATGGCCATCAAGGCACCAGCGGGTCAGCCGAGTGCCTTTGGAAGGGCTTCCACTCGATGAACGTGCAGATAGTTTGTGACTACAAGATGCAGATTCTGCAAGTCTGTGCAAGGTACCCTTGCAGCTCCCATGATACTTACATCTCAGACACTCCCAGGTGCCAAGTCTGTTCACTGTTCCAGCTCGACTGGATGGATGGCTGTTGGGTGACAAGGGCAATCCATTGAAAAGGTGGCTTGTGACACCTCTCCGCCACCCAAGAACAGAGGCAGAGTAGCGTTAGAATAGGAGTCATGCCTCCACAAAGGCAGTGATTGAGAAGACCATAGGTCTTCTGAAGATGGGCTTTCGATGCCTGGACCGTTCAGAAGGAGCACTACATAACGCTCCAGAATAGGTGTCACAGATGATCTGGCACTGGCAAGGGGGGAACCCACTGGAGGCAGAGGATCTTGAGGCAGCTCCACAAGCTACAGAGAATGAATCCAGTGGCGAATCAAAAGAGGAGCCCGGTGAGGAGAATGGAGAGGGTGTGGAGGCAGGCCTCTGAATCCTTCTGGGAGACAGGCACAGCAGGGATGCCTTGATCCAAGGCCCTTTCGACTAGGCTGCCAAAGATCTGCTTCCACCTCATGCCAGGGCTGCCACCTCCATCCCTGATGCCTGAAATGACCCTTTCCTTTGAGCCCAAAGTCCACTCAGTGCCTGTGCAATAAAGTTTAGAGCCACTCACATCCAGCATGAGATACTGGTGTACCCTGCACCTACAAAACAAGTGATCCATACTCAGGCCAATAAGACAAAAACAAAATTTATATCATGTTGGCATTCATATCAAATGAACATAAAAATATATGGTGTTACTGGTCACACCAGCAAACATATTAGCAAAACATGGCAGAACAGAATATCACCCGTTGACAATCCCTCTTGTGCTCATGGCGTCTTAAACTTAACTTTGCGAGTGCCGCGACTTGTTGCCCCCTGTTGGCCTTGATGACTTTGGCGTCGTCCTTTGGCCAGTGGAGCCTGCGCTGGTCCCGCCTGGGTGTGAGCGGCCAGTGCAATGGCTGGCATCTCCCCAGTCATCAGATGCCAAGGTCACTGGCAGAGATGATGCAGCCATCATCTAGAGCACCCTGAGAGGAGCCTGCAGAGATGACAAGCACATCATGCGCCAACTTGAGGTTGCTCTGGATCTCCTGCTTGCCATTGATGGACGGGCACCTAGCTGGGATACTGGGTGCCTCATCCATCTCCCACACTGGCGCTGACCACCTGAGCTCAGTGCATGTGTGAGGGCTTGCAGATCTGAGCACAACCCCAGGAACTCCTGATTCTGTCCCTGGAGCTGCCTCTCCATGAGAGTTGCCACTCTCCCAATGGAGGAGGCAGTGCGCTCAGCGATGAGGGTCAATGCAGTACTCATGCTCCACATAGACTCCTCCACAACAGAGACCATGACACGCATTCCCTCATGGACCTCCGCCAGATCCTCCCGCACATCCCACTGGATATCCAGCATCTGCTGCCTAATGGACGACTCCAGAGGCTCATCATTTGCCTTCGACTCAGCATTGTCCTGGCCTCCAGCAGTCCTCCGACGTGCTGTGGGCACTCTCTGCCTCCGCCTGCTCCTCAAGCAAGTGTGAAGTGCCCTCACTGCTATGTACCAACATTCTAGTAACATTCTAATGTCCATCGAGGTGCTGGTATCTGTGCTGGTGCCTGGTTCACAGAAGGGGTGTGATGCAGGTACATCTAAAGCCCAGTGGTCCTCTGGGGTCAAGGGTGGCTCTTCGGGGTCCAGCGCTCGAGGGTGAACTGGTGATTTTAGGGGAGAACAATGACATGTAATTAATTTAAGTCATCACACTGTCACTGTGCATGCCAGGTGTCCTGGTAAGACAATGGAGATCTGCATCATGGTTCCATTGTTTTTCAATGATAAATGGGGGGTCTTCCATTAATGATGAGACTACACAGGAATGTTTGCACAATCTGACACTCTCCCCTCTGTGCACTGCACTCTTACCTTCATCAAAGACCCCTGCCTCTCCATGCCCAGCTGACGAAGGTGGGTGGCAGCACTCCAGCTCCAAGGCATCCATCTCGTAACTTGTCAGAATGAGGAGGTTTGAGGGGCTTCTGCCTGTCTTAGTTCTTTCATTGGTGTTATGGCTTCTCTTCTCCTGAAATGACAGAGGAGCATTGAATTGTCCACTCTCTCCCTGCAGCGCCATTGCAGCCTGGCAAACCCTTCTATCTGGGACAACTTACAGGGCACATTCGAGTTGTGGGCCTCGAGCCGCAAAGCACTCAGGCCAGGCAGCCAGGGCTCACCCCCTTGGCCGGCTCCGGTGTCAGCGACAGTTGGCACTCAGACTCTAACACCCCTGAGCTCCACGGATGGATGGCCAGCCCTTAACACTTCTCCACACTGAAGCATGCCAACACGGTACTCACTCTTGCCGAGTGCAACAGATTGTTGAATCTTTTGAGGCACTGCACCCATGTGTGCCGCACAACATCGTGGCTGCTGACCTCCTCCCAGGCTTTTCTGGTTAGGTTTTATGGCCTCCTCCTGCCATCCCTGGGTACTAGAGTGTCCCGCTTGGCACCAACCTCTTCCACAAGAGCCGTGAGGCAGTCATCCGAGAAACGGGGTGGGGTGGGGCGAGTGCCTACCCGACTTGCCCTCCCGCCTGGCGTTTCCAGCCACTGGCGAGGCCATTGTTCTAGTCTCCTGGACAGATGCCGAAGATTTTCCCCTGGCAACCTCCAGGGACCTGCCTCTTAGGAAATGAAGCTGGGCAAGTAGATGAAGTAGCAGTGGGGAACCATTTCAGAGATGGTGACCATAATACAGTTAGATTTAGCATAATTATGGAAAAGGACAACGATAGGATAGGAGTAAAAGTTCTAAACTGGGGAAAGACAAATTTTGCAAAGCTGAGAGATGACCTGGTGAAGTGGACTGGTTACAGCTAGTTGAAGGGAAGTCAGTGACATGCCAGTGGGAGGCATTCAAAAGCGAGATTCTACGGGCACAGTGTAGACATGTCCCCACAAAGTAAAAGGGCGGTACTGCCAAATCCAGAGCCCCCTGGTTATCTAGAAGCACACAGGGTAAGATCAAGCAGGTAAAGAAAGCTTATGACAGTCACAAAAATCTTAATACTGTAGAAAGCCCAGAGGAGTATAGAAAGTACAGAAGTGAAGTAAGAAAGGTAATTAGGAAAACAAAGAGCGGATATGAAAAAATATTGGAAGGTAAAATTAAAAAAAACCAAAGTACATTGAGAGCAAGAGAAAAACTAAGGAAGTGATAGGGCCTATCAGAGATGCACATGGTAACTTGTGCGCTGATGCTGAAGGTGTGGGCAGGGTTCTCAATAAGCACTTTGTCTCTGTCTTCACTAAGGAGGGGGATGGAGCAGACATTCTAGTTAAAGAGGAAGAATGTGAAATATTAGGTACAATAAGTGAGAGAGGATATATTGGAAGGACTAGCATCCTTGAAGGTGGATAAGTCACCAGGGCTGGATGGATTGTATCCCAGGTTGTTAAAGGAAGCCAGGGAGGAAATAATGGATGCTCTGAGGATCATTTTCCAATGCTCACTAGATACAGGTGAGGTACCAAAGGATTGGAGGTTTGCGAACATTGTACGATTATTTAAAAAGGGTGCGAGGGATAGGCCAAATAATTATAGGCCAGTCAGTCTGACTTCAGTGGTGGGCAAATTATTAGAATCAATTTTGAGAGACAGGATAAACTGTCACTTAGAAAGGAACAGATTAATCAGGGATAGTCGGCAATAGTCTTCTGTAGTTAGGGGAAGGTCGTGTCTTATTAATTTAATCAAATTTTTTTGAAGAAGATTGATGAGGGTAATGCAGTGGGCGTTGTCTACATGGATTTTAGTAAGGCATTTGACAAGGTCCCACATGGCAGACTGGTCAGAAAAGTAAAAGCCCATTGGATACAGGGGAAGGTGGCAGGTTGGATCCAAAATTGGCTCAGGGACAGGAAACAAAGGGTAGTAGTTGATGGATATTCTTTGCTAATGGAAAATGGTTTCCAGTGGCGTTCCACAGGGTTCCCATGCTGTTTGTTGTGTATATTAATGATTTGGACTAAAAAGTGGGAGGTATGATTGGGAAATTTGCAGATGACACAAAAATTGGCCCAGTAGTTGATAGTGAAGAGGATAGCTGTTATCTCCAGAATTATATAATGGTTTGGTTGAGTGAGCAGAAAAGTGGCAGTTGGAATTCAATCCAGGTAAGTATGAGGTAATACATCTTAGGGAGGCAAAACAAAGCTAGGGAATACTTAATAAATGGGAGGATATTGGGAGGGGTAAAGGAAGTGAGAGACCTTGGAGTGCGTGTCCACAGATCCCTGAAGGTAGCAGCACAGGAAGATAAGATGGTCAAGAAAGCAAATGGAATGCTTTCCTTTATTGGACGAGGTACAGGATACAAAAGCAGGGATGTAATGATGGAACTGTATAAAATGCTGGTTAAGCCACAGCTGAAATTTTGTGTACAGTTCTGGTCACCACATTACAGGTAAACATAATTTCTCTGGAAAGAGTGCAGAGGAGATTTACAAGAATGTTGCCAGGGGTTGAAAATTGCAGCTATGAGGTGAGATTGGATAGGCTGGGGTTGTTTTCCTTAGAACTGAGGAGGCTGAGGGGTGACCTGATTGAGAAGTATAAAATTATGAGGGGCCTAGATAGAATAGGCAGGGATGCCCTGTGTTGGGTAAAGGGGAGGGGGCCCTCCTTTGCAGATCCTCTAGGCCCATTGAATGCCCCAAGACAAAGATTATTCCCCCTGCCCCCTTTATCCCTCTCCCTCGCTTCTTAAACCCGTCGCCACCCCAGGCCCCCCCCGGCCCCCCCCACCCCGCCACCCCCTTACTGAGACCCCCAATCTTGGACTTACCTGGGTTCCTTTGGGACCTACAGGGCTACTGGCCAATCAGATTAGCTGGTAGATCTCTAAGGCGGGACTTCCTGCTGAGATAGGGGCAGGAATCTCACCTTGAAAAAATTATTGTTGCTCCCAGTGTTAAATTGCTGCAGCCAGCTATTGAGATCGTAGATGAGCTTAGCTGGGTTGTCAGGGGCTGCGTCATGCCCCATCAAATTTAGCCCCATGACTCTATTGATTACTGATTTAAATGTATGCCACTGCTGTTTTATTTCTTTGGTTGCCAGTAAGTCTTTCAACTGCCTAAGAGGGTGGTGCAGCATATTCAATCTTGGGTTTCAAAAGGGAATTGGATAAGCACCTGAAGAAAAAAAATTGCAGGGCTGTGAGGAACGGTTGGGGCGGTGGAGTGTCAGTGTGGTGGGGAGGGGTGGGGGGGTGGTATGGTATGGCTGGGACTAGCTAAATTGTTCTAGAGAGCTAACACATGCTCGATAGGCTGAATGGCCTCCTTCTGTGCTGTAAAAATTCTATAGTTCTATTCCATAAGTTTAATTTCTTTAGTTCCATTCTCATCCCCTTTAAATCAGCCTTCCTCCAATTATTGCCTTGGTCTTTGTCTTATTTACGTTCTTCTCAATCTTTATCTTATACCTTATTATGTTATTATCATTATTGAATAGTTGTTCCCCAATGCTTACATCTCTTATCTTCTCTGGCTTATTTCCTGTAAGATAATGTAATAATAATCGATACAGAACAGTGACAAAGACAATGGTAGATTTACTGTGATGAAAGACTTTCTTTCTTCTTTGGAATTTAGGAATAATAACTTACGAGATGCATCTCTTCCAACAACACTTAATAAAATGGTCTGGAGATAACTGACCAGAACTTTGCCTGAAGTCTCCAGTCCATCACTTGCTCTCATGGCTTCTGAAGGACAACTGACTTGGAGCGAGTTGTCCAGAGACAGCCTCTCAAAATCCTTAGAAGTAAGACTGGAACACAAGAAAATAAATATGTGTCTGTCATAACCATATTAGGCAGTCAAACATTCATAAGGCTCAAACACGGGTAATGCTAGTTGCACCTCTTGTGGGTCAGTGTTGAGTTGAATAGATGACACCTTACAATAAACTGTACCTAGCACATGGATGTCTTATAAGACAAACCCTTGTCTTTTTAGAATTCATTTAGAACAAAGCCAGCAGTTATCAGGCAACTTCAACCCAAATGGCTTGGGAATTTAAACAGATGAAATTAATAAAGGTGCCTAAAATCCTGAAGGCATTTTGTCATGTGTCAGCCAACAAGGGCACATTCTTTCAATTAAACCTCTTTTACCCTCAAAGGTATCGCAGCACAAAGAAAGATGCCAATAATATAATCTTCATTTCTGTCGTGGTCTGAAGGATGTTGTAAAGATGTCGGTTAAGACCACTTAATAAAAGAATGTTAAAGTTATATTACATACAAACGGACATGTGAATTAGGAGCAACAGTAGGCCATTCAGCCCCTCGAGCATGCTCCGACATTCAATAAGATCATGGCTGATCTGATTGTGGTCTCAACTCCACATTCCACCTATCCCTGATAACCTTTGACTCCCCAATTGTTAGCCAAGAATCTATCTACCTCTGCCATAAAATTATTCAATGACCCTGCCTCCACCGCTTTCTGGGGAGAAGCGTTTCAAAGATTCGTGATCCTCAGAGAGAAAAAAAAATCTCCTCATCTATGTCTTAAATGAGAGACCCCTTATTTTTAAACTGTGTCCCCTAGTTCAACAATGGTGCTCCTCACCAGGACACCTGACCTGCCCTTTCATGCCATTCTTCTCTCTTCCTTCTTTGCAGGCGTGCAGAGCAGGTCCTTGGCCTGAAGGATGTAAAATAATTGACCTGTGCATGTGTGGCCAGTTCCGGACCAGCACAAGAGCGAATGGCCCGAGGTTTGTCGGGAATCGGAGTCCCCAATATCTGAGCGCAACAAGGTAAGTATAGGTTTTATCATACCCTTTCCCTTGGAAGAAAGAAAACTTTACTATAATGAAGGTTTCTATGCAATGCCGCACAGTTTATTTAAAGAACTTAACACCCTAAACTTCTAAGAAATAGCTTATTGCACACTACAACGATAAACTTTTCACTTTGCTTCACAATTACACATATTGTATTCTAAAGTTACAAAGGTTTAACCAAAACAAAAGCCAATACATGTAACAAGTAGGATTAGCAGAATGTCTTCCTGTATACCTCAGTGTGGTTACTGTTAAGGGACCTATAAACAACTCCCACAAGTGACATCTCTTTATTCTTGATCTCTATTCAAACTGATTCTACATCTTGATCTCCAGAACTAAGCTCTTTCTATTATACCAATGTCATCCTTAATTCACAGAGCTGCCCCTATACGTTTCCTAGGTTCCTGTCCTTCCTAAATTTCATGTACCCTTGAATATTCTGGTCCTACCTAGTCTTCGTCACCCTGCAGCCTTATCTCTGTATTCCAACTTTCATTGAACTTTTAGCCCATTTTGGTTGGGCTTTTTAATTCATTCATGGGATGTGGGTATCACTGGCTAATCCAGAATTTATTGCCCTTCCTAAATGCCCTTGAGAAGGTGGTGGTGAGCTGCCATCACGAACTGCTGCAATCCATGTGTTGTAGGAACATTCACAGTGCTGTTAGGAAGGGAATTGTATACCGATTCCAGTTGCAAGGGTAAAGGATAAAAATTGGAACACTTTTCATGACTTCAGGACATCCCAACCCACTTTGCAGTCAACAAATTCAATTTCTGCATAGCAAGATCCCAGGGGTAGCAATGAGATAATGACCAAGTAAGTTGTTTTTGATTTGAAACATTAATGTTGGTTAGAACATGAGGGGGACTCCCTTGCATTTCCTCAGATAGTGTTATGGGATCTTGTATATGTACTCGAGAGGACAGACAGACCCTTGGTTTAGCACCTCATCTGAAAAATGACACCTGCAACAGTGAAATACACCCTGAGTACTGCGCTGAAAAGTCAGTGTAACTTATGAGTTAAGGGATGTGGGGAAAAGGCAAAAGAAGTGAGGTTGCAGATCAGCCATGATTTCGTTGAATGGCAGAATAAGCTCAAGAGGCTAAATGGCCAACTCCCATTCTTATGCTCAAGTCCCAAGTGCGGCTAGGAATCCACAATCTTCTGACTCAGTGGTGGGAGTGTTACCATTGAACCATGGTCAACTAATACTCTTATGCTGGACTCAGGTGGATTAATTTCAGAGATAAGATCAAAAAGCTTTGTGACTCTGGTATATAATATGGCTCCCCCATCAATAGGAATACTGAATTGGATCATGGAACATGTGTCATTTCAGACGGATGCCAGCATAACCTTTCCCACTGTTGCATGGCAGGTACAGCTGTTCTGAGCTTAATGCTCACAAACAATATCCCAGTAAAATCAATTGAAATTAGCAGCCAGTTAGTGCCAGGCTTATCAACTGTCCTGCAATCAGCAGGAGGCTCTGGAGGGAGATTAATATTATCCACCCTGATGATCCCAATATCCTGTGCGCTGGTGCATTGCCAGTACCAGTATTCCTTGGTGCATTCCAGTGACAAAAAAAATTAAGGCAAAACAATAGTAAATCTCACATTTGGGGGGGTGTAGCAATTGTAAGTTAAACTATTTCTTACTGGGGATCATGTGACTGTAAAGATGAAGCAGCCCTAAGCACAGGGAATTTTAGGGGGCAGAGCTTTTTAGCTGTGGCCTTGGAACAAGCATGTAGCTCAATCTGGAGTCTGTAAATAAAGTTTACTGTTTGTTACAAGAAGCTAGTCATGCATTCCAAGTTTATTACAGGGATCTATGAAGTGAGAAATAGAAGGTGGAGAAAAGAAAGAAAGATTTGCATTTGCTCTAGTTAAAGCACGTTACAGCCTATGAAGTGCTTTTAAAGTGTAGTTACTGCTGTAATTTAGGAAATGCCTCAACCAATTTGCACACAGCAAACTCCCACAAACAGCAATGTGCTAATGACCAGATAATCCGTTTGAATGATGCTGGTTGAGAGGTAGTGTCTTGGAATTGTTTACAGCCACCTGAGAGGATAGAAGGGGCCTTGGTTTAAGGCCTTATCTGAAATACACTGGCCCAAGGCTTAATGCCTCCCATGGCAAGTTGGCAGTGGGGTGGGGAGGAGGCGGGGGGTGGGGGGGGTCATTGAATCAAGTGGAAGGGTGACATGTGGGGATCCCACTGCTGCCCACCTCTGACCCAGCTAAGCCCAGGGTGCAACAGTGTGGCGGGAGGGCTCATGGATAGTCTTCCTGCTCCACTGCCAATTGAGGCCCTTAAGTTAGCAATTAATCTCCACTTAATGGCTTTATCCCGCCACAGCTGGTATCCACCCACCAGTGGGCAGGGGATTCGTCATGCAGCAAGCCCGTAAACCAAACACTGTCGGGGTTGCTTGCGAACTTCTGGAGGGTGTGGATGGGGGTCCTTGTTCAAAGCCGCTCAGTGCCAGATTAAGTGACCCGGCATTGGGAAGGTAAGGGAACCTGCTGAGATCCGGCCCCTTTCAGCTGACCCCTTTCCCGCCCCCCGATACACCAACCATAATCCCTGTCCCGCCATCTCTCATCTAGGTCTGGGTCTATCGGCGATCCTGGGCATTGGGTGGGTGTGTTACCGACAGCGGCCATCGCCTCTCAAGTGGGATTACTGAGCAACGCAGAGCTGCTGACTCCTGATTGGCCAGAAGCTCACTGTGGGTCAGGGAAGGGCTGCCGCTGCCTCATTAAGTACTTGATTGGCACTTAATGTGGCAGGCCTTCCCAAAAAGAAGTGACATGAGGTTCTCGTCAGGATCCAGCTGATGGATGACACCCCATCACCTACATGAAATTGTTCCCAATATCTCTGGCAGTGTCGCACTCCCTCAGTACTGAAACTCGGAGAGTGCAATACACCCTCAGTGCTGACCCTCGGACAGTGCCATACTACATCATTACTGACCCTCAGACAGTATAATACTGCCTCAGTACTGACCCCTGGACAGTACAATACTCCATCAGTACTGACCCTCAGGCAGTGCAATACTTCCTCAGTACTAACATCGGACAGTGACATACTCCCTCTGTACTGACCCTCAGACAGTGCAATACTCCCTTAGTACTGTCCCTCAGGCAGTGCAATACTCCCTTAGTGCTGACCCTCAGACAGTGCAATACTCCCTCAGTACTGACCCTCAGGTAGTGCAATACTGCCTCAGTACTGACCCCCGGGCAGTGAAATACTCCCTCAGTACTGACCCCTGGACAGTACAATACTCCCTCAGTACTGACCCTCAGACAGTGCAATATTCCCTCAGTGCTGATCCTCAGACAGTGCAATACACCCTTAGCCCTGACCCTCAGACAGTGCAATGCGCCATCAGTACTGACCCTCGGACAGTGCAATACTCCCTCAGTACTGACCCTCAGACAGTGCAATACTCCCTCAGTACTGACCCTCAGAAAATGCAATACTCCCTCAGTACTGACCCTCCGACAGTGCAATGCTCCCTCAGCACTGACCGTCAGAAATGCAATACTTCCTCAGTACTGACCCACAGGCAGTGCAATACTACCTCAATACTGATCCTCGGACAGTGCAATACTCCCTCAGTGCTGACTGTCAGACAGTTCAATACCGCCTCAGTACTGACCCCCAGACAGTGCAATACTCCCTCAGTACTGACACCCGGACAGTGCAATACTCCCTCAGTACTGACCCTCGGACGGTGCAATACTCCGCCATTACTGACCCTCAGACAGTGCAATATTCCCTCAGTACGGACCCTCAGGCAGTGGAATACTCCATTAGTACTGACCTCTGGACAGTACAATACTCCCTCAATACTGCCCCCTGGACAGTACAATACTCCCTCAGTACTGACCCTCAGACAGTGCAATGCTCCATCAGTACTGACCCTCGGACAGTGCAATACTCCATCAGTACTGACCCTCGGACAGTGCAATACTCATTCAGTACTGACCCTCACACAGTGCAATACTCCCACAGTACTGACCCTCAGATAGTGCAATACTGCCTCAGTACTGACCCCCAGACAGTGCAATACTCACTCAGTACTGACCCCCGTACAGTGCAATACTCCCTCAGTACTGACCCTTGGACAGTGCAATACTCCGCCATTACTGACCATTAAACAGTGCAATACTCCCTCAGTGCTGACCCTCAGACAGTGCAATACTCCCTCAGTACTGACTCTCAGAAATGCAATACTTCCTCAGTACTGACCCTCAGAAAATGCAATACTCCCTCAGTACTGACCCTCAGAAATGCAATACTCCCTCAGTACTGACCCTCAGACAGTGCAATACTCCCTCAGTACTAATCCTCGGACAGTGCAATACTCCCTCAGTACTAATCCTCGGACAGCGCAATACTCCCTCAGTGCTGACCCTCAGACAGTTCAATACCGCCTCAGTATTGACCCCCAGATAGTGCAATACTCCCCCAGTGCTGACCCTCAGACAGTGCAGTACTTCCTCAGTATGGACCCTCAGGCAGTGCAATACTCCCTCAGTACTGATCCCCGGACAGTGCAATACTCACTGGGTCTATCGGCGATCCTGGGCATTGGGTGGGTGTGTTACTGACAGCGGCCATCGCCTCTCAAGTGGGATTACTGAGCAACGGAGAGCTGCTGACTCCTGATTGGCCAGAAGCTCACTGTGGGCCAAGGAAGGGCTGCCGCTGCCTCATTAAGTACTTGATTGGCACTTAATGTGGCAGGCCTTCCCAAAAAGAGGCGACATGAGGGTCTCGTCAGGCTCCAGCCGATGGATGACACCCCATCACCTACATGAAATTGATCCCAATATCTCTGGCAGTGTCGCACTCCCTCAGTACTGAAACTCGGAGAGTGCAATACTCCCTTAGTACTGACCCTCAGACAGTGCAATACTGCTTCCATACTGACCCTCGGACAGTGCAATGCATTGTCAGTACTAACCCCCGGACAGTGCAATGCTCCCTCAGTGCTGACCCTCAGACAGTGCAATACTCCCTCAGTACTGACCCTCAGACCATGCAATACTACCTCAATACTGATCCTCGGACAGTGCAATACTCCCTCAGTGCTGCCCCTCAGACAGTTCAATACCGCCTCAGTACTGACCTTTAGACAGTGCAATACTCCTTCAGTACTGACCCTCAGACAGTGCAATACTCCCTCAGCACTGACCTTCAGACAGAGCAATACTCTCTCAGTACTGACCCTCAGACAGTGCAATACTCCCTCAGTACTGACCCTCAGACAGTGCAATACTCCCTCATACTGACTTTCAGACAGTGCAATACCACTTCAGTACTGACACCCGGACAGTGCAATACTCCCTCATTACTGATCCTCAGACAGTGCAATACTCCCTCAGTACTGATTCTCGGACAGTGCAATACTCCCTCAGTGCTGACCCTCAGACAGTGCAATACTCCCTCAGTACTGACCCTCAGACAGTGTATACTCCCTCAGTACTGACCCTCAGACAGTGTATGCTCCCTCAGTACTGACCCTCAGACAGTGCAATACTCCCTCATACTGACCCTCAGGCAGTGCAATACTCCCTCAGTACTGATCCTCGGAAAGTTGCAATGCTCCCTCAGTACTAACCCTCAGACAGTGCAATACTCCCTCAGTACTGACCCTCAGACAGTGCAATACACCCTCAGTACTGGCCCTCAGAAAATGCAATACTCCCTCAGCACTGACCCTCAGAAATGCAATACTCCCTCAGTACTGACCCTCAGACAGTGCAATACTACCTCAATACTGATCCTCAGACAGTGCAATACTCCCTCAGTGCTGACCCTCAGACAGTTCAATACCGCCTCAGTACTGACCCTCAGACAGTGCAATACTCCTTCAGTACTGACACCCGGACAGTGCAATGCTCCCTCATTACTGACCCTCAGGCAGTGCAATACTCCCTCAGTACTGATCCTCGGACAGTGCAATACTCCCTCAGTACTGATCCTCGGACAGTGCAATACTCCCTCAGTGCTGACCCTCAGACAGTGTATAGTCCCTCAGTACTGACCCTCAGACAGTGCAATTCTCCCTCATTACTGACCGTCAGACAGTGCAATACTCCCTCAGTACTGACCCTCAGACAGTGCAATACTCCCTCATACTGACCCTCAGACAGTGCAATACTCCCTCAGTACTGACCCTCAGACAGTGCAATACTCCCTCAGTATTGACCCTCAGACAGTGCAATACTCCCTCAGTACTGACCCTCAGTCAGTGCAATACTCCCTCACACTGACCCTCAGACAGTGCAATACTCCCTCAGCGCTGACCCTCAGACAGTGCAATACTCCCTCTGTACTGACCCTCAGACCATGCAATACTCCCTCTGTATTGCACTGGAGTGTTACCTTAGATCAGCAAAAGGATAAGAAAGAATAAATGAATTCGTGCCACCTTGCCATCTCTCAAATCCCATTAAAGAGTCTTAGTTTGTTGCTTTTAGCTGTGCTTTTAACACTGGCAGGCATCTCAGGGATATTTGTGTTTGGAAATTTCACACCCCCATTTATCCAATGTTGGCAATTCTGCTGCTGTATTGTCACCCTGAGGCTCTGTCTCCATCTAAGTTCAAACTCACAGTAACACACTTAGAATATTCAGCAAAAGCACTCACCCCGTAGACTGACTTCTGCCTCCGCAGAGACTAACTAGAGGAAAAAGCGAGGTCTTCACTCAAGGATGCTCAAAGGTTGCGAGTATAATGAGGCCTGGTATGCTTAACTTAACCCATAATTAGCACAGAGCACTGCTGAACCAGGTCCCTCATTACAGTGTCCCAGTTCTGCGACTCAAGAACGTAAAAGCATATGTGGAGGTGAGATGATGCAAGAGTTTCTACTTCAATTCCAGTAACACGGGGATAATAACCTCCTGAAATCTGCTGGATTCATTTAAAACTTAATAAAAATCAGATGTTTTCTTGTTATCCAAATACAAAATTTAGAAATGAATACATGCATACATTTGAGAGGAATTATTACTGTAAATTACTGAAATAAAAATGATGGGCTGATGCATGCTTTAATACCTTCAAAACTCCAACAATTTATAAAGGATGTTTCTGTGAGACTGCACTCTCAGTCTAGAGCCTCACTAACAGTGAGTGGGAAATTGAGCTGGAACGATAGCATTGTGACCCAGTTATCTGGTCCACGACACCTCATCAGGCTGCAGGAGAGCCTTACAGAATAATGAATCACAAACCAAGTACTAATGGATTAAAGAGGCTGAATTATGGGCCTTGATTTTAACCACTAACACCCACTAGCCCTGCCAAGAGAAGGAGGCAATAGTAAGGCAAAGGTATAACATCTTGAAATATGAAATCCCATCTCCAATCTGCTGTGTTCTCACACAGGAGTAAGGGCCGAATTTCTTTTACAGCATTGCCACCAAGGGCAACGCCAACTCAGGCAGCAGGGTATTATGTGAACAAGGTATTTCCCCATCCTTAGATGATTTGAGACCCTTCTCAGCAGATGGATTTCCCCAATGCAAACAGGTAACACAGCAGCAAACAGACAGCTAGCTGAACATAGAGAAGACTGAAGCTATCTTCTTTGACTCCTGTCAAATGTCCACACCTTTGCTAAGCCATCTGTCTCTCTTGGAAATGTCTGCCTCAGCTTTAAACTGATCTTGAACCTTTTTATTCTATCCATCGGGCTTCCACACGCCAGCTGTTTCTGCCTTAATCATACTCCCCACTGCCACTAAAACCCTTAGGTATTGTTTGGTTAATCCTATTCTTGATTTCACCTATGCCCTCCTCATCTAGCCTGAGTTCAACATGCACATACTCCAACTCAAACTCTGCAATACACATTGTCATGAAGATGTCCTTTATGCCAAATAATGATTTTTAAACCATCAGGTGGAAACCTGAATGGAACCTTTAAAACAGACTTCAAAAAAAGATAGAGGCTAAAGTGACTTGAACTCACAGTCCAAGGTGGCTAACCCCAATTTGCATTACTGTATGTTCCACATTCCAATTAATTGATGCGAAGTCAGTCTGTCTGCAAAACCCAAACAAGACAATGACTTCAGGGGAGTGTGAAGGACGTGAATCTCCTGTCTCATTAGCACAGTGTCTGTGGCAATCACCTGAGGCATTCAGCTGTTGGGAATGGCCATTAAGACTAATTGCTTGGACAATGGGTCCCTGGCTAAGTTAGCTTCTAGATATGAGCTAATCAAGTCACCTTCGGAATACACAGACAATGTCTTTTTTTTAATCCCCGGCAGCTGGAGAAGGAAGGTCACATGACAAGCCAGCCCTTTGTATGTTTTCAGTACATGTTATCTCAGCAGAACTGAGGACAAAGCAGCTCAGAGAGAAAATCCATGTGGGGTCCCTCCTGCCCCCTTTTTCTCCAACCCACCTTGATATCTTCAAGCCCTGTTTTCTGACTGTGATCACCCAGGGGAACCCTGCTGCAGACAGAGATTTCTATTAAGAATCCAACCTAGTACAACTGTCTCCCAAAGGACAACCAACTCAGTCATCTACATCTTTAAATTGGAAGCATTGAGAATTTTGAATTCAACCTGAAGTAGCTGAGTCACCAAACTACAGACTGTGAACTCTTTTACTTTTTTTATGGACTCTAATTTGGCCAACATGTCCTCCCCCATTCTGTAATCTGTATTTGTGTGTGTGTGAACTTTGAGCGTTTATGTGTGTGTAGTGACTGTAACTTTAAGACTTATTGTGTTGTGTAGTATCACGTGACAGTGTGAATGAATCAGCTCTAAGTGCGGGGAACCTTAGAGTGGGAATTCTTCTCTTAGCTGTGGAGCTTGATGGAAGCTTCTAACTGCTGCTGCATCCTGTAAATAAAGTTTGATGTTTCTAATGAGAAACCTTTCTGGAAAACCAAGTCCATAACAAACTGACGTCAAGGGTGGGATTGAGTCTGGCGTTGTCCCTCGCCCAGTGACTATGAGTATCTTGTTTTAAACAGAAGGAAATGAAAACATGCTCAGTAGGTATGTTGCAGGGTTCAAACAGAAGAAATAGAAGTGCTGTTACTTTAAGTTAAAAGAAAAGGGCCATGACCGAAATGGCTGAGAAATCTCCTGGAGCACTCTCGACATTTAAAAAAAAACAGGATTTACAGAGGCAAAATTAAGAAGAGGATAAAGGAACCTGTACTTGCATTGAACCTATACTCGCAGGCTCAGTCGGTTAGAGAAGCTGAAACACAGCTGCAAGTAAAGAAATGTTTAAAAACAACCTGCAAGTGCACAGTAAGGAAAAAAGACTGCAGAGTTAAAAATAAAAGAAAAACGCTTACTGCAGAGTTGACAGTTTGCAAGTTAAAAAAGGCGATCAGAACAGAAAGCAGTGCAGTTTAAATTTAAAAAAAAAACGCCCCCAATCAGACTATGAGGCTGCTGGGCTTCCCGAAGTGTGGGATGTCCAATTTAAAAAGGACCTGTTGAGTTAGCAAAAAAAAAGAAAAAAAACCTGCAGAATCACCCAGAAAAAGGAGAAAAAACATCACTGCTGTGTTTTTTCGAAGAGGAACTAAGTTTTACAAAGTTAAAAAAAAGTAGCCATGTTGGGCTTTAAGCCCGCCAAAACACAAAAAGCATGGGAAACTCAAAAAATAGCACAGAAAAGCCGACAACTACAGAGTCAGCCCGAGTAAAAAAAGAAATGGCGACTGCCCTTAAAGTGGCAATACATTTAAAGTAGTTTATACAAGAAAAATGGCTATGGACAGAAAAATATAAGATACTCCAGAGAGAGGGCAGCTCCACCAAAGGCAACGGGAGACCCCAGAGAGGGGGCAACTCTGCCAAGGGCAACAAGAGACCCCAGAGGGAGGGCAACAAGGAAAAAAAGTTTAAAGAACAGTTGATTGTCCCTCAAGATCAAATTCAAAAAGAATGTGTAACCATTCAGCAACATGAAGAAATAAAGGCCGTCTTAAACTGCAGAATGGAAGCACAGCAGAAGAAACTCAGTGAGGGCTCACAGGAGTCCCTGAGAGTTGTGTATAGCTGGAGACAGCCAGGAGACAGAGGTTCAGAGAAACTCCAAGGCAGTGCCAGCTCAGTGAAGCTAGCTGTCTAGCAAGGAGCTAAAGAATCAGCTGAATTAAGCCAAAGAGGCATAAAAAGGAAAAGTCGTAGAACTTTCCACGACACGAGCGGATAATGAAGCCATGGGCAGTTCAATTACTGAACTGAGGCAAGTTAAGATTTCACCTGAGAGAAGTCTGGCCGACTGTGAAATCAAAATTAATGAGGCTGAGTCTCATATTTACAAATTTGCTCGGGAAGTTAGAGAACAGTCAAGGGAATCATGATTTGCATAGTCATGAGCGAGAATTTACTCTTGGTGAAGCAGTATACTTTCGAAACTTCAGTGGTGGATCGAGCTGGTTACTCGGTGTAATAGTTTCTGTGACTGGACCCTTGTCATACCACGTAGAAGCACCGCCCGCAAACACGTGGATTATTTGAGAAGAAGGCAGATACCCCAACAGTGGTGTGCCACCTGTAAACATTGTAGAACCTGTGGTCCCTATTGAAATTGTTCAACCCAGGATAGACATACCAGGTGTTTCTGTTGGAGTGGATAACACTGAACTTCCTGTGCCTATAGAGGTACCTGGTGTTGCTGCAGTCCCAGAACATGTGTACCCTGTAAGAGATGTGAAAGTCATGGAGCTACAACGTTCCATCTAGATCAGGAAACCACCTGAGTGGCTGAACTTTTAATTCCATGAACCGTGTATATATTTGTAATGTCATGAATGTAAATGTTCTTGCAAATACAAACTGTACAAAAAATTTAAAGGGAGAGGAACATAGTAACTGTAGCTTTAAGACTTATTGTGTTGTATAGTATCATGTGACAGTGTGAATGAATCAGCTCTAAGCGTGGGGAGCCTTAGAGTAGGAGTTCTTCTAGTCGTCAAGCTTCATGGAAGCTTGTAACTGCTGCTGCAGCCTGTAAATAAAGTTTGTTGTTTCTAATGAGAAACCTATTTGGAAAATCCAGTCCATAACTGTGTGTGAGACAGTCGCTGTGTATTTTATTATTTTACTTAGATTTTTTTCTATAATAAAGCTAACTTCTTTATTTGCTAAACTCAAGAAAATTTGTCCTATTGGTTCTTTTATGGTCATGCTGCGTAAACAGTTAAGTACTCACTGAATTGGCAAGTATATCCACCTCAAACAAAAAACCTGTTGCAGTCAAACAAGGAAAGGGCAAAATGGAGAGCTATTCAACCCATCCTCAGCTAGTTGCAATAACGTTCTGCCCCACACTGAATCACACCCACCCTGGAAACCATTGAATGAATTCTCAATGCATTGAATTCAACACCTTCATTCTTGTTTACAAACTTCTCCCCTCGCCCCACCCAATCTTTACTATCTTTTCCATTCTGTGTCATAGCCAGTCTGCCCCTTGGTTCCCTGACTCTGGCCTGTTATTGCATTGCCACTTCCATTTGTCTCACTATGGAGGTAAAATCTTCCATTTCTCTGGAACTTCATTCTGATAACCCATTCACTTTTCTATTTCTCTCCTGCTTTAGAATATGCCTCAAAGCCTTACTCTTCGATCATAATTTTGGCCATCTTTCTGAACTCTTCTACTTAGTGTCTGTTTCTATTCTTTGAAGATTCTTGAGATGTTTGCTGTATTAAAGGTGCTATATAAATACAAATTGCTGTTGCTACTTAGCATAAATAAGCTCTCAAACCAATTGCACATGTTAAATCTATCCCAAGCCATTAGGTGAAGTATGAAACTAGACAATGATTTTCTTAGTAATAGGTGTATTTACAGAATGCAGCATTATATACAGCTGCTCCCTATTTACTACCCCTGTGTCCTGGCAGTCTCACTTTATAAGTACTCTAGATACTTAATTAAACAATGCCGCTTACTGTGTATCTTAACAATATAATTAACATACCAGGGAACAGGCAAGAAACCAGGATTTTACATTGCCTCAATGCATAGGTTTCCCACTGACATTGTGGAAGCTGCGTAGCCAAGGATGGAAAGCCACAATCAGAAGTTGCCATTGTTGCTGCTGCTCTGAGCCTGACCAGGGCAGAGCTCTGCCATAGGTCTTCAGTAGATAGAAGCAGCCCTACAATATATAAATGCTGTAACGATACTTGCTACATTTAACTGAAATTAATGACTACGGTGAGGGCCCTGCCAACCTGCTGGAGAGCCGGTAGAAACCCCACCATGGGCATTTCTGGGAGTTCTGGCAGGATTAAATCCCAATCAAACACTTAACTCCCTGGCCGGGTTGGCCATGCCTTTGGAGGCAAAGATCCTGCCTCCAAGAGTTGCCGGCCTATCAGAGGGCCGACAACTCTTCAACCCCAGCAACCTCATCTGGATCAGTGGCCACTGCCATACTGCAGGAGGCCTGGGACAAGGAACCATGGAGGACCCGGAACCTGGATAAATGACGTGGCCTCGTTGGGGCCATTCAGGTAAGCCCAGCGAAGGCGGTATTCGGTATGAAGAGCAGGGGGAAATTCCCATGGGGGTGGACCCTTGCCATTGGTGGGGCCTCTGTTAGGTACAGGGTGCCTGAACAGGAAGCCCCGCCAACCCACATGACAAGGCCATGCCCCTCTGCCCCCTGCCCACTGGCACTGGTAAAATACCAGAGGCAATGGAATGAGGCCCTTAAGTGGCCTTTTATCGGGGGATAGGAGGTGCGGGGGTGTGTGGTGTCGTGAAGGAGATGGCTCCTCCACCCTGCGACTTCTAGACCGATTAACTGGCCCCCATTGGCCTCCCAGTCTGTTACCGGGAGTAGGAGGTATAGGGTAGCATAAGATTTCACCCGTCATGTTAAATCAAGAGATTGGCCAAAGGTCAAATCTGCTAGATTTAAACGTTAGTTTAATTAACTTTTAACCAGAACAGTTAATAGAACTCTTTGCATTAAGTGCTGGACATGAGCCATAGAGGAGCTTGGAGATCATTGATGAGAGGAGCCATTGCAAATGGCTATGAAGAAGGCCTTGACTATACTTCTTGAAGGAGAATTCATAGAAATGGCCATCAGGATACAGAGCAAGAACTGCAAAGATAACAAAGATAACAAACAGGCTGGAGAAACAGATTATATTTGCAAAGAAGAATTTCAAGCTATGACAGGTTGTCACATCTTCTGGATTAAAGGCTGGACCCAAGGTGGTATCAGCCTGAGGAACGATAAGATGGATAAAGCCAAGTGTGGTCACTGACCCTTTCCTACTTGTGAGTACAGCCACTGTCAAAGAAGGAAATTTATGTTCCATTGCTGACATCCTTCACTTTAATGAGCACAGATGTACAGAGAGATGGTTCTTTGTGTTTCCATTAAGACAGTTAGATAATTGGAATTCAATGAGGGTTACCACATGCACAATTCAGATTCAATATGGGTTAAATCCTCCCCGTTGCTTTTGCATTTGGCTGTAGGTCAAACAACACGTTTCTATAACACGCGAATAAATGTTCCAGTGGGCACATCCTCCTAATGCATTGCAGCTCTCCTAAATAGAAATGCTAGGTGCCATGCCATGACTCACAGAGTTTCTCTATTTTCAGGGTTGTCTGAAAGTTAACACTGAGAACTTCTGAAACTTTTAAATATAAAGGGATTTTGATCTTCCATGAAAAGGAGCAATAAAAGGAGCTGCAAATTCTAAATGTGGCCCTCAGAAGGGATCTTATTGCAATACCTGGACCATCAGTTTCCTGATTTACTTATAATTTTCATCACTTCTTACTGTCTTCTGGAGGACGACCTAACTCACACTGGGTTACGACTGACTCTATGGAGTCGGTCTCTTCCAATAGCCTATTCTTCAGTTATGAGCCAAGACATTAGTTTCCTGCAGTATAGGTCAAGTTAAAATTAGAATTGCTCCTGAAGTGATGCTTGTGCCAACCTGTCCCAAGTCTAATGTGATGCCCTGTCACTGACCCCAGAAGCTCCAATGGGGTCAGCAGCAGAGCTCAGCATCAGGAATGACCCTGGTGTAACCACCAGGATTAAGGTCGAGCCAACATGGGGCCTATATGTGATGCCCCAGATCCAATGGTACACACCTATGTAGCCTATAAAGTCAAAAGCTTGAACAGTCCTGGTTTATGATATCTCAATCCCTTTAATGCATTATGGCTGGTAACACACTCTCAGCCATCTTGACTTTAGTTACCTAAAATCTTACAGTTCCAGATACCATAAGATTGATATTATTGGTAACCTTGTAAATAGGGCCTGAGCCGTTTTCTCACCATGCAAGCTTGATGCTGAAATAGGGAGCATCAAAGGCATCCTGTGGGATAATGGCTACCCTGATCAGATCATTTTGCACTGTATAACACACCAACTTACGAACAGGCCTAAGGCTGTCACTTTCAGCCCTGGAAAGTGCCCAGTCTACCACAGATTACCCTGGAAGGGCAAGGTATCTCAAAAATTTGAGCAACAGGTGAAGCTAGCTGTTTCACGCTGTTACTATAGAGTAGCAATGCGAGTGTTCGCCACTAACAGGATGCTGCCATTAAGCTAAAAAGATATTCTGCCTATCACACAAATGACTAATGTGATGTATGAATTTCAGTGCCAGTGTGATGCTAGGTATGTAGGCTGTACATCCCAAAGACTGGCAAATCATATCAAACAGTATGTCCCTTCCGCAGTTTGCAACAGGCAAGGTACAGGCCATAAGAAACCAGCCCGTGCTTGCAAAACTCAAAACACAGTGTCCACATTAGATGTGATTCCATGATTGGACAACATTTGCTAAATAATCCTCAGTGTGGTAAGAATTACACTGACAACCAATTTAAGATTATCAGTCGGGCTCAGAGTGTGGCGCATTTGTGTGTACTGGAAGCTACATATATTAATACACGGGGCCCTGCTCTTTGCAGACAGAAAGAACATGTACACACATTGCGCCTGTTTCAGCTAAACAAAATAAGTGACAGCCATTCACTGGTTCATTCCCATAAGACGTGGGAGCAGAAGTAGGCCATTTGCCCATCGAGTCTGCTCTGCCATTCAATGAGATCATGACTGATCTGATAATCCTCAATTCCACTTTCCTGCCTTTTCCCCTTAACCCTTGATTCCCTTATTGATTAAAAACCTGTCTATCTCAGCCTTGAATATGCTTAATGGCCCAGCCTCTACAGCCCTCTGCAGTAAAGAATTCCACAGATTCACTACCCTCTGAGAGAAGAAATTCCTCGTCATTTCTGTGTTAAATGGGTGCCTCCTTACTCTGAGATTATGCCCTCTGGTCCTAGACTCTTCCACAAGGGGAAATAACCTCTCAGCGTTTACCCTGTCAAACCCCCTAAGAATATTATATGTTTCAATAAGGTTGCCTCTCATTCTTCAAAACTCCAAAGAGTACAGGCCCAACCTACTCAACCCCTCCTCATAAGAAAGTCTCTCCACACTGAGGATCAACCTAGTGAACCTTCTCTCGACACCCTTCAATTCCAGTATATCTTTTCTTAGATCAGGGGACCAAAACTGTTCACAGTATTCTAGAAGTGGTCTATCCTAATCATGCACGAGGACTCCCAAATCCCCCTGTGCTGCAGCTTTTTGCAGACTTTCTCCATTTAAATAATATTCAGCTCCTCTATTCCCCAGGACAATGTCTTGACAAATCAGTGTCAGTCTACCTGGTTTAAATTTCAAATAATGCTTAGCAGTTAACTGTCGGTCACCAATGGTGGTGCATTCACCATGGCCATGCCACTTGCTAACCAATCAGCACTCTCTTCACATAGTGTATAGATTGTTGTTTCCCCTCTTATATTGGTATTCTTGCGAGTGTCCTGATGAGTGCAAGGCGAAAAGCTTAGACATGTCTCTTTTTTCAGCAATACTCAAGTTCTGCACTAACAATCGACTATCTTACCTAAAGTCCATTGATCAGATCCAGCAGTGCTGATAATGTAAGCTTTGGGAACTGCATATTTAAAGGCCTAAAGATAACATTGCCCCCTACAACTACTGCATGTGGAACTATCTCCCATGCAGAACTTCTGAAGACAGCTTCATGGCCAGTTTTGTATCCGCACAAATTCAGGTCTAAATCTCCTTACAACTTATCTCACCTCATTCAATCTTACTTTCCATTACGTAGAATCGGAAGGCCGTTCTGATCCCGTTATTTTGCTGTCAGGTGGGCTCAGTTCACTTTCTGTGGCTCAGTTCTCCTTTATCAATCATTATGGAACAATTACTTCAATCGACTGTAGCGGAATTGGCATAGAGTTCTGACATTCAGTGCTCATACAGAACACTGACCTTTTATTCTCAAGTTTTTGGCATCACTGCCAAGGTTGGTTTTATTGCCTATCCCTGGCTGCCCAGGGAAGGTGAACCTTCTTCTTGGTACCAGTTTGATACAACTGAGCAACTCCCTAGGCTCCTTCAAACAGCAGTGAAGAGTCAACTAGATTAGTGTAGGACTGGAGTCACGTATAGGCCAGGCTGGGTAAGGATGACAGGTTACCTTTCCGAAAGGATAATAGTGAACCAGGTTTAACAATTTGACAGCTTCATGGTCATTTTCACTGATACCAGCTTTTAACCTCTAGGCTTCTTTAATGCTGAATTCAAATTCTCGCACTGTCATGGTGGGATTTGAATTTATTGGCTGAATTTTATGTGAAGGCGGTGGCCCTGCCCACTGCCAGGAAAGTCAGGAGTAAGCCCACTCCCACCAGCCCTGGCAGCCATGATGCAATTTTGTGTGGCTTAGGCAATTCGTTGTCTGATGTCGTGGCTCCCGCGCTCTGAGGCAGGGCCTCCTGCCTCCAAGAGCTGTCGGCCAATCTGAGGGGCGCCAACTCCTCAGCCCCCATGACGCCACCAAGAGCAGTGGCCAATGCTGGGACTGCAATCAGTCCTCAAGAAGTGCAGCGATGGAGGCCAGAGTTCAAGGAAGTGGGACGGTCCCTCCGGAACCTGTCAGGCAGGGATCGGTGAGAGGGAGGGAGCTAGTGATAGGGAAGCTGGGCGAGAGGCTGTTCAAGTGGGGGAGCTCTGCTAGGGGGCCCTTCCATTGGCTCAGAGTGCCTGAATAAGAGAGAACCCCTTCCTGAACCATGTATCTGGCGGCCTCACCACATGGTATGAGCACTCTCCCTTTGTTGGTATTTTACCAGGGGCAGCAGGAAGAGGGCCTTAAGTGATCATTAATTGGGCATGGCGCCCCTGCCACCCCGTCCAATTTTATGCCCACCCCACCTGTCAGCCCGTTCCCGGTTTGGGGGGTGGGGTGCGGTGGAGGGTGCGGGTGTGTAAAATTCTGCCACATATTCTCTGCATTATTATCCAGAAAGATGACCACTAGATTACTATTGAAATGGCCTAACTTTGGCACTCTTCGAATCCTGTAAACTACGATAATAAATAAAGTGATCTTATTCTGGTCTGAAGTGTCTCTACGATGGGATGGTGCAATAAGCTTCTTTGTTTGCATGTCAAATAAGTCCCAGGCCTGAGCCTTGTTGACACAGGGAATTGCTGAGGGGCAGTCAGCTGATTCCATTCACGGAGGCAGACAATGGAAAACAGGGCAGTTCCCTCCAAGTCTACATTTGTGCCTCTCTTAGGGATCAATTATAGAGCAGAATGGACTTGTGAGCTGCTCTGTCATCCAGGACTTGCAGCAGATTGACAGGAAGGAACAGCAACAAATTTAGCAACTCATCCCCCACCACCATGAAAAGGAAGCTCTGCACTTATACCCATTGCCTCATTTTGTTAGGAGGGTGGAAAATTCTGAACCTGGGTCTGCAGAAAGCAAGGGAAAGGCAGAAGTGTTGGAACTAACAGAGGGCGCCTTGCGTGTTCATGGATTTGAGTGAGGCTACACAAAAACATACACGGGACAGTCTATGCAAAAAACAGCCATAGGGCTTACACATATGACTTCCACGCATTCAACTGCTTCAACTCAGGTCTGCCTCAATTATTGTCTTAAATGACAATCGAACCATTACTGAAGATCTGTCAGACTGATCAAAGAGGTAATTGTTGAGGTCCTCCTATAAAATTCTTCTAACTGTGATCATTCTTTACAGAATAATGGATCAGAAAGTCAGTACAAAGCTGCATTCCAAATACAGATCATAGATAGTACCAATAGTGTTATATATTAACCACATGAGAAGAGATTATATTTATTCACACACTTGAAGTCACCCTCTTCTACTTGTTATTGCTGAACACTTTTACCATTCCAGAGTGATCCTCCAATGATTTTTAACCACGTGCTGGATCCCTGTGGGTTCCTGGGGGATATCTGGGGATGTGTTAGCAGGTTGTAATTGAACTGAGCATTGTGAAAGTCCAAAGTGTGAGATTGTGACTTGCCAATCAGGGCTGGGGCAATGAGTTGAAACTAAAATATTCTTAAGTGGCAAGACTGTACCCATTCCTCAAGCTTCAATACAAGGCTGGTGCATTGTTGGTGACCATTCTGAGCTATTGATTCTCGATCGTGACAGAGCTGCGTGCCCAGTTTAATAAAAGAAGGAGCATGGGGCGCTCATTTGAACAATGTTCTGTATGTGGATGGAACTGTGACTTTCCCACCTTCCTAACGATGCCAGCAATCACCATCCCACACTTCCATTGCTATGTGAAGAATCCACACCTGTTTTTTTACCCCAAACATTTGTATCATGCAGTACTTTGAATTAAATAATTTGGAGATCTATTGACTGTAAAAATATTGGAGCAGTACAAATGGGACTTTGCCATTTTCCTTTCCATACATACTGCTTTTCATGTGGATAGTTTGTGCTTCTGATTTGGTGTCTACTTGTCCATGTTTGTGGAAAAAAATAATCCCCGCTTCACTGTTTGTGATCAGGACTTCCTGCACAGCTTGTGGTGGTGTTTTTGACTCCTCCCCAGATGAGGTGTAGATGAGTGCAGGAATACCTTGTTCTCTCACGTTGTCTGAGCATCCTGAGCAACCCTGGTCAGATCAGCACACCTCCTACCATCTCCCCACGCCGACCCAACACTCTCTGGTTTCCTCAAACCACCCAGTCTGATCTCCAATTTCTATTTTTGGTCACTAATGTCTCCTTTGGCTCAGTGTCAACTTTGTTTTGTCTGATACTTTCTGTTGAAGATAGTATGCTTGCTAATATGTAAAATATACTCATCTACATATATGATTTTATATATATAGTCATGCCAGCACAGGAAGTGATGCAGCAGCCATCATTGCTAGTTAGTTTGACAGTGAGCACTTCATGTAGCAGCAGCAAGATAAAGCCTCCATTAAAGATCTGTGTTCAATATACGGCTGCCTTAATTCCGTTTGCATTAATTTAGAAAGAGATATACAGCACTTTCTTCCCAAGCATCTTGGAACATTTTTTTACATTAAAGGTGCTAAAGGCAAGTGATTGCTTCAAACACTTATTTATTTTTTATTTAAAGAATACAATGCTCTCTACCTCTCCCATTCGGTGTGGCAAGGCATTCCAAGTTGCATTAACCCAAAGACATTTCTCCTAAACACTCTCTTCACTCTTTTAATGAAACTTTTAAATTTATTTTCCGCTATCTCCCCAACCAGAGGAACCCATTCACTCTATCAAAATCCTTAATTATTTTAAAAACCTTTCTCAAATCTCTTCTAGCCTCCTCTGGTTCAGTACAAAAGCATCCATTTTTAAATCTCTTCTCATCCTTGGTGATATCGAGCTGATTGAATGCTGGGCTGAATTTAATGCCAGAGTGGGGTTGGCTCTGACAGCGGACGGAAAGCCGGGGTGGGGAGGGCAACCCTGCTGTGGCTGTTTCCGGGAGCTCAAAATTGATTCTGTGTCCAATGGGCAATTAACTGCCTAGTGTCGGGGCTCCCCCACCAATTCAAGGGCAGAGATCCCAACTCCAAGAGCTGCTGGCCAATCGGTGAACCAGCAGCTCTTCAGTCCCAGCAGTGCCAATGGGAGCAGTAGCCACGACTGCACCCAGCCCAAACCAGCAACGTGGAGCAGGCCCCAGAATGGAGGTAAGTGGGGTTGGGCTTGTTGGGGCCAGTCAGGCAAGACCTGACAAAGGTGAAGGGGGAGTCATTGCTGAGGACTGGGGAAGGGGGAGTGGCCCTTGCCATTGGCATGGGGGGGGCCTCTGTGGGGCACAGGGTGGCTGATCATGAGGAATGTCTCCATCCCTGAGCACGCAGGGAGGCCACAACTTTTTACTAGGCAGTCTCCCCACATGGTAGAGGTCCCCTGCTGCAGTTAGAATGCCAGAGGTGGCAGGAAGAGGCCCTTAAGTGGTCTCTAATTGGCCACTCAAGGGCTTTGATTGGTCTTGGACAGCCAAGCCATCCTCAACTTTCCCTGCCCCTGACTGAATCACACAGAATTGGGAAGGCAAGAGGCACTCCACACCGCCTTCCTCATCCTACACCCAAAACCCCTCCCGAGCCTCTCAGCCCACTCCAGTGGTCCAGATTAAATTCCACCCACTGAGTGCTCATGATGGCTTTAATGCCCTTTTGATAATGGGGCTACAAAAACGTGACCAGTAGCCGGGCAGTGGCCTAACCATTGCCGTGCACAAATTTATTATAAGCTTTTGCTCTTATAATCTTAGCTCCTATTTATAAGACCTAATTGGTAATAAATTAATAATATGAAGCCAAAGAATAAAATTATGAACACTGAAAATCAGAAACAATACCAGAACATACTGGAAGTTCACGGTAGATCTATCACAGATTAAATTTCTGGTCTATGTTACAATCAGTGACATCATTTTCTATCTCAGATGCTGTTTCACTTCCTGCACATTTGCAGTATTTTTATTTTTGAGAAAATTCTGTCGGCATAGTTATATTTAAAGAGTAGATCGTTGTCATGAAAAGATATTAACACCTATAATATTATTGGAAATTATTTTTAAAAATAGAGTTCTAGTAGGGTCTGTGTCTATGTGTGTTTTAATTGGGTTAAAGCCAGCAGGTCTATAGGCTTTGATGTATAGAAAGAAGTAGGTTTGAAATGATAATTAGAAAAACATGGGGAAATTTTGAAACATAGGTGTCAAGGGGGAAATTTGCATTTTTAAATAAACCATTCAAAAGAATGGGTGAAATCTTGCACCTAGCTAGAAGACACCAAGCAATGTGTTTATTTTTTCCAGTTTACTAATAAAATTGGTGGAATCAAAGGATTGTATTGTTAGAAGAGGTAAAATTAAAAGCCTAGTGTTACAATGGAAAATTTACATTCAAAGAGAAAATTATGTATAAAGGAGAAGTGAGATTGTGTATAAATCAGAGGCATTTTAAGATCTAACAAGCCTGTAAACCTTAAGTCTGTCTTCAAGGACCCAGAGCTGAAAGAAACTCATTTTGAATGCGACTGTCCAGTTTGTGCTCTGCCAGGTGTCCCTTTAAATCTATGAGATTTACTGTTGCCTTAACGGGGGTGTAACTGAGAGATTAATTAGGGGATTTTTGTAGTTATTACAGTAGTAATTTTGTAGATGTATGTACGTGTTTACAACCTGTCTTATATTAATAAATGTTTAATTTGGTTTTATAAAAACCCTCTTGAGACTCAGTCGTCATATCACTACTGAATTCAAAGCCTGCATCTCGAAACATACAAATTGTAAAAATGGGTTATGACAGTTATTTCAAGTTTCCCTCTGGGATTTGAAAAACTCAGCCTTTACCATCGGGTGTGTCATAACAATTGTTGGTAGTTATCGGATGTAAAAATAAACATCCAAAACATGAATCAACATTTGCAACCCATGCACAACAAGGAACCTGTTGATTATTCAGTCAGGCCGCCTACTGTAGGAATATTTTCACCACAGGGGCTGCAGCAATTCAAGACAAAGACCCACATCTACCCAGTTCCCCAGGTCAGCTAGGGATAGGCAGTTAGTACTGACATTGCTGGTGACACTCGTCACAAGAATAAATTTAATAACAAAAAAAACTTGCCATGGCTACACTACTGAGTAATTTTAACATTTTCTACAACATGATCCAAAGGTTGCTAATCAAATTCCTATATTCCAAACATTTCAACCCTCCTTCATTCTCGATGCATCACTATACTCTTCCCCCAGGGCTGATATTTGCCCCCTTCCTCTTCAGGCCTTTTAATATTCATCAATTCACGGCTGCTTTAGCAAAGAGAGCCAACCTGCATCACCATAGCAACGGTGGGCTGCAAAGTCTGATAGACAACCTCCATGCCATGATTGACAAGCCTGTATCTTAGACAGGCACTAACCTTTTATTCTGGGTTCACTAAACTGCTTCAAATGCACCTGGCCTTTCTAGTTTACATGGGGAAGATAGAACCTTTCTCTGGTACACAATGCAGCGAAAATCCAAAGACAGGGCCTTTCTCTCACTGTGTGATATCCTGCATTGCAACTTCACTCTCAGAGACAGGTATATTTTAAATTCTATCCCACTCCTTTGCTTTTGAGATTCAAAGCACCTAACAAGACTAAAATGTCTTAATTTATTACCATGACTTTCTCAAATATCTGACAAAGGTCATTGGCCTGAAACGTTAACTCTTTCTCTCTCCGCAGATTTGCTAGTAATTCCAGCATTTTCTCCTTTTTTTCAGGTTTCCGGCATCCAGTTATTTTTCTCTTTTTTATATTGTACCAAAATATTGCAAATTGAGATACATTCAGAACAGATCCAGCAGCTCAAAACTGAGTATCTATGAACTACTGTGGGCCATTGGCAGCAGGGGAAACATATTTAACTACAATCTGTAGCCCACATGGCCCAGTATATCACTCACTTTGCCATTACTATCAAGCCAGGGAGCCAACGGTTCAGTGAGAATATGCCAGCAGCAGCGCCAAAATGAGGTGTTAATCTGGGGAAGGTGTGATGCGGGAAGACATGCAGCTAAACAGTGGAAGCAACTTGTGGCAGACAGAGTTAAGTGACCCTATAACCAACAGATCATATCAAAATTCTGCAATCCTGCCACATCCTGTTGTGAATGGTGATGGGCAATTAAACAACGGACAGGAGAAGGAAGCTCCAAAAATATCCTATTCTCTTGAAAGGTGGCAAACCCAGCACAAGGATGCAAAATACAAGGTTGAAGTATTTGCAACCACCTTCAGCATAAATGGCAAGTAGATAATTCATTTTGGTCTCCTCCTGAGGCCCCTAACAGCACAGAAGCCAGTCTTCAGCCAATTTGATTCACTCCACATAGTACCAAGAGATGACTAAGTGCACACAGCAAAGGCCCTGGGCCCTGGCAACATCCCGGCTGTAGTGCTGAAGAATTATGCTCCAGAGCTAACAATGCTCCTAAACAAACTGTTCCAGTACTGCTACAACACTGACATGGAACTGACAAAATGGAAAATTACATAGGTAGTACGCCACTGTGCACAAAAAAGTGCAGGACAAATCCAAACTGACTGCCCCATCATTTACTCTCAATCATCAGCAAAATGATGGAAAGTGGTGTTGACCCTTCTATCAAGTGGCACTCACTCAACAATAACGTTCTCGCCAGTGCTCAGTTTGGGTTCCACAAAATCCACTCGACTCCAGGCTTCGTTACAGCCTTGGTCCAAACCTGAACAAAGGAGATGAATTTCTGTTTTATTCTTTCATGAGATATGGGCATCGCTGTCCAGGCCAGCATTTATAGCCCATTCCCAATTGCCCTTGAGAAGGTGGTGGTGAGCCCACCTTCTTGAACCGCTGCAGTCGTCTGGAGTAGGTACATCCACAGTGATGTTAGGAAGGGAGTTCCAGGCTTTTGACCTAGCGACAGTAAAGTAACAGGTGAAGTGAGAGTGACTGTCCTTGATATCAAGGCAGAATTTGACTGAGTGTGGTATCAAGGAATCCTAATAAAATTGAAGTCAGTGGAAATCAAGGCAAACGTCTCGAAGAAAAATGGCTGTGGTTGTTGGAGGAAAATCATTTCAGTTCCAGGACATCACTGCAGGAGTTCCTCAGGGTACTGTCCTAGACCCAAACATTTTCAGCTGCTTCATCAATGGCCAATGGTCATAAAGTCAAAAGTGGGGATTTTCGCTGATGCAGTTTTTAGTACAATTCACAGCTCCTCAGATAACAAAGTCACCTGTGCCTGAATGCAGCAAAACCTGGACAAAATTCAGGCTTAGGCTGATAGCTGGTGAGTAACGTTCACCCCATACAAGTGCCAGGGAATGACCATCTCAAGACGTAGAGAGTCTAACCATCTCCTTTTGACATGACATAGGATTGTGCAAATATACAGCACAGAAACAGGCCAATCAGCCAACCAGTCCATGCTGCTGTTAATGCTCCACTTGCACCTCCTCCCATCTTTCATCATCTAAATTTACCTTTGTAACCCTCTATTCTCTTCTTCTTCATATACTCATCTAGCTTCCTCTGAAATGTGTTTATACTATTTGCTTCAACCACTCTCCGTGGTAGCGAGTTCTACATTCTTACCACTATTTGGGTAAAGCAATTTCTCCTGTATTCCTATTGGATTTCTTGGTGACTATTTTATATTGATGACCTTGAGTTATGCACCTTCCCACAAGAGGAATATTCTCTCTGTATCCACTCTGTCAAAATCTTTCATCATTTCAAAGACCCCGGTTAGGTTACCACTCAGCGTTGTTTCTTCAAAAGAAAAGAGACCGAGCTTGTCAATCCTTTCCTGGTATGTATACCCACACATTTCCGGCATCATCCTTGTAAATCTTTTCTACATCCTCTCCATTGCCTCTATATCTCTTTAATAACATGGAGACCAGAACTATATGCAGTATTCTAATTACCATCACAGGACCCTGCAATATCAATATCCTGAGGGAAACTGAACTGGACTAGCTATATAAATATTGTGGCTATAAGAGCAGGCCAGAGGCTAGGAAATCTGCAGGCTCACCTCTTAATTCCCTAAAACCAGTCCACCATCTACAAGACACAAATCAAGAGTGTGGTGAAATACTCTTCTTTTGCCTGGATGAGTACAGCTCCAATAATATTCAAGAAGCTTAACATCATCCAGGACAAGCAACCCGATTGATTGGCACCCACTCTACCACCTTAAATGTTCACCCCATTCACCACCACCAAGATGCACTGCAGCAATTTCTCAATGCTCCTTCAGCAGCACCTTCCAAACCCTCAACCTCTACCACCTAGAAGGACAAGGGCAGGAGATGCACGGGAACACCACCACCTGGAAGTTCCCCTCCAAGCCACTCACTATCCTGACTTGGAAATGTATCGCCATTCCTTCACTGTCGCTGGGTCAAAATCCTGGAACTCCCTTCCTATCAGCACCGTCGCTGTACCTGCACCACATGGACTGCAGCGGTTCAAGAAGGCATCACACCACCACCTTCTCAAGGGCATTTAGGGATGGACAATAACTGCTGGCCTTGTCAGTGATGGCACATCCTGTGAATGAATAATAAATAAAAACCTTGCTTCCACTCCTTCCTCTGGCTGAGTACTAGAATAAGGAGTTAGTTGAGGTTTCTGGTTCAAACATTCTTCTTCATTAAGAGTTGCTAGTATAACAAAATGTAATTTTACTATTTTTTCTGGCCTGAGGGTGGAATTTTTTTTATATCATATAGTCTTTCCAGATCATTGGAGTGAGTCTTTGGCTTCGAGGTAGCATTTTTTTCTTTAAGTCAGAAGGTACGTGGTTTGAACCATGCTCCAGATAGTGCTGGAGAGTGGAGTTCTGGCTCTGAACCCTGGATTAACAGCTAGCAGATACTGATGTCTGGTGGGTAAGGGTAGCGTCCCTCCACCTCATTGTATAGGTTGTGGCAGCCCATAAAAACGTTCACCACATAGGACGAACTGCCCGATCAGCAGTTATAAAGACCATGCATGGTACGTTCACATCGCAGACTGCTAGATTGTTAATCAGCTTGCAAATCCTTTCACTGCTTCACAATATTCTCTCAGGGAAGAGTGTGAAAACAACAACTGGATCATGTGCGGTTGAACTTAACAATGTAAATAAGAAGAATTCTTTCTCAATGTTCAGATGCCAGCATTCTAGCCCCCATTTACTTCCATATCCACTGAAAATTTTGATGCATCGATGAATCTTCTTTTATACTACTGATTTTTCCTTCTCCATTTTTCTTCTCCTGAATTTACTAAGCAACCAGGATGGTACACTCTTTTCTTGCTTTCGTTTGCATTTTGAACTGACTTTCCCTTCCTCACATTGCTGGTCTTGTTAGCTGGACAACATTTGTGTCATATCCTGGCCATACAGGAAAATAAATCCCATCCAATAAGATGGTAAGTGCGTATATGAATGCTTTCCTCTTAAAGGGACACTGCTGTCATCGGATCAGTAACAATCTCACAAAAAGCAGCATGATCACATGGTGACAATGTTATGGAATCATTAACTCCTCTGGCACAGAAAGGAGCCATTCGCCCATTGTGCCTGTGCCACCTCTTTGAAAGAGTTATTCAAATTAGTCCCACTCCCTTGTCCTTCCTGCTCAGTTCTGAAAATTTCCTTTTCAAGTAGTTATCCAACTGCCTTCAAAACGTTACTACTGAATCTGCTTCCACCATCCAGCAGGCAATGCCTTCCAGATTATAACAATTGCCTGTGCAAAAACATTTTTCCTCGTCTCTCCTTTGGTTCTTTTACCAATTGCCTTAAACGGTTCTCCTTTGGTGACTGACCCTCCCACCACTGGAAACAGCTTCTCCTTATCTCAGTATGCCTGTAAACCTTATTGGGTGTACTAACGGCAAAGGAACATCAGTTTTGGAATGCGATGGAATGTTCGCGGAATAATTAAATGCAGACAACAAAAAGGAACAGGGCAGTTTTTGCACCATTGTGACCCAAATAATTCCACCTGTGGGAAGGATTGAGGTGCAGGGTTGGTTCACTACCTAGGAGCTACATCTGTTAACTTTGGACCATGAGGCGACAGAATTGCAGAATTTTGTCTCGGGGGATGATATAGTGGAGCTGCAGTCTATGATCGGGTAGATTGAATTGGTGGAAATCACTGACACAACTTAACTGTTTCTGTGTTTTGAAAGACTACTGATTGTAGCATAGTAAATACAAATTAATGCACAACAATCTGCTGACAACCAGAGGCGAACACTGAAAGAATGAAGGTTTGCTTTTATGTTTGCTTTTTATTTTATATTTGCTTTTTTGCTATATATTTTATATTTGCTTTTTATGTGGTGATGGTCCATCTCAGCCTCCTCCGGAGGTCCCCAGCATGACAGATGTCAGTCTTCAGCCAATTTGATTCTCTCCACGTGATATCAAGAAACAGCTGAAGGCACTGGATACTGCAAAGGCTATGGACCCTGACAACATTCCAGCAATAATATTGCAGAACTTGCTGCAACATAGCCAAGCTGTTCCAGTACAGCTACTACACCGGCACCTACCTGGCAATTTAGAAAATTGCCCATGTATGTCCTGTACAAAAAAAGCAGGGCAAATCCAACCTGGCCAATTTCTGCCCCATCAGTCTGCTCTCCATCATCAGTAAAGTGATGGCAGGGGTCACCAACAGTGCTATCTAGCGGTACTTGTTTAGCAATAACCTGATCACTGATGCTCAGTTTGGGTTCTGTCAGGGCCACTCAGCTCCTGACCTCATTATAACCTTGGTTCAAACATGGACAAAAGAGCTGAACTCTCGAGGCGAGGTGAAAGTGTCTGCCTTTGACATCAAGGTGGCATTTGACTAAGTGTGGAGCCCTAGCAAAACTGGAGTCAATGGGAATCAGGGGGAAAATTCTCCACTGGTTGGAGTCATGCCTAGCACAAAGGAAGATGGTTGTGGTTGCTGGAGCTCAATCATCTCAGTACCAAGACATCACTGCAGGAGTTCCTCAGGATAGTGTCCTAAGCCCAACCAACTTCAGCTGCTGCATCAATCACTTTCCATTCATCATAAAGTCAGATGTTCAGGACCATTCGTAACTCCTCAGATACACAAGCAGTCCATGTTGAAATGCAGCAAGACCTTGATAATATCAAGGCTCGGGGTGACAAGTGGCAAGTAACATTCGTGCTACGCAAGTGCCAGCCAAAGGCCTTCTAAACAAGAGAAAATCTAACCATCGCCTTTGACATTCAATGGTATTACCATTGCTGAATCCCCCCACTATCAACATCCTGGGGGCTACCATTAACCAGAAACTGAACTGAACTAGCCATATAAAAACTGTGGCTGCAAGAGCAAGAGTAACTCACCTCCTGACTCCCTAAAGCCTTTCCACCATCTGCAAGACACAAGCCAGGAATGTGATGGAATACTCTCCATTTGCCTGGATGAGTGCAACTCCAACAACAGGCAAGAAGCTTGACACCATTCAGGACAAAACAGCCCGCTTGATTGGCATCCCATCCACAAACATTCACTCCCACTACCAATGATGCACAGTGGCAGCAGTGTGTACCATCTACAAGTTGCACTGCAGGAACTCACCAAGCCTCCTTAAGCAGCACTTTCCAAACCCATGACTGCTACCATCTAGAAGGACATGGGCAGCAGACACATGGGAACATCACCAACTGGGAGCTCCCCTCCAAACCACTCACCATCCTGACTTGGAAATATATCACTGTTCCTTCATTGTCACTGGGTCAAAATCCTGGAACTCCCTCCCTAACAGCACTGTGGGTGTACCTAAACCACATGGACTGCAGTGGTTCAAGAAGGCAGCTCACCACCACCTTCTCAAGGGCAATTAGGGATGGACAGTAAATGCTGGCCTAGCCAGCGACGCCCACATTCCACGAATGAATTAAAAACAATAATAACCTGTTGACAACTGGAACTTAACACAGAAAGAATGGAGATTTGTTTTTATGGCATTTATAGCCCCAGGATGTTCTAGAGTACAGTACAGGCAATGTATTCTTTTGAAGCATGATCACTGTTACAAGAATATGGAGAGATGGTGTTGCAGTGGTCATATCACTGAGCTAATAACCCAGAGGGCCAGGCTAATGCTCTGGGGGCATGGGTTCAATCTCACCATGAGAACTGGTGAAATTTAATTTCAACTAATAAGATGCCTGGAATTGAAAATAGTCTCAGTAATGGTGGCCCATGGCAGCTATCATTTTTTGTTGTAAAAACCCGTCTGGTTCACTAATGTCCTTATGGGAAGGAAATTTGCCACCCATATCTGGTTTGGCCTGCATGTGACTCCAGACCACGGCAATGTGGTTGACTCCTAACTGGCCTCTGAAATGGCCTAGCAAGCCACTCGAAGTTCAAGGAATGGGTGATAAATGCTAGTTTTGCCAGTGACACTCACCTCCCATGAAAGGAAAAAAAAGTGCAGGAAACACAGCAGTCAATTTGCACATGATCCCAAGAGCAGCGACGTGCTAATGACCAGGTCATCTTTTCTTTGATTAATGTTGGCCAGGGAATATGCCCCAAATCTCCTTCCAAAAAGTGCTATTGAATCTCTCACATCCCACCTGAAGTGGTAGGTTGGGCCTCAGTTTAACATCTTATTCAAAAGATGGCACCTCTGATAGTGCAGCATTCTCTCAGTACGGCACTGCAGTATCAGGCAAGATTTTGTGCTCAAATTCCTGGTGTGAGACTGGAACGCACAACATTCTGACTCAAAAAGTGAGCAATTGATAGGTTGATAAATGTTACATAATGCAGCCAACAGTATACATATAACATTATTCTCTGGAGCAGAATATAGTGCATACAGCAACAGGTACAAATACTGCAGAAGAATGCAGTCTGTAACTATCATTTTTCTTTATTCTTTCATGGGATGTGGGCATCACTGGCAAGGCCAACATTTAGTTGCCCATCCCAAATTGTCCTTGAACTGCATGGCTTGCTAGGCCATTTCAGAGAGCAGTTAAGAGTCAAGCAAGCACATTTCTGTGGGTCTGGAGTCACATGTAGGCCAGAGCAGGCAAAGTTGGCAGATTCCTTCCCTAAAGGACATTTGTGAATCAGACAGGTTTTTAGGGCAATTGATGATGGTCACATGGTCACTATTTTACTAAGACTAGCTTTCAGTTCCAGATTGAATTGAATGTAAATTCCATTAGCTTCCATGGTGGGATTTGAACTTGCATCACCAGAGTATTAGACTGGGGTCTCTGGATTATTAGTCCAGCGATATTACTACTCCACCGCCATCTGCTCATACATAAGTGGCCTTTGAAATTATTTCTAACTTGAACAACATTCTGATGTAAGTGGATGTCAACAAACCTTAGTGTTTGTTTTTTTTGCTAATGATCAGGATATCTTTGGAACTGGGATCTTACCTCACGGGATTAACAGAATGTTGGAACAAAATGTTGCACTCTGCTTGTGAATTTTTTTTTTGTCAGTTTTGCTTTCCCCTGAAGCTTCAAATGTGATTGACAGGAATTGGGGAGGAAACAAGATCTGATAAAAAAATCCCCTAGTGCTAGAAATCAGTACACAAATACAGGCAGCAAACAGACAGGGGGGGGGAGAAAAATACAGAAGAAATTTCATCTGCCAGGTGTGACTTAAATAAATTCATTTCTCAGCTGAACAGCCCCAGAGAATAATATTATTAATAACCTGTCTTTCGAGATGAGCGAGACTGTTCATTGCTACGCAGCATGGATTATGCTCTGTAATGGTTCGAGAGAGCAGGCAGCACAGGGTCAGTGATAAGAAGAGCAGAGCACCAGTTCAGCTCCGTCAGCTGACAGCCTCCCAATCCACTTCCATCTAGTTACCGTGACATTCCGATTCTTGAGTGAAATGGACTATTGATTTTTTTTTTTCTGTTGCTGCTCGCCAAAGGATTTTCTGTCACAAACTCTCCAGGATTCAGACAGAGCACACAGCAATTATTCATTAGTTGGACTGCCACTCCATGACCCTCAGGTCATTGAGGAAGGAATGGCGAGGTCTCAGAATAAAATGGCCGATAGATGCAATTATGTGGGGCATCTGCACAAGGTGGCCTATCTTCAGATGTCTTTGGTATGGTGGAGGATGGGGATGGGCTTGGGCCTATTTTCTGACGTGTGCTCTTCAGAGTGTGAAATGAAGTTGCCCTAAAAGAAGACTCTCAGCTGGGGTAAGGTTGCTAATAGCAATTAAATATATTCCTGGAGGTTTCATCACATGACTTGCCACCATGCTCCAGCCACTAGTCGTCAACATCTACGCTTGTGGTCTACAGCCTTGCTACGTCAATTGGAAAGCCATAATGACTCAATACCCAATTGGATGATGCTTGACTGTCAGCCAAACAGCACCCCACCCCCCCACCATTTTCAAGATGTTTATATGTGGTAAAGAGAAATGTTCAAAGAAAATGAATTTAAAAAAACCCAATCTTTTTGAATGTCCCTGTTATACTTCTCTAGGATTGCACACAGTAGTATCCTGGAGCTTGATCTTCAATTCCTGGACATTCCAGACCAATCCGCCAAGTTTGGGGTGTGGGAAAGACTGAGAGAGAGGGAAAAGAACAGTGAAAGAAGAGACATGGGAAGAGAGACATGGGGCAGAATTTTCTGCCTGTTGGGCGGGCGGAGCATGAGCGGCCGTGGGCGGGTGTGGACCGGATCGGTGCCTGCGATCGGGGCTGCGCCGCTATTTTGCACGGCCGGGCCAATTAAGGCCAGCCCAGCGCATTTTCCGACTCCCATGAATAGCGGGCTGCGGCGGGCTGCGTCGGGCTGCGGCGGGCTGCGGTGGGCGTGCACAGACCGCCGGGTCCAATGGCAACACGGCAATCTGTTTAAAGGAAGGCCTGGCAGCCGCCTGTAGGCTGCTCACAGTGGCCACGTCGAGATCACACTGCAGGGGGTCGACTGAGCAGGGCACGCTGGAGGGAAGGGCAGAGAAGCAGGGCATGCTGCAGGGTCTGCCACAGGAGCAGGGCAGGCTGCAGGGTAGGCCAGCGGGGGGCCAATGTGCCCCTCGCTTTTCAGATGACTGCCTTGCCGCCCTCCTCGAGGAGGTGGCAGCACAGTGGGAGGTGTTGGTCCCCCAGGATGGGAGGAGGAGGCCCCTCCACATGGCCAAACGTGCCTGGGAGGAGATGGCAGAGGTGGTGAGCTCCCGCGACGTGGTGCGGCGCACCTGGATCCAGTGTCGCAAGTGCTTCAATGATTTGTTGTTCTCTGGAAGGGTGGGTACCATGTTGGCATTAGGCGTTTTAACCCAGCAGATAGCCTTAGCCTTTGAGGGCCCCCCGGCCCCAAGTCTTACTGTCGTGACTGCATTAAATCATGTTGGGCATTTCTCATACGCTGGGTGGGCAAGCAGATATTGCCCATGCTTAGATCAGCCTGAATGGTTCATGAGGAGATGAGTTCTCCCCCGCACCATGTGTTGCTCTTAGTCGCACACGACTAGTCTGGGGGCAACCTGCAGGAGATGCAGCTCAGCGCATACTCAGAACTGCAACACATGTCCTATTCAGGGTGATGATATTGTGGAAGGGGAGCCTCTAGGTCTCGTGGCCAAGAGCCATCTGCTGCCCTCAACACTGTGCGTAGTTGTGCCCCCTTGCTATGGGAGCAAAGACTGTGTTTCCTAAAGTGATGGATGCAGAATGTGTCCAAGGTGGCCGTTGGGGGGGTTGGGAGCAGGCGTACTATCTTTGTGTGACTGATCAGCAGTAGCAGGGAGAGGAGGCACTGGAAGCCTGAGATGGGCCACTGTGGTTGGAATGCGGCATGCGTGTGCAAAGCCCATGTGCGATTAGCTGCAATGAATGGTCTCCTCTGTTTTTCAGGAGAAGAATGCCCACAATGCGTGTGAGCGTTTGCGGACTGGAGGAGGCCAGGCTCAGCTCATGATTTTAAGCCGCTTCGAGCAGGAGGCCCTGGAGCTTGAGACATGCCAGGCACCCAGGTCCACTGGTGTTGGTGAGGCTGGGGTGGAACGGCCAGGTATTTGAGGTCCACAGTGACATCCACTCTGTCTTCCAACCATCCATAGCACTGATGATTGTTTGATTCATTATTGTTGCAACATTGCTCATTCACGGACAGATAGAGTCAGAGATGTGGGTCATAGACAAAGGTCCCTCGGCCCTTCGAAGATGCATGTGTCAAGCCTTATCCCATTTCCGACCACTATCCCCATGCCCTTGTGTGCCATGGCATTGCAACTGCACATCCAAATACTTATTACATTTAGGAGGGTTTCTGCGTCCACCACCCTTTCAGCCAGTGCGTCCCACATTACTGTGTGCAAAATTTGCTCATCACCTCACCTGTCAACCTCATGCCCCTTACCTTAAATCAATGCCACCAGGTTACTCATCCCTCCGCCAAGGGGAAATGTTCCTTTCTGTTGACCCTATCTATGCCCCTCATAATGTTATAAACCTCAATAATGTCACCCCTCAATCTCCTCTGCTTCAGGGGAAATAGCCCCAGTCTATGCTATGTCTCCTCATAAGTCAAACTCTCCAGCCCAGCATGCATCCTGGTCAATGACCTCTGCACTCTCTGCACTCCAATCACATCCCTCCCATGAAGCGCAGATCACAACTGCACGCAGAACTATAGCTGTGGCCTAAGCAGTTTTTCCTGTACTTGCAACATGACCTCCCTGTTCCTATATTCTATTCCTCGGCTAATAAAGGAAAGTATGGCATTTACCTTCTTAAACACCTTATGTACCTGTCCCGCTACCTTAACGGGCTTGACGACATGCGCAGCAAGGTCCCGCTGATCCTCCTTACTTTCCACGGTCCTGCCATTCCTCGTGTATTCCTGGACCTTGTTTCTCCTGCCCAAGTGCATCAACTCACACTTATCCACATAACATTCCATTTGGCATTCCTTAGGCCATCTGACCAGCCTGTCTGTATCCACCTGTAATGCTAGGGTCTCCTCCTGACTATTTGCCACCCCACCAATATTCGTCTCCATAGGTTCTGGAAGGTTGAGCGCATAATGAGCCAGGGGGAAAGGGATGAAGTTTGTCACTGTGTGCACACCAACTGATCCCCTGTCCTTGTTGTTTATTTCAGCATCATCAGAGCATGGCCAGCAGGAGGAGCTGCAGATGCCCCTCTCACACCTGAGGGCCCTCAACAGTCACCTGCATCACACCATTTCTGCGAGGCAGGCACCAGCGCAGATACTAGAACCTTGGTGGGAATTGCAACATCAGCTAGTGTCCCGGGGCACAGGGGAGAGGGCACTTCACAATCGCTGGTGGAGCTGGCAGAGACAGAGAGTGCCGATGGCGCCAGCAGTCGGAGGACTGCAGGGGACCAGACATATGCTCAGTCGGTGCCTAATGATATGCCTCTGGAGTCGTCTGCGACGCAGCAGCTGCAGGAAATGCGGCCGGGTGTGCGGGAGCATCTGGGAGTGATACATGAGGCTGTGCTTCGCTTGGTGTCCATGGTGGAGGAGTCCACGTGGAGTATCAGTGATGCAATGAGCCTCATGGCAGAGCATCATGCTTCCTCCATGGAGAGGGTGACAACTCTCGTGGAGAGGGTCTTCCAGGAAAACAAGTAGCTTCTCCTGGGATTACACCCGGACCTGCAAGCCCTCACAGTGCCAGTGGCCGCAGCTGGTCATTGCCAGTGTGCGAGATGGTGTGGGCTTCAAGCTTCCCAGCTCATTGCCCATCCATTGACGGTGAGCAGCGAGGTCTGGGATGACCTCACGTCAGCGGAGCAGCTGCCTGTCGTATCTGCGGGCTCCTCTCACGGCGCTCTGGATGAGGGCAACAGCTGCTCCGCCCCTCTCCCAGTGATCGCTTCATCTGGTGAGGCTGCGGCGACTGGGGAGATGCCAGCTGTAGAACTGGCAGATCCCTCCCAGGCGGGGCCAGCACAGGCTCCACGAGCCAGAGGACGGGCGCCAAGGTCATCGAGGCCAACAGGACAGCAGAGTCAGCAGGCTGTCTCAGAAGCCACTCTGAGCGATGGGGCAGCACCAAGATGTAGCACCCAGAAATGGAAACATAAGGCACATTAGGCACACCACGGGTTTCTCACTGGTGCTTTTGTGTTGGCCCGAGATTAGGGAATTATTATTTGTTTATGCTTGAAAAATGTTTTGGTTTGACTTTGTGTGACCTTATGATAGTGAAAATTAAAACCAGATGTGTTACCATGGCTGAGGGTGGTTCCTTTGTTCTGCATTTGTATGTTTTACATATATATCATGAGTGTTTGAGTGGATATTGAAGTTTATGTCCAAAGTTCTTAGTTGCAGCTGATGAAGTGGCAGATTTAGCATTTAAGCGCTGAGTATGGAAGCGCCAGGCAAGGCTGGTCCTCCTGATCCATTTGTGTGGAGCTAGCTGAAGGCTTGTTGGATTAAAGTCTCCCGGGTGTCCCTGCCTCCTTGGTGTAGTCCCGAGTCAGCGTTTAGCCCCTCATCATTCCCCTGTGCTTCCTCATCCTCAGAATCAGTGCTGGAGTCATCCTGTGCAGCTACTGCGTACACGTCTTCATCATCCGCTGCGCCCCCCCTTTTCAGCGCCAGATTGTGTAGAGCGCAGCATGCAACCACTATCACTGAGACACGATCTAGGGGGTACTGGAGTGCGCCCCCTGAATGGCCCAGACATCAGAAGCGCATCTTGAGAAGACCAATGGGTCTCTCCACCACAGCCCTTGTGGAGGCGTGGCTCCTATTGTACCGCTGCTCAGCTTCTGATATTGGATGGCGGAGAGGTGTCATGAGCCACCTTCTGAGGGGATAGCCCTTGTCATCCAGCAGCCATCCATCCAGCCGGGCTGGAGCACTGAAGAGCCCCGGCACCTGGGAGGATGTAGGCGTCATGGGAGCTGCCTGGGTATCTGGCACAGACTTGCTGATTGCAGAATCTGCATCCTGTGATCACACACTACCTGCACGTTCATGGAATGGAATCCCTTCCTGTTGACAAAGGCACTGGGCTCATCTGCTGGTGCCTTGATGGCCAAATGTGTGCAGTCTATTGCACCTTGGATGCGGGGGAAGCCAGCAATGGCCGCAAAGCCTCTGGCTCACTGTGCCTGGCTTGCCTGGCCCCAGCGGAAGTAGATGAAGGTCAATGCACGGCTGAACAGAGCGTCTGTAACCTGCTTGACACAAGTGTGCACAGCTGATTGGGAGACACCACAAAGATCACCCACCAAGCCCTGGAAGGAACCAGAGGCATAGAAGTTGAGGGAAACTGTGACCGTCAGAGTCACTGGAATAGGGTGTCCACCCACACAGTTAGGGGAGATCTCAGGGCCAATCATCCGACAGATGTAGCTGACTGTCTCCCTTGACAGTCGGAGCCTCCTCTGGCACTGCACCTCAGACACATTGAGGTAGCTGCTTCATCGCCTGTAGACCTTTGCAGCAGGATAGTGGCATCTTCCCAATTCAGAAACCCAGGCCAGAAAAGAGGAGCTTCAGCTTAGCGTAAAAAAAAAGCAAAGTGGCAATCTAACGGCGATTGTTACTCTGACGAAGATTCAGCCCATTGAATTTTACAGCTCAGAAACAGGCCATTTGGCCCAACTAAACCAGTGCTGGTGTTTATCCTCCACACCAAGCCTCTTCCCACCTTACTTCATCTAACCCTGTCAACATGTCTTTCCATTTATTTTCTCCTTGTGTACTTATCTAATCACCTGTTCAATGCATCCGTGCTATTCACCTCAGTTACCTTATGTTGTAGCAAGTTCCATATTCTCATTACTCTTTGGGCTTTGGGTAAGGAGGTCACTCCTAAGTTTCTCACTGAATTTATTGGTGACTATCTAACATGTATGGTCCCTAGTTTTGGTCTCCTCCACAACGGAAACATCATCTCTATTTGAGCCTCTTCATATCTTAATGATGTCTAAAGGTCAGGCTTCTCTTTTCTAGAGAGAAGAGCCCATGGTGACAGGAGGAAGTGGCAAGAGAATAAAGTAGATAGGTCATTGAGTAAATATGTATTCATGAATTAGTTAATGCAAGATTGGCAGGTTTAAAACAAATAGCTGACTGATGCTATTTAAGCTCCCAGTTGGATGACCAGTTGGTTGTTCTTGATCCTCTCTCTTCATCCTTGTCTTTACTTCTACTGTCGGCATCACTAACAATTTGTATGTAGTTTATTGCTGCCTTGAGCCCTTCAGTGATGTGATACCTGTTCTACGTACTTTGGATAACTTTTCTGGTGAGTTAATGCTTTTCTCTGGATCTTACATCCTGCATTCATTGTTACCTCATGGAACTCTGTTTAATTCTGGTTCACATACAGTCGTCACAAAGGAGCATCACCTTTAACCTTTCACTGCAAGTCCCTTATCGTGACAGAATGAGGGAAAGGTGAGGCTAAGGCAATGGTAGTCTCATCTTAGGTCTTTTCAACCAGATAGTTGGAAATTAAGAGCAGAAGAAATTGGTGTTACAGATTTGTACAATTCAAACTATAACTAAAGATTGCTGCACCAAAGACTGTGCCCCCAAAGTCACCCATTAAGTCAATAACATCCAAGCCTTCGATTTCTTTCTTTCCTCATGTTTCTGCTCCCTTGATTTGGATCTCAATGTAGGTGCATCTCAGCACTGTTTGATTTCTGAGGTTGAATCAGATCCAAAGAGAGACAAATTCCACCTTGCAAGGTATGTCATACAGGCTAGGTGTACCTTGTTACAAATGAAACCCCTAGGTCTCAGTGTCATAGTGTTGCTGATTTAGATAAAAGTCCAATAAACTCGCCAAAAATTCACATCTGAATCCCAACTCAGCTCTGTCTAATATTTTATTTCAGCTATTGCATGCAGTCCTAGTACCACAATCAGTGTGTTACCTTCCTTCTATTTTCATTTCAATAGAGTCTGAGTGTCAATCTTGATGGATTCATAACAAAAACAGAAGTACCTGGAAAAACTCAGCAGGTCTGGCAGTATCGGCGGAGAAGAACAAAGTTGACGTTTCAAGTCCTCGTGACCCTTCAGGGGTCAACTTTGTTCTTCTGCGCTGATGCTGCCAGACCTGCTGAGTTTTTCCAGGTAATTCTGTTTTTGTTTTGGATTTCCACCATCCACAGTTTTTTGTTTTTATCTTGATGGATTCATGTTGTGCAGATTATGCTATTGAAGAAGCAAAATTTGCAGAGCTCTGGGGAAAGGGCTAGGGGAATGGAACTAATTGGAGAGCTCTTTCAAAGGATCAGCACAGGCATGATGGACTGAATGGCCTCCATCTGTGTTCTATGATTTGAAGTAAATAAAATAATAGTTCTACCTCTGACTTTCCTTAGCATGCCGGTGTGTTCACAACCTATCTCCACTTCCACACTCAATAGACTCCTGCTGTGCGATGGACTTAATGCAGGCAACATCACAGTGGGGGATAACTCTTAATCCATTCACGTGCATAGCCACTCAGCTCATATCGCATAGCGTCATACACCCATGGGATTCTCAAAAGAGCTTTGTAATTGTTGAGCCTCTGATGCAATGTAAAGGATGTGCATAATTGTCAAATTCTCATGGGGGAACAGATGGTTTTGTGCAGTGACATTTAGCATCAGTATGAGAGAAACAAGAAAAAGTCCTCCAGTGTCAAATATGGCATGTTGTAGAAATAACATCTTTGGTTCAGTCTCTGCAGTTTTGGTCTTATAATAGCGGGCTATTAACATTCTGCATTTAATTGGTTATCACTACATGGCTGCTGAATTTAACAGTGGCCCGAGCACATGTGTAAATCCTGACGTGGGCCTTCCTATTGTTAAATTCATTGTTACACTCGTAAAACAAACACAAAAACAAAAAAAAACACTGAATTTAGACCCCCTGTTCTGTGTTGGATCAGGAGCATAAAATTCAATTCAATGCAATTCATTGACGTTCAATGTGTTTTCATTTGCAATTTTTACTTCCCTTTATAGTTTCTTACTTTATCAATGTTGCTCTGAAGGGTAGCATTTTCATGAACATCACCAGTCCCCACATATTTCAATCATTCACTTATTCTTCATATTTCTGTCTGCACTGTTCTGAAGCCTGTTCCTTTTCTCATCCCATTCCCGTGCATATGCACTTTCTATTAAGAGACACTGTAAAACGATCAGGGGCAGGAACCCTGAATGAGGTTCACTGAAACCAGTTATATCACACTACCACAAAAAAGATCATAAGGTCATAAGTAATAGGAGCAGCAGTAGGCAATCGGCCCATCAAACCTGCTTCGCCATTTGATAAGATCATTCCTGATCTAACTGTGGCCCTAATCCCACTTTCCTGCCTTTCCCCATAACCCTTGGCACCCTTGTTGATCAAAAATATGTCTAACTCAGCATTGAGTATATTCAATGACCCAGCCTCCACTGCTCTCTCTGTGGAAGAGAATTCCAAAGACTAACAACCTTCTGAGAGAAGAAATTCCCCCTCATTTCCATCTTATATGGGAGACCCTTTATTTTTAAATGGTGCCTCCGAGTTCTAGATTTCCCCCATGAGAAGAAACATCCTCCCATCATCTACCTTGTCAAGGCCCCTCAGAATTTTAGATGTTTCAATAAGCTAAAGTGAAATGGCAAATGAGGTTAAGGGATAGGTCAATAGAGGTTCAGTGGCAGACATTTAAAGAGATATTTCAGAATACACAGAATAGATATGTTCCAATGAGAAAGAAGAATTCCTAGGGGAGGGCCCACCATCTGTGGTTAACTAAAAAAATTAAAGACAGTATCAAACTTAAAGAAAAAACACACCAGAATTTTACCTTTGGCATGCCTGACACGCTATACCTGGCATGACACGCGATGACGTTGGGCGTGCGTCCTAACATCACCACGCACTGTCGCGATATTTCATTCAGCGGGCACGCAGCCAACTCCAGCCCGTGCCCGCTGATAATTAAAAGGCCTATTAAGGTCATTAACAAGGTAATTAAGTTGAAGCTTACGCTGCCCATCCAACCTAACGGTTGACGGGCAGGAGAAAAGGTCAAGCGGCCTGTACATTTTTTCGAAAACCTCACCCATGAGTGGGATGAGGTTTCCTAAAGCTATTACAAATTAAATAAAAAATCCCTTTTGAAATGAAAAACATGTCCCATCTCATGTGACACAATCACATGAGGGGACATGTTTCATTGAATTTTTATTGTATTTATTAATTTCTTCAAAAAACGCTTCAATCTCCCTGAGGCACAGAGACTGAAGCGCTCTTTCGTGCGCATGTGTGAACTGCGCGCCAGGCCTGCTCTCCCTCCTCTCCCCGCCCGCACAGGTAGCGCTCACCGTTCGTGATCCACGCAGGGCGGTCCTTAATTGGCCCACGACCTCCCCCGCCCGCTCCCACCGAGCTTGCCCGTTGTGGGAAAAATTTAGGCCATAATTTCACAATGACGGGTGGCAGGTCAGAAGATTGGAAAGAATATAAAGAACAGCAAAGAATGACAAAAAGATTAATAAGGAGGGAAAAATTAGAGTATGAGAGAAGGCTAGGTAGCAATAAAAAGACAGGTAATAAGAGTTTTTTGGACATTTCAATAAGAAAAGAACTAACAAAGTGAGAGTTGGGGAATTGATAATGGAAAGTAGGGAGATGGCGGATGAATTAAACAGGTATTTTGCTTTGATCTTCACAATACGGGACACAAGTAACATCCCGGAAATAGCTGTAAATCTGGAAATGGGAGGGAGGAACTCGGGAAAATTACAATACCAGGAAAGTGGTATTAAGCAAACTGTTGGGGCTGTGGTTTGACGAATCCCCAGGTGCAGCTGGACTTCACCCTAAGGTCTTGAAAGAAGTGGCAAGTGAGATATTTGATGCATTGGTTTTAATTTTCCAAAATTCCCTAGATTCGGGAAAGGTTCCATTAGATTGGAAAATAGCAAATGTAACTCCGCTATTCAAAAGGGATGGAGACAGAAAACTACAGGCCAGTTAGCCTAACGTCTGTCACAGGGGAAAGTGCCAGAAACTATTACTAAAGACATTGTAGCGGGGCACTTAGAAAAATTCAAGGCAATCAGGCAGAGTCAACATGGCTTTGTAAAAGGGAAGTCATGTTTAACCAATTTATTGGAGTTCTTTGAAAAAGTAATATGTGCTGTGGATAAAGGGGAACCAATGGATGTACTGTACTTAGATTTCCAGAAGGCTTTTGATAAGGTGCCACATCAAAGGTTACTGCAGAAAGTACAAGCTCATGGTGTAGGGGGTAACATATTGGCATGGATAGAAGATTGACTAGCTAACAGGATACAGAGGGTTGGCATAAATGGGTCTTTTTCTGATTGGCAGGATGTTACGAATGGTGTGCCACAGGGATCAGTGCTGGGGTCTCAACTTTTTACAATTTATAGAAGTGATTTGGGTGAAGGGACCAGAGGAATGGTTGCTAAATTTGCTGATGACACAAAGATAGGAAGGAAAGTAAATTATGAAAAGAACATAAGGAGACTACAAAGTGACATACATAGGTTAAGTGAGTGGTCAAAGATTTGGCAAAATGTGCGTAATGTGGGCAAATGTGAAATCATTTATTTTGGCAGGAAGAATAAAAATGAAGCTTATTATCTAAATGGTGAGAGATTGCAGACCTCTGAGATTCAGAGGGATCTGCATGTTCTAGTGCATGAATCACAAAAGGTCAGTATGCAGGTACAGCAAGTGATTAGGAAAGCTAATAGAATGTTATCATTTATTGTGAGTGGAATTGATTATAAAAGTAGGGAGGTTATGCTTCAGTTGTACAGGGCACTGGTCAGACAGTACTGATCTCCTTCTTTAAAGAAAGATGTAAATGCATTAGAAGCAGTTCAGAGAAAGTTTACTCGACTAATACAAGGAATGGGCTGGTTGTCTTATGAGGAAAGGATGGACAGTTTAGGCTTGTATCCACTGGAATTTAGGAGAGTAAGACGTGACTTATTTGAAGCCTTTAAGATCCTGAGGGGTCTTGACAGGGTGGGTGTGGAAAGGATATTTCCTGATGTGAAAATATCTAGAAATATGGGCCACTGTTTAAAAATAAAGGGTCACTCATTTAAGACAAAATGAGGAAATTTTTTTTCTCTCGGACAGTTGTGAGTCTTCGGAACACTTCCTCAAAAGGCAGTGGAAGCAGAGCCTTTGAATATTTTTAAGGTAGAGCTAGATAGATTCTTGATTAACAAGCTGGTGAAAGGTTTTTTGGAGTAGGCAGGAATGCAGGGTTGAGGTTACAATCAGATCAGCCATGATCTTATTGAATGGCGGAGCAGGCTCAAGGGGCTGAGTGGCCTACTCCTGCTCCTAAATCGCATGGGCCCAAACTCCTGATCAGAGTCAGAACACCTGTGTCCGACACTAATCAAACAGAGAAGTACCCACTTACCTGCATACATTGAAGAAGCTCTGATTTTTGATCACAATTCAGAAGAACTCCCTCAGTGTAGGAATCTGTGGAGAGAGCGGGAAAGAGAATTAGATTGTCAGATCAAAGTCCTGATGCAGTGACTCCGTGGGAATTTCCCAAGAAGTTTAAACTTCCGATGGGCAATTCCACTGCTCCCCAGGATCTTTCAAAAGTTTCCGACACTACAGTTCCAACTTACTTAATTGGGTAGTCACACAGGAAATGTTAGACAGAAAAACCCTAGTTTACCTCCTGGATAACAACTCCCCCACCAATCCCCGGCTCACACTACCCCAATCCCCGAATCTTCCCAAACCCCCAAATCCCCATCCCCATCTGATTATCCCCCGCCACCCGATGCCCCCCTCAGACCCACCCTGGACTCCCCCCAACCTGACCTGACTAGCTGTCGATCTGACAAACCCTCCCAAAGGGGGAGAAGCCACGCCCTCTTTTTATAGCACTGGGTAAGTTTAAATGCCCAGTGTGAATGTTAGTGAATCAGTGATGGATGAATGTTAGTGAATAGGTGAGTGTGTGAGTGACTGAATGACTGAATAGGTAAGGTTGTAGGGTGGGTAGGGTGGGTGATGTAAGTGGGTAGGGTTGGTGAGGTAAGTGGGTAAGTCGGTAGGATGGTAAGTGGGTGAGGTGGAAGGGTGGCAAGTGGGCAGCATGGCGAGATGGCAAGTGGGTAGAGTGGCAGGTGGGTCAGGTGGCAGGGTGGCAGATGGGTAGAGTGGCAGCTGGATTGTGTGGTAGGGTGGCATTTGGGTAGGATGGCAGGATAGCAGGTGGATAAGCTTGTGGGGTGACAGGTGGGTAAGGTGGCAGGTGGGTGAGTGGGCAGTTGGATCTGAGTAGTCAGGTTGGGTTGGGTTGGGAGGGTTTGTCAGGTCAGGGGCTAGTTAGGACAGGTCGGGGGAAAGTGACGGGCGGGTTGTTGGGCAGCCTCAGGTGGTAGGGGCTAGTCAGGCTGGGTTGGAAGACTCGAGGTGGGGGGGGTGGTTGGAGAGATTCGGTGGCCAGCGTGGGAGTCGGGAGATGCGGGGTGGGGAGTTGTATAGCTACCCAAGAGTTATACTAGGTTTTTTTCCTTTCTAACATTTTCTGGGTAACTATCCAGGTAAGTAAGTCAGAACTGTCCAAAATCTCCAACTCTAACTCAGAGTTGGAGACTTTTTTGGAGTGTCCTGGGGAGCAGGGGAGTTGCCCACTGGAAGTTCAAACTTCCTGGACAATTCCCCTGGAGTCATTGCATCAGGACTTTTATCTGACAATCTGGACCTAGGCTCATCTCTCATTCTTCTAAATTGCAATGAGTATGGGCACAATGTGCTCAACTTTTCTACTTAAGATAACTCCTTCATCCCAGGAATCAACCAAGTGAACCATCTCTGAACTGCTGCCAATGCAAGTGTATCCCACTTTAAGTATGGGGCGATGATGGTGTCGTGGTAATGTCACTGGACTAATAATCCAGAGGCCCAGGATAATACTCGGCTGACACGGATTGAAATCCTCCCATAGCAGCAGGTGGAATTTAAAAATTCAATTAATAAAAAATCTGGAATGTAAAACTAGCCTCAATAATGGTGACCATGATATCGATCATTGATTGTTGTAAAGAAGACCCATCTGGTTTACTAATGTCCTTTGGAGAAGGAAATCTGCCATCTTCCCATAGTCTGGCCTACACGTGATTCCAGATCCACAGCAATATGGCTGACTCTTAACTTCCCTCTGAAATAGTCCAGCAAGCCATTGAGTTCAAGGCTAATTAGGGATGGGCCTTTCCATTGATGCCTACATCCAATGAATAAATTAAGCAAGGAGATTAAAGCTGTACACAGTGCTCTAGGTGTGACCTCACCAATCCCCCTTGCAATAAAGGTCACCATTCCAATTGTTTTCCTAATTATTTACTGAACCTGCATGCTAACTTTCTGTTATTCATGTATGAAGGCACCCAGATTCCCTCTGCTCCACAGCATTCTGCAGTCTCTCTCCATTTAAACAATATTCTGCTTTTCTATTCTTCATGCCAAAGTGGAAAACCTTACATTTTCCACATTATACTCCATCTGCCAAGTTTTTGCCCACTCATTTAGCCTATCTATACCCCCTTGCAGCCTCTTTCTATCCTCCTCATAACTTGTTTTCCTACCTATTGTTGTGGGGAATTTTCAATCAGGGAACATGGTTCCTTGGCTGTGTGGTGGTTCCCCCCGACATTAGCTAGACAAAAAGGTATGTAGGGACAAATCCTTGGTGCTGGTGCTCAGACCCCTGCTGCTCGTGAGCCAACCTGGGTCAGTTGAGAACAAAGGTAATAGGCTGAGCTAGTTAATAATGTGAATCTGTGTAAGATAGAGACAGACGTTGACATGGGTTGTATGTGTATTTTGTGTGTTTAAAATAATCGGAATTGTCTGGGCATTGTGAACACTCATAACCTTGTTACAGGAGGGCAATTAAAGAGAGATGGATGTCTGTAAGTAGACAATATTAGGCTATCAATATTCATTGAAGTTCACCTCCGATCGTTAACAGGCTATCAATACTTATCAGAGTTTACCTCCGGCTGCATTGTAACATGAACTTGATGGTGTACAATCGTTAATATGAAATGGGAAGCAATCTCTGTGTGTTGTTTACTATTTCCACGGTACTGTTAGCCATAGCAATGAATGAAACTGTCTTACTATAAAAACTGGACACATGCTTGTATTCGTTAGATGTGACTCTGTTGTAGTCCACATTTCTCGTTGCAACGATAATAAAATCAACTGCGTCTTCGCCTCCAGCCAGGGTCTCGTGGCTTTCTCTTGTTTTCTCTAGGCCACACTAATTCAACAGAAAGCCCTCAGCAAATTAACAGACCCCAAGAAGTGTAATTGAGAAATCCCCCAACACTATCATCAGCAATTTGGATATAATGCAGTTAGTCCCTTCATCCAAGTCATTAATATACTAGGAGGTTGTAAACAACTGAGGCCCCAGCATTCATCTCTGCGCACTCCACTAGTTGTAGTTTTCCAACCTGAAAATTACCCATTTATCCTGACTCTCTGTTTCCTGTTAGTCAGTCCTCATGCTAATATATCATCCCAACACCATGAGCTCTTATCTTGTGTAGCAGCGTTTTGTGTGGCACTTTATTGAATGCCTTTTCAAAATCCAAATGCACTAAATCTTCTGGTTCCCCTTTCTCCACCCTGCTTGTTACATCCTCAAAGAACTCAAATAAATTTGTCAAACAAGATTTCCCTTCCACACAACGATGTTGATTCTGTTGATTGTATTATGATCTCCTAAATGTTCTGCTACAACCTCCTTAATAATGGATTCTAGCATTTCCCGAATGACAGATGTTAGGGTAACTGGCCTCCAGTTCTCTGCCTACTGTCTCCCACCTTTCTCAAACAGTGATGTTACATTATCAGCTTTCCAATAGGCTGGGACCTTTCACCTAGGGAATTTTGGGAGATTATAACCCATGCATCCAATATCTCTGCAACCACTTCCTTTAAAATCCTAGGATGTAGGCCATCAGGTCCACCAGGCTTGTCAGCCGTCAGTTCGGTTAGTTTTCCTAGTACCTTGTGGTGCAATATGCCTTTAAGGGGTATCAGCCTGATATCACAGGGAAACATGTCATGTGATCCAGTCTTAGTTTCACTTTTGCTTTGAGCAGAGCACACACACACATGCACACACACACAGCTCTGTTGTCTTCAAGCTATATACCTATGGATAACTGTTCTCATGTGCCTAGCCTTAATAACAATGTGTTTACCCAATCCCTTATGAGTGATTGGTGCCTTGAGTCTTGTACAGTAAATAAGCCCCAGGTATTATATCATTTTAATAACACAGCATGGTGCTCAGTGATGGTAAGACAGGAGACAGCAATTATGTACAAGTACAACATGGTAAACAGCCTTCGATCATGTTACATGGTATGAGAAGACCCCTGACATTTCGATCAGACTACAACAAAGTTGTAGCATTGGAGAGTGTTGGAAACATAGCATCATCACTGTGGAGAAAAGCTTTGGAGCCACAGAGCAAACTCATGCTCAAGTAGAGAAGCTGGTAAGCAGATGGATTCCTGGTGCTTAGATTGCAGCGCATAGCCTGTCAGTTCTGTGAGTGGGACAGCGCGTCGAGAGGACCAGCACCGGGTGAGCTCAGCCAGGAAAGGCGAGTGACCATGGTGTGGGCCAGATCAATACTGAGCAAGGGAGAGTCGACCAAAAAAAGAACAAACAAAATCATAAAATTTGGGCTGGAGATGGCTGCGATTATAACGGGTGGCTTTGGAAGTTGCTGAACATTAAATTGAATAAAAAGCAAAGATGTGATTACTCCATGGTGTGTTTCTGCCACAAATCATCTTCGTGGGCAGAGCTTTGGAAAAGCGTGTGACAGTGGCTACAGCAGCACTCATCCAAAGTACTACTGAGGAAGGTTGTTCAAAGGCATATTGTCAGAATGTGCACAAAATTCCCCATTTTGGATTGGAATGCAGCTGATACAATCCGAATTCAGAATGTTTAAACAGAGTACGGAGATATGGTTTCTTGATTCAGGAATGTCTGAACCAGACAAGCAAGCCATAAAAACTTGACGAGCAATTATGAATGAAGGTGTACACAGGCTGAACATGTTGGGATTAACAGAAGGAGAGCTAAAGGATCCTCAAAAGTTATGGATTACATTGGAAGACCAGTTCAGAATCAGGTTAAACTTCTGTATTCATTGACTAGAGTTCATGTTGTTTTAACAACAGTCTACAGAATCCATAGACCAATGTGTCAGCAGATGCAGAGGAAAGGGTACGTACTGTGATTTTTCACACGCAGAGCTAGCAGACAGAATTGTTGAGTTGGTGATCGTATTCAGTCTCAAGGAAGAATTCCAGAAAGAGCTGCTAGACAAGCTCAAAACATATAGCATCGAGGAGCTACTCAAGGATAAACATAAATACGAAGCAATCTTCGCAGGTTGACAACCCCAATTGTTGGCGCATTCACTAGGATACCCAAACCCAGCAAGACATGTGGAAGGCATGGCCTTCTGCATACACCAAGGAAATGCCCAACTTTCCATTATTCTGCAAGACATGTGGCAGAAAGGGCCATTGGCAGTGGCTGCGCTAGAGCAAAGGCTGATGCAGCTACAAAGAGCTGCGCACTGAACCAAACAGAACGTACACAACTGGTACATTCAAGCAATAAGAATGACCATCAGGTGCCCCATCAGAAATATATACATGAGGTGATTGACAGACCCAGAAAATGACAATGATGTGCACGACAAGATGAAGATCAGTGAGTAGGTGTTTCACTCTGTCAATCATGTGAAAAACAAAGATGCCTTTACACCATCCGAAGTGTTTTCCAAAATTTAAATTATCTGCCCTAAGAGAGTTGGCAACTATTCATTACTGGGCAAGATTGACACAGGAAAGTTTTAAAAGACATGTATCCACAAATGTGGAAAGCCATGGCGAAACCTACAGCTGTGAAACTCTCCGTGTACAATGGTTCGCTAATTCCATGCACAGGATCCATAGTCCTGGAGTACAAATACAATCAATCCTCCTGGATGTCACAGATATTCTACTTAGTTGGGAAACTAAAAACCCAGCGATTACAGGGCTAGGGGCATGGTGTGACCTCACACTAGTAACAATCCATGAAATCAGTCAGAAATCACAAGTCAGGTCACCCTCAGATAGTACTCCTATCACCTCCGTTCATGAACTAACATCAAAATATCCAGAATGTTTTCACAAAATTGGTAGTTTCAAGGGAGCTGCAACATTATACTTGCAGGAGAATGCAAGTTCACCAATTGATTCACCACGTAAGTGCAGCACCCATACACAAGACAAATTAAAGGTTAAATTAGGCAAAATGGAGAAAGACGGAATCATTAGAAGAGTATAAGAGTACACAGATTGGTGTAGCTCAATCACATGCACCATAAAGAACAATGGATCATTGAGACTATACCTCGATCTATGGTGTTTAAATGCAGCTTTAAAAAATTCTCCTTACAAAATACCCACATTAGGAGAGATAAATTGAGATTTGCAGGTGTAAAATTCTTCTTGAAGCTTATTTACTGGTCTGTACATCTCACTGAGAAGTCCCAAGAGCTTACTCCATTTCATACCCCATTCAGATGATATGGATTTCAACAACTTCCTTCTGGGGTTTCTGTTAGCCAGGATCTCTTTCAAGCTCACATGGACCACATTACAGGCACTGTGCCAGGTTGCATCTGTATTTCAGATAGCATTGCTGTTGTGGGGAAAACAAAGCAAAAACATGACCATAATCTGCACTTGTTGATTCAAGCAGCAGGTAGTAAAGGATTCGTGTTCAACAGTCTGAAATGTGACATCAAAGTGCAACAGATCAATTTCTTCGATTCTATTTATCCCAGTGCTGGCATATGTCCTGTTACAAATCAAATAGAGGATATTGAAGCCATGCCAACTCCTCAAGATAAGGATGACCTTCGAAGATGTCTAGATCTCTTTAATTCCTTATCTTCATTTATTCCCAATTTCACTCAAAAATTTTCATCACTAAGGGAATTGTTGAGACAGGATGTGCCTTTCCTGTGGCATGAAGGCCAACAATAGCTCTTCAAAGCTCTGAAACAGTCATTACCAGAAGCATTGACATTGCAATGTTATGATCCCGGGGAGACAACTACCTAGGAGATAGATGCCTCACAGAAAGGCCTGTGAGTATGCATTCTGTAAAAAGACCAACTGATTGCATTTGCTTCAAAATCTCTGTCCATAACACAATGCAACTGCTCCAACATCGAGCAGGAAACATTAGCTTTAGTGTTTGGAGTCATGCGTTTTCATACCTAACTCTCCGGCAAAAGATTTGTGGTAGAGACTGACCACAAGCCGCTGGAGATGGCTTGGTGAAAACCATTGACCAGTGCACCGCCAAGATTGCAATACCTCTTGATAAAGATTGAAGGTTACAGCTGTGAGATTAGGTACAAGCCAGGTAACTTGATGATTGCATTATATACACTCAGCAGATTGCCTAACCCAGAGAAAACAGAAGATATATCCTTAGATATACAAATTGACTTCATTGACATTGAACTTGAAGGTATTCTCCAAATTGATCTGGTAAATTTTGTGCAATACAAATGCCAGCAGCTACAAGAAGAAACAATGAAAGATCCTACACTGCAGAAGCTGTGAAAAGCCATCATCAAAGAATGACCTGTTTCAATTCAGCATGTCCAGACATGTGAGACCATTTTGGCCTTATCGAGATGAAATAGTCATCTCCCGGGGAATCATTTTTAAAGGCAGACAGATTATCATAATGGAATCTTTGTGACCTGATATTCTTCAACAACTTCATCACTCAGACATGGGCATAGATTGGATGAGAAGGCGCACAAGATAGACAGTCTATTGGCTGGGTATGAACACTAACATTGAAGTAGTCATCAAGAAGCATGTCAAGAGCATATGCCAAGTCAGCACAAAGCACCATTGATTCTACATGAGGTTCTGACATATCCTTAGTCCAAAATCACTTCCAGCCTCTTTCATATCCATTTCACTGACTTCATCGACATCGGCGACCATTTTACCAAGTACCCTATTGTTCGACAATTAGTCGTTTGGTAGTACAGAACTTGAGTTTTGCTGAAAAAAGAGACATGTCTAAACTTTTCATCTTGCACTCATCAGGACACTCACAAGAATACCAATATAAGGAGAAAACAACAATTTATACGGTATGTATAAGTGGCATAACAAATTGTTATGTTACATCTGAGATTGGCATCTTTAAGTGCAACTATTCCATCAGCAGCATAACTCATATTTGGCAGAACAATGCTTAGCAATTTACTTATTCTTACTCTTTCTACTCTCTCAGAAACTAGAGAGCAACTTTTAAAACTGCAGGAGAAGATGACCAATATGCATGATAATGTAGGTATGGAATTGCCAAGTTTACATTTAGGACAAGTTCATATCCAGGATCTCACAGAAGGTACATGGCAACCAGCCGAGTGAAAAGGGTTTGTTCAGAAGCAAGGTCCTATGAAGTCATTACACCCAAAGATGCAATGGTGAGGCATAACTGAGGACAAATCGGATCCATTCTAGCTCCTCAACCACTGCGCAATGCTATTGCACCGAGGACAACATCCCAAATGCAACCAGGAACAACATCCAAGAATGACAATCCCACAGATCACTGTGAGCAACTAAAGCAACCTCCAGACAAGGTTAGCAGCACAAGATCTGGGCATACCAATGGATTACCTTTAAGCTTTAGAGACTCATAGATTCATCAGTTCTATGCACTAATGCAGTGGTAATTAAACATGAACATGTATAGTAAATAATTATACTTCTTTGGAAGGAGGAAAGTTACTTTAAAAAGAAAAGGGGGATGTTGTAATATGCCTTTAAGGGGTAAAGGAATGACATCACTAGAAAGAAAGCATGTCATGTGATCCAGTCTTAGTTTCACTTTTGCTTTGAGCTGAGCACACAGATAGCTTTGATGTCTTCAAGCTTTATACCTATGCATAATCGTTCACATGTACCTAGTCTTAATTAATGAACCCACAATGTGTTTACCCAATCCCTTATGAGCAATTGGCACCTTGTACCTTGTACAGTAAATAAGCCCAAGGATCTTCATTATAAGAACATGACACTTTGCCTCTAGTGATCGTGATTGTTTTAAGTTCCTCGGTCCCTTTTGCACAATGCTTTTCTACTATTCTTGGGATGCTTTCTGTGACTTCTGCTCTGAAAACAGGTACAAAATACTGAATAGAATACTGAAATACTAGATAGAAAAAACAACAACTTCCATGTATATAATGAAATATCCCACAGTGCTTCACAGGAACAAACAAAATTTGACACTGAGCCTAATACAAGGTTTTAGGACATGTGACCAAAAGTTTAGTCATAAAAATATGCTTTAAGGAATATTTTAAAGGAAGGGAGAGATAAATGGGGATGTTTACTCCAGAATTTAGGGCCTAGGCAGCTGAAGGCTGGTTTGACAATGTAGAGTGATGAAAACCGGGGAAGCACAAGAGGGCAGTGTTGGAGTAGAGTCTTCAGATGTTTGTAGGGGTGGAGGAGGTTACAGAGATAAGGACGAGTGAGGCTATAGAGGGATTTGAAATAAAGGATGAGATTGCCAACTCAGTGCAGATCAAGCAATGAATCTGTGGCCCTCCTTCTCTATGTGACTCAATGCTATGCCACCCAGGGACAAAAAAGATTGGGACCTGTAATTCCATCAGTTTGGGTTGGATTAGTTGAAGCTGGGGCACATTAAAGCTCCAGGCATTGGTGGCTGCAGTTTGGTTTTGAGCCTGTCAAACAGACTCCTGTTCACACTGCTTGGCTCCTCCTGGCTGGAAGTTCACCCAGCCCAGCCAGCAGAGAACTCGCTGCCGTGCATGTACAATGTGTGTGCAGAGTTCTCTTCCAACTCTTCAAAATTTAAATGTTTAGAGAGTGGAGAGAAGGGGAGTTCTGCTCTCTAAATATATAAATTGAACCAAGTCAAGTTTAAGAGGGATCAAAAGATCCCCCTCAGTTGCCAGTCAGGTATGCTGCCATAATGGATTTACACTCCATGCAGTGTTATCCCTTTCAGGTGGAAACCGTCCCCCTCCAGGGTCCTTTGGTAGTACAGAACTTGAGAGTATTGCTGAAAAAAGAGACATGTCAAAGCTTTTCGTTCTGCACTCATCAGGACGCTTTGCAAGAATACCAATATAAGTGGGAAACAACAATTTATACTGTATGTGAAGAGAGTGCTGATTGATTGGCAAGTGGACTCTGCTTGTTTGAATGCTTGAAGAACGTCTTGAAAAGTAGTTATTTACTCTTCCTACTTCAGTGTTGATCTTTTTCCAGAGATTTTGAATTTTTAATAATGAACAAGACTCAGTAGCAACAGTATGCTGAAAAAAATAATGATTTTACTCTATTTCATTGTAGAGAGATTTCCAACTAAAGGCAATTAACATTCGGTATAGAAGAGACTTCTCATAAGACTGTGTAATTTCCATTTGGCAGATTGAGCATGCTAATCTATCAGCAACAAAATGAAATAAAATTACATCTTTTCAGCGCTGGTTATTGTGCCGAGCACCATCAAACTTTTAATATCATAAAATTTTGATCTGTGGGACATTTAACTTTAAGAGGGCCATTCCTCACTATTTATGGAGCAATTGTGCTTTTACACTGCTTGAAGAGAGAAAAATAGGATTAAATTGAAACTGTGAGTGGGGTTAGCGGCAACAAAGCCCGACTGTTTGACAGGGTTTTAGATGCCACTCACTCATGTGATTTTGTTCAAATAATGTTTGTGCTCATTTTGATTGGGAATGACCAACATCAATTCTGGTGCTCAAAGCCATTTCTTGATGGATCCAAGTTAGGGAGGCCATTTCCCCAGAACTTACACTTAAGGAGTTAACAAAACATGAATGCTTCAAGAAGGAGAAGTTTGCCTGGAAAAGAGAGATCTGAAATGGTGCCAGACTTTGCCTTCTGAGACCACCAAAGGGACTGGTTAGTGCAATGTATTAGGTGTTGGCGTTTCACTTGTAGGATTGAAACCAAGCTTAACTCATATGGATGAAAGTCTTGTGAAGATCATATATTACTTTAGTGGGGGCCATCTTCACCTAGGTGACTGTGTGTCCCTTTTAATTTGAAAATAAATACATATCACTCAAAAAAGGTGCTAGAAAATGGAAAGGTCATTCTAGGGTTAAATTCTGAGATGGAAGAAAAGGCTGATTGTTGGTGAAACTAAGCTCTATTCCACATCTAATCTGTGCTACATTTGTTCCGGCAATTAGTGACCAAAATGGGAAAATATTTCATTTTCTAGCATTAAGTTCCTCACTTTATTAACAAGCATAAAAATCACCTGAAACAATATTTTTAAACAATGATGAGCTAATTTGTGCTGTAATAGGTCTTATAGTGTTAGCTCTTGTTTCATCAATGACCTTTCCTCTAATATAAGAGCAGGCGTAGGTCTGTTGATTGACCATTCTACAGTGTCAGCTCCTTTCCCAACTTCTCTGATGGTGAGATGGTACAGACCAGCTCCAGCAGCACTGGGACAACACCCATCTTTAGCCTGTCAAAGAGTGGATAACATTCCTGATTATAAATCACTATTTCCAACAAGAAATTCCATTAACTTCAATAGAAAACAAAATATTGCAGGATGTAAAATGGGCAGTCAATTCACCATCACCCAAGAACAATTCACATGAGCAATCCACAGTCAGTTCATAGTGACTTTCACTGCCTCCTTGCAGGAAGATACCTTGTTAGATCGGATTTCAGTTTTGAGTACTGGAAGATGTTGCTTTGGTGAAATCTGACTGTGGCTTGAAAGGTACAAAAGGGATTGATTCATGACTCCCTTTTCATCTACTTGTGAGAGGATTTCAGTCCTTTAATTTGCCAGGAAATGAAGCCCCAGGAATATCAGATGGGATATTGGAGTAACACCCAAAGGATAATACTGCTGATAACCCCCTGAGAATATGAAAGTATCAGGTCACTTCTGAGGCAATTTACCAAAATGATACCAGGGGTGAGGGGTTTCAGTGACCTGGAGAAACGAGAGAAGCTGGGGCTGTTCTCCTTAGATTGAGAAGGTTAAGGGGAGATTTAATACACTGGATAACAATCTGAGGGATTTAAAAAGATTAAATATGGAAAAGCAGCTTACACAGGCAGAACGTTAAAGACCAGAGGACACACAAGAGGTGGTACAGACACAATGGCCGGAATTTTTCGGCCCACCAGCCATTGAAATCTCCGTTCACATTGGCAGGACCGAAAGATCTCTCCGGCGTTAGGGGCTGGAAAATTCCGGCCAATGGGTTGAATGGCTTCCTACTGTGTTGCAAAATTTCAGGATAACCCAGGGAAGGGAAAATGATCCTACATTTTAGGGGTGAACTTTGACACAAAGGAAGTGATCAATGGAGGTGGCAGGAGGTGGGGCAGGGTTCAGCCACACTCCTATTCTCTTATCACTCGGAAGTATCAGGGGTGTTTCAATGGAGTATTTAAAGAAACTAAGAGGTTTGTAGCATTACAAATGTATGAAAAGAAAAGTGAGAGGTATCCAGACTTGCAATTTTTATTAGACAATGTAACCTTGTACACGCATTCCTCCTAGCCCCCTACCCAATGCCCACACCCATTCCCGCTGCCCCACCACAATCGTAGATGATACTAACCGGTGGGAGGGGCAAACAAAGTCAAAATATCTATGGTCAATCATAGGAAATACTGTTGGAAACTCCTCCGGACTCCCCAGGCTCCTTGAGACCATAATTACCAAGGATGAGTTACTTGATTCCCAATCCTACCCAGTATTCCGATCTTCCCCCCATTCCCACTAGTGCATATTGAATTACATAGAATTTACAGCACAAAAAACAACTCATTCAGTTGGTCCAAGTCAGTCTTTATGCTGCACATGAGCACCCTACTTCACCTAACCCTGTCAGCATAGCCTCATATTCTCTTCTGTCTCATAGATTGTTATGTCTTTCCATTAAGCGGATTGTTATCCTAATCATATTGAGAACACAGGACTACACAGAACTGGAAACAATTGCCTCCCTCCATTTGACCCAGCCCATCATTGCTACTGTAGATTTCTTACCTTACTTTACCTCTCAATAACCTTTTCTGTCAAAATTCTGTAACACCTGCTACTGCATCCGTGCTTACATTATTACTGTAAGCATGGCAAGGTGTCATATTCATGGCAGGTTGCCAAAGCATCACCTCTTCCTCCGTAAAGCAGTAGATCAAGTTAATTTATTTGAGAAGCCCACAGTTGGTGGGGTTTGCTGTCACTGGGAGTTCATTGTTTTACTGTGTTATCAGGCCAGAGTAGCTCACTCAGGGAGATGCTATCATGCTTGAAATCCCTCAGTCGCCTGATTCAGACTCTGTAAAACATGCTATTTTGGGTTAAACGTGAATGTCCATTTCTCACACATTGCAGCTGACAATTTTGGCGAGCTGTAAACTCTGCTCATGGAATTAATGAAAGTCTGCCTAGGGATGTTGCTCACAGGTTAAGGACAGGCTGACATGCTTTTTAAAAAAAGGAAGAAAAGAAACAATCTGAAGAAAGGCACCCGAAGATTTTTTTCAAATGCATTCAGATTTAATTTTGCAAAATCTATGTTTGAGTACCCACGAAACTGGGTGAAACATGCATTAGGTTCCCCCATTAGTCTGGTCCCCTCTCAAATTAGACTTCGCTACTTGTCAGCTTACTTCAAGAGTTTCCCTCTACTTCCCTAACACTGACTTCATCCCTTTGCGCCAAAAGGAGGAGCTCGCAAACTGTGAGATGCTGTAAGTTTGACAAGCCTGTCGCCCCACTAAGGAAAACCTTACGCTGTCACATATTTTCAAGATAGGTGGCACAGGCCAGGTAACGGGCTGTCATCGCACGTTTGACCCCACTTGAATTCTTTGATCCGCTGGGATTCTGGCTGCTGAAAGTTAACCTTCACAAAGGTGAAGGTGTTTTGCACTCAGCTGAACACAAACACTCTGCAGATCGCCAACAAAAACACTTTTAATGCTGCTGAAGTGCGAACGCCCACCCCACCACCGCTGCACCCCCCCCCACCCCCCGGCCCGCCACCCTCCAACAACCATCTCCCACCGAATCAGAGAGATTTCATTTAAATTGTGGAACAGTTTAAACAGTCATTGTCATAAATGATTAGTTTCAAGTAAAAAATTGCAAAACATTTGCTGAGTGATGGCCAAACATGCCAAGTATCGCTCATCAGGAGTGACAGTCTCCGCATTTGGTTTATGTGGCCTTGTTTGGAGGTATCCCACCGTTAAAAATAAACATTTCTCCATCTGTTTCAAAAGGCTTGTAATCTCAGACTGAGCAGAAGTGTCAATTGTTTGCAGTATCTGGTGTTGACAGCACAGGTTGTTGACAGACAGACAGACAAAGTTACTGAAACAATAATTTTCTGTCGCCAGTTTTTGAAGAAGCTGCTTTCGTTGCAAATCCTTTTCCATGGGCATTATAATTGGAAATGTCTGTTCCGTAAGGAAAGAATTTGCATGGATACAGCACCTTATCCTGTGCTCAGGATGTCACAAAACGCTTCACAGCAAATGAATGAATTAATTACTTGTGTTTGGTAACTTTTTTTATTCATTCATGGGCATCGCTGGCTAGGCCAACATTTATTGCCCATCCCTAATTGCCCTTGAGAAGGTGGTGGTGAGCTGCCTTTTTCAACCACTGCAATCTACGTGCTGCGAGTACACCCACAGTGCTGTTAGGGAGGGAGGCTTAAAAACATGGCAGTTGATTTGCACTTAAGAGGATCCCGTAGACAGAAAATGAGATGAATGACCAGTTACTTAAGCAGGCACGTTCATCCCTCTGTCCTAGCCAATCCTCAGTCAACATCACTAAAACAGATTATTTTGCTATTATCACTTTGTTGTTTGTGGGATCTTGCTGTGTGCAAATTTACTGCTGTGTGTTTCTTACATTACGACAGTGACTCAATTTCAAAAGTATTTAATAAGCTGTAAAACACTTTGTGATGTCCCAAAGTCACGAAAGGCATTATATCAATGCAAGTCTTCTATTCTAATTTGTTATTGATGAAAAGGTGTTAGTCAGGACATCAGGAAATCTCCATTCTCCTTTGAATCTGTGAAATATTCAAAGTCCACCTTAAAACAAGTGGGATTGAAGGCTGACAAGCCCCCTGGACTTGAAGGTCTGCATCCTAGGTTAAAAGAAATGGCTACAGAGACAGTGGGTGCATTGGTTGCAACCTTCCAACATTTCTGAGATTCTGGAAAAGGTCCAGTAGATTGAAAATTCACAAATGTAACATCGCTATTCAAGAAAGGTGGGAGACAGAAAGCAGGAAACTATAGGGTAAACTATTGGGAAAATGCTAGAATTCATTATTAAGGAAATAGTAGTAGGACATTTAGAAAATCATAATATAATCAGGCAGAGTCAACATAATCTTGTGAAAGGGAAATCGTGTTTGAAAAATTTATTACAGTTCTTTGAGCAGTTGATAAAGGCTGAGTTATTTAAAATCCCAGAGGGAAACTTTAAGCAACTGTCATAACCTATATTTTCAACTGGTATGTTTTGAGTTGCAGCTCTAACTTCAGGAATAAGACCACCAGTTCTTGAGAGGTTTTTATATCAAACTAAATGAAACCTTTATTAATTTACAACAAATTAAACATATACACATGGCTACAAATTACTACTATCATAACTTTTAACAAATTCCCAAATTAATCTCCACTAAGACAACAATAACCAATAGACTTAACCAGACACCAGGCATAGCATTTTCACTTTACAAATTCAAAATGAGGTACCTTTCAATTTGGTTCTTTTGCAGACAGTTGTAGGCTTACAGCTGCTTAGATGTTACATGCCTCTGCTTTGCACACACAAACTCCCTTCTGGTATATCTAGCACTCCTCTTTAAATGTAAATTCCCTTTGTATCACCAGGCCCTTTGAATACCTTTCATAGTACCAATTTTATTAGTAATATAAAAAAATGTTTGGTGTCCCCTAGCTGGGTGCAAGATTTCACTCCCACTCTTGAATGCTCTATTCAACAAAATGTAAATGTACCTCTATCTCTGTTTACATCTCAAAACTACAATACATCAAAGCACCCTGACTAGCTGACTTTAATCCAATTAACACACAGACAAAACCTCTATTTAAAAAAAATAATTTCCAATAACATTATATACATTAATAGTTTCATGACAGAGCACATAACTAGGAGGGTAGGTAAAAGGGAACCAGTAGATGTGGCACATTTGGATTTGCAAAAGGCATTTGATTACATGCCACTTAAAAGGTTACTACAGAAGATAGGAACTTATGATGTATTAGCATGGATAGAAGATTGGCTAACTAATGGGAAACAGTCAGGATAAATGGATCTTTTACAGGTTGGCAAACTGAAACTAGTAGGGTGCCACAGGGGTCAGTGCTGGGGCTTCAACTATTTACAATCTATAATAATGACTTGGATGAAGGGTCAGACTTATTGTAGCCAAATTTCTGATGATACAAAGATAGGTATTTCATGGCCGTGGGTCATAGCCCTGAATTACTTATGGATATATTGAAATGTTTAAATAAGACCTGTGTTTTTTAGGAAAAGGACATATAAGCAAAAGCTGGTTGAGACTGTAAAGTAACCACTTGCTGGAAAATTGCTATGTAGATTTCCTGACCAATTAGCCCAGAAAGAACAGAATGCCGTGCCTAAAAAGGTGTGACATAGCCTACTTCAGACAGAGAAACTTCAAAGGAAAAGATGTAATGCAAAAACTGAACCGTAATCTCCTGTGATTGCAGAGACAATGATAGCTGATTACCATCCTCTGTGTGTTATATCCCAGACAGTGGACATGAACTGAGTTGAAATGAAAGCAGATCTGGGCAAAAGGCATGTTTATTTTTTTCCCTTCCAGGTATACACAAGAAAAGGGGTTAAAAAGCTAACTGCAACCCTAGTTCTGAGTGCTAGCTTTGATGTTCCAGACCTGGTGTGTGAGGGTGTGCTGTGAAGGTCACAGTTGAAGAGCATCAACGAGGCATCCCTGCATTTGTAAGTAAAAAAAGTCCTCTCTCTCTGATAGCTGGAAGCAAGTCACAGGTCAGCAAAGCCAGAGTCAAGAAGAAAATAGGACAATTCCTTTCAGCTAACCTGCAGGACCAAGAACCTCCAAATCCACTGCTCAACTGCCAAAGTCAGCTCTAGCGCAATCACCCAACTTAACAGCCACAACATTTCACCATCTACTCCTCACGGACAAGCCAAAAGACTGATTTGTGTACCTTTTTTTAACCTTTATTTCTGGACTCGCTTCTCTTTTCTAATGTACATGTATGTGTGTTGCATTTTTTTTCTCATGTTTTAATAACTAATATTAGTTTCTTTCTTTGACTCTTTCTTTGACTCAAGAAAGCCTGGTTAAACTGGCTCCTTTTAAAACATAAACACATTTGGACTGGGAAAAGGTATCCACAAGGGAAGGGATCCTTTTTAAGTTAACCTTGTTGTGACCAAATGAGGGGGTTGAATAAAGAAGGGGAGCCAGTTCGTCCTTCTTCACCTGGGAGCATAACAATTTAGGGTACCACGTCCGGGATGATAACAAATTGTGGGACCTCGCCTAGGAACCAGCTGCAAAAAAAAGTAGGAAAGCAAATTGTACGGAGAATACAAAGACCCTGCAGGGATTTAGATGGAGAATAAGGTGGGAAAAGTGCGAGGTTATTCACTTTTCTGGTAAGAACGAAAAAAAACAGAATATTATTTCAATGGAGAGAAACTGCAGAATGCAATAGCATTTGGGGGATCTGGGTGTCCTTGTACATGAATCACAACAAGTTAGCAAGGCAAGTTAAGAAGGCAAATGGAATGATGGCCTTTATTGTAGGTGGGGGTGAGGTGTGGCAGGCCTCCCTTGGTATGTCAGCTTTCAGCAGAAACACTTCAGCAGAACGTTAACATAAACTGAGCTTCCAGATCTGGCTGATTCCCATTCCCACAAAGTAAGGAATGAGAGAGAAGGATAATTCCATCAGAATTAGATTCTGTACCAAAACAATGCCACAAAAGGTACCATGTGCTTGAGGTAGCTCAGCTGAGAAAGTATTAGCACGAATCTCAAAATGTCCCTGGTTCAAATCTGAATTTTTGCAGTCATCGTTTATTTTTGTTTCTTTCTTTGCGCCTGGTACTCAAGCTGCCTGACTTACACTGAAGTTATTTATGCGGCACTGTAGGGCTTGGTTTAGAATAGAGAGACATCAGGGATGGGAAATATTTATATATTCTGTATTTATCTTATTCTCTATCCCCTTCTGCCCTTTTCTCAAGGCTTTTGTTTTCCTTGGTGCTGGGTAAACATTCGTTTTGCAGCATTTGTCCTAAACTGAAGTCTTTTCCACATATCGGGGCTGTCAGACACGCTCTGCCTGTTTGTTACCGCTCGTGATCATTAACAGGAACGGGCTGAGTGCTAAAACTTTATCAGTAAAGGCAAGACAATAGAAAAGAATTCTGTGTTACTCCTGCCCAGTGACATACTCCAAAAAAAGACCAGCTTGACATTTTGTGTCAACGTGTTTTCTTCTAAAGTTAGGATTTTAAGTTTTGTGCAAACCCATGAACTTAATGATGAAACTGCTTTTTTTTCTCGCTCATTCATGGGCCAGGCCCCCATCCACCACCCATCTCTAATTTCCCCCGAGAAGATGGTGGTGAGCTGCCTTCTTGAACCAAAATGGAGAGAAGCTTAACCCCACAACCTTTTGTCAAACAGAGGTACTACCATCCGAACCAAACTGACACATCCCCACGCCCAACCACTTGAAGAACAAGGACAGCAAATGCATGGGAACCCCACCACTTGCAAGTTCCCCTCCAAGCCACGCGCCATCCTGACTTGGAAATATATCGCCGTTCCTTCACTGTCGCTGGGTCAAAATCCTGGAACTCCCTTTCTAACAGCACTGTGGGTGTACCTACACCACCATGGAATGCAGTGAATCAAGAAGACAGCTCACATCACCTTCTCAAGGGCAATTAGGGATGGGCAATAAATGCTGGCCTAGCCAGTGACACCTACGTCCCATAAAATACAAACATTTTAAAAAGCTGCTCAGATACTCCAAGCTGCTTGCTGGTTCCGTACAGCAGAGCATGGCTAGATTTCAGAATATCGGCAGGCAAAGTGCACACTTGGCGGAAAGTTTAATTTAGTGGGCTGTAAAGCTTCTTAGATGTAAGGTCTACAATATTCCACAGTGCTTCAAACCTCGAGGCTGTATAATCCAGTCAGCCCTCCTGTAGCCTGGAAAATTCTGCCTCAGACAGAGACTGCTTCAGTTACATGCCAGAACTACTGATCAAGTCAACTACTCTATCCAGGGGCTGACACTGCTTCAGTTATATTACAGAGCCACAGCTCCAGTCTGACAGCTTTCAGCACCAATGCTGTAATATAAACAGAAGACCTGTAGCAGTGTTTTGGAGAATGGCTTAGGGATCTTTTAATGTTCCAATCTTTGATAGGAGAGAAATTCTAGGCATTGGTCTTTAGCAAAGATACCATACTTAGTTCAGGTTCAATACGGTCTGAGTAAAGCTAATTAATACTGGCACTGGGCTGCTATGAATCACTGTTTCATGTAATCCCACAAGTTTAATAGCTCATCAACGGCTTGTAATTTCTATTAACGGATTTTTTGCTATTAGCAGGCACTGCCCTCATTAACAGGCAGTGTCCCTGTTAAGGAGCTCTGACACCATTAACAAGTCACAGCCCCATTAACAAGATGTTTTCCTATTAACAGGATGTGTCCCTATTAATAAGCTATTTCCCATTAAGAAGCTGTATGCGGTTCAGTTTTTACAGATGGAAAATCCAGTCGTTGGGCTTTGAAAGTCCCTTGATGGAGCTGTCAGGTTGGGTTAATGTCTGATTGTTCACTGCAAATGGTGGCAGGAAAATAACATGAACCATGTTAGGGCTGCACGGACAGTGTCAGTGAATGGCTCTGATTGACACAGAAGTTGACCTAAACTTCTGATGCTACTATTGGTTACTAACAGTACCAGATGTGTGCGGGTGAGACAGAAGCAAAACCATGAGATCCATGAGGGAATGCGTGCCATGGTCTCTGTTATAGAGGAGTCCATGTGGAGCATTAGCAATGCATTGACCCCCAGTGCTGAGCTCACTGCCTCCTCCATTGAGAAAGTGGCGATTCTCATGGAGACGCAGCTCCAGGAACAGAATCAGGGGTTCCTGGGGTTGTGCTCAGACCTGCAAGCCCTCACACAGGCAATGGCCTCAGGTGGTCAGTGTCAGTGTGGGAGATGGATGGGGCACCCAGTATCCCAGCTAGGCGTCTGTCCATCAATGGCGAGCAGGGAGGTCCAGAGTGACCTCACGTTGGCGCACAAGCTGCCTGTCATCTCTGCAGGCTCCTCTCAGGGCGCTTTGGATGACAGAAGTAGCTCCTCTGCCTCTCTGCCAGTGACCATGGCATCTGATGAGGCTGCGATGGCTGGGGAGAAACCAGCCATGGCACTGGCTGCTCCTTCCCAGGTGGGGCCAGCACAGGCTCCACTGGCCAGAGGATGACTGCCAAGGTCATCAAGGCCAACAAGACAGCACAGTCAGCAGGCTGCCAGTGAGGGGTGTGCACCTGGACGTAGCACTCGTAAGCGTACGTTAAAGGCACCTTGAGCACAAGAGGGACAGGTCACAGGTGATTTAAGTTCATTTATATTTACTTTATGTATACTGGTTTGGGATAAAAAACCAAAGAAGTTCATGTAAATAGTTAAGAATTGTCAAAATGAGATCAATTTTGCTTTTGTCATCATGGCTTAAGTATGCTTCCCCTTTCTATTTTATTGGTGCAGGGCACACCAGTATGTAATGCTGGATGTAGATGACTCTGAACTTTATTGCAAAGACACTGAGTGTCCTATGTGTTCAAATGAAAGGGTCCTTTCAGACATCCGGGATGGAGGAGGCAGCCTTGACGTGTGTTTGATTCAGACATCTGGGATGGAGGAGGCAGCCTTGACGTGTGTTTGAGGCTGATCTTTGGTAGCCTCGCTGAAGGAGTGTTCCCTCAGGCATCCCCGGTCTCCCTGCCTCCCTGGAGGTTTCCAAGGTCTGCCTCCACGCCCTCAGCGTTCTCCTCAGTGTGCTCCTCTTCCGACTCACTATTGGATTCATCCTCAGTGGCCTGTGCAGTTGCATCAAGATCCTCTTCCCCCAGTGGGTACCCCCTTGTCAGTGCCAGATTGTACAGAGTGCAGCATGCAACCATGATCAGTGACACCCGCTCTGGGGGGGTATTGTAGTGCTCTCTCTGAACGGTCCAGTCATCGGAAATGCATCTTGAGAAGGCCTATGGTCCTCTCTACTACTGCCCTTGTGGAGGCATGACTCGTATTATAACACTGCTCTGCCTCCGTTCTTGGGTGGCGGAGAGGCGTCACGAGCCACCTCTTCAAGGGATAGCCCTCATCACTCAGCAGCCATCCATCCAGTCGGGCTGGAGCACTGAAGATCCTCAGCATCTGGGAGTGTCTGAGGGTATAATCGCCATGGGACCTGCCAGGGTACCTTGCACAGACTTGCAGAATCTGCATCCTATGGACACACACTAACTGTACGTTCATGGAGTGAATCCCTTCCTGTTGGCAAAGGCACCCGGCTGACCCGCTGGCACCTTGATGGCCACATGTCTGCAGTCGATTACACCCTGGATGCAGGGGAGCCCAGCAATCGCTGCACAGCCTCTGGCTCACTCTGTCTGGCTGGCCTTGCCCATATGGTAAAAAATAAGGTCAGTACCCGCCTGAACAGATCTTCTGTCACCAGCTTGACGCAACTGTGGACAGCTGATTGGGAGACTCCACACAGATCCCCCACTGAGCCCTGGAAAGAGCCGGAGGCATAGAAGTTGAGGGCCACAGTGACCTTCAGAGCCACTGGCATGAGGTGTCCACACATACAATCGGGGCTGATCTCAGGCCCTATTGTCTGGCAAATGGAGGTCACATTCTCCCTTGAGAGGTGGAGCCTCCTTCAGCTTTGCACCTCGGTCATATTGAGGAAGCTGCATTGCTGCCTGTAAACCCTGGCAGCAGGATAGTGGCGTCTTCTGTGGCCCCTTCCACCTTGGACTACCTGCTGGCCCTGCGCCCCTTGTGCCTGCGCCTCTCCTTCCACAGGTCCCTCCCCTGGAAGCTGCACAGGGACACCTGGCCTCTTCTCCCTTCTGCCCCTCTCTTCCTCCTCAGAGGAGGTGCCTCTAGCGGAGACCACAATCCCCATTACCAGGGTAAGGGAAGGCGGCATGATACCTGGAAGGGTCCACACGGTCTGAATCCTCCAAGGGCCTTGCAGACAGAAATGAGTCCTGAAATGAAGCCTGGAAATGCTAAGAATGAAGCCCTGAACAGAGATGAGGCGGCCAAGTACCAACAAGCAGCAAACTATCTCCAAAGCTCCTCACTACTCACACTGCTGATGCTGCTGAACCTTTTAGTCCTGCCCTTGGACGAGGGTTGTGAAAATGTCGGCTGGCTGTCTGCCCGTTTTGCCCATGCGACGATCTAGAAATCACACGAGCAAGGAAAAATCGCTTTCAATTAATTAATTAATTAATAGCGGGCACCACTCCGGCACCTGTGCGCTCCCTCCGAGCGAAATATCGCGCGAGTGTGCAATGACGTCAGGACGCTTGCCCGGCATCATCATGCACTATTTTACTCCCGATCAGTTTGGGCGCGCTCCTGCCCACGGGACAAAAAACTCTGCCCTTGGATTTTGTACAGGAGCCTCAGTTTGTGGTTTAGATCCCCTTTTCAAACTGCACAGTGATATCTGGGTATTCTTTTAATTAATAAGAAATGTATTAATTAGCATTCCTCTGTGTGAAGAAGTGATATCCAATATTAGCCCTTGGCTACGAAACACTCTCATTTTCAAAATCCATAGATTTTCTCCCCTGATGATGTGGCTCGTTTAACCAGGACAGAATGAAGTCTCCATTGAAAAGGAGCCTGTTATCAGCAGGATCCAGATTTCAGCCTATGTGCTGGGGTCTGCAGTTGCTTTGATGGGGCCGGAATGCATTAGAATTTAAAGTACAATAGTTCAGCCTTCCCCAAGCGTGTCAATCTGGAACTCCCTGACAATCTGAAACTGAGAGTGCCAGAACACATTTCTTCCTGATTACTTGGCTACTTTTAACCAAATTCATGGTTACCACTTCTATTTGAGGGCAAACCATTATCACTGATGTGTGAGGCGGCTACCCATGGGAGGAGAAATTCATTTGCACAGCGGTGCTTCCTGAGACACTATGCTGATTTCTCAGAGTCAAACAGCATTCTTCATTGATCTCAAGTGTTAAGAACAGGAGGGGAATTAATTTAAACAGCCCTGATTTCTCCTCTCGCTACCCGTCCATAAACAGAAAGATGTTTTTGATTTCTGATTTCCCTCTTTATAAGTGGTGGCGTAGTTTCCCCAACACATCAGTTTGGACTGATCCAATCCTCTATTATTAACCCCGCAGCAACCTTGAGGTAAAGTAAGATAAGAGGGTTGGTTTATTTTATACACACACAAAATGGGGGAAGGGGTTTTGCAACATCCGTCCCTTTTGCACTCATACAATAAAAGAGGGATAAGAGAAAGAAAGGGGTACAGGGCAAGACCACAATAAAAATGAGTTATGGTTTCGCATGAGTCCAATGGGGTATTCCTTCAGAAGTTAACGGGCTGAAACTGTTGCAAGGGTGACCCGTCTTCCCAGATGCGATGACTTCCCCGATGGAGGAAGGGACGTAGAGATGAATGAGACTTATAAGCACAGATGCAGGAGATCTGATGTTTCTGAAGTTCACAGTGTAGATTAAGGCCAGGCAATTTACCTGGACAGTACCCTTTCTGCTGCTATCTGTGAGGTGGTAAAATGGTAGACTGCCTGTGTTTAATACCACACAGCAATATTATAGGTTCTAGCAGTTTGGCAGGAGGTCATGTGACATACCTGGGTTTTGGACAAAGGATGTACTTTTCCAGGTCTGGAATCTTGAGAAGCTGAATAGAGGAGACAGGGTCCTTTTGTCCTTGCAGACATACTGCCTCCATGGGTCAGAGCTCTGCATTAGATGTGAAAAGGGTGCATTTCTTTGGAATTTGATTTTCGCAGTCACAGGCGCATTAGCACCTCATTAAAGGTAACAAGGTCCCTGCTGGTTTCTGAAGGTTAGAAATTCCTCTGGTATGAGTCATGGCTAGCCAGGCATGTCAGGACATGTCAGGTTTGCTTTTATCTTATGTCAGGGTAAAACCCTTTGTCAATTTTTAAAATAAAATTAGAATGTTATAAAGTAGCTATGTTGATGTAGATATATATTTTCCTCCCTTCTTCAGGATGGGGCACAAGACATTAAGAAAGGGTATCACACAAAAAAAACTAGATTGGGTTGTGGCTTTGGTTCAGTGAGCAGCGCTATTGTTTTTCAGGCAAAAGATTGTGGATTCAAGTCCTACTCCAGAGACCGCAGCATAAAATCTAGGCTGATACCCCCAGCCTCACTGATGGGGGAGCTGTCTTTTGGATGAGATGTTAAATTGAAGCTCTGTCTGCCCTCTCATGTGGATGTCAGATGTCCCCCAACACTACTCCCAAAAAAAGGTAGGAGAGGTCTCCTGGTGTTATGGCCTATATTTATCACTCAGCAACATAAAAAAAAAACACATTATCTGGTCATTATCACATTGTTGCATTTGGACCTTCCTGTGTGCAAATTGGCTGCTGCACTTTCTACAATTACAGCAGTGACTACACTTTAAAAATACTTAATTGGCTGTGAAGTGCTTTGGGAGGCCCTAAGGTTGTGAAAGGCACCATATGAATTCAAGTTCTCCCTTTCTGTAGTTGAATAATAAAAAGATGCGTCCCTTTAAGTGTCAAAACACTGTGCAAAGGAATTCATTCAAAGCAATTCATTTTCAACAATATATTTATGCACCATATTCAATCATTCTTTTAGAAAATTGCCTGAACTCTGCTACACCCCAACATGGGAGCAATAGCCCTTGTACCGATGTGGCACTTTTCCATTTCCCGCACCGTTCGTTCACACACTTTCCTGAATGAGGTCACCAGTTTAGCACATTCTGGGCAGCTATGGTCTCTGGTGCACTGTCACCAACACCAGCACCAGGACATGGAGGCTTCAGGGTGGGACATCTGGAAGGGGGCTGGAGGGAGCAGAAGTCTAGGTAGATATTTTGGGCAGGGGGTAAGGTAAGAAGTAGACTGCTAGTGATAGGGGTTGCTGGGGGAATAGGAGGGGGTAGGAATAGAGGGGAGGGCAGTTTCAAGAAGCCAAGGAAAGCTAATATTAACACAAAGGGAAGGAGAGTGTCAGCATTAACTCAATAGATGTGGTCGTGGTAGTGGTGGGTGGGGTGGAGGCAGGGGCAGGTGGGGTGTGACGTTGACAGCATTAACTGAGGAGAAACAGTCATAGGAGGAGGAGGTCTACAGCACAGAAAAAGGCCCTTCAGCCCATCGAGTCTGCGCCGGTCAAACAAGTACCTAACTATTCTACTCCCATTTCCAGCTCTAGGCCCACAGCTTTGTATGCCATGGCGTCGCAAGTGCATATCCAAATACTTCTTAAAAGTTATGAGGGCTTCTGCCTCGACCACCCTTTCAGGCAGTGAGTTCCAGATTCCCACCACCCTCTGGGTAAAAAAATTCTTCCTCACATCCCCTCTAAACCTCTTGCCCCTTACCTTAAATCTTTGCCCCATGGTTATAGAGCCCTCCACAAAGGGGAAAAGTTCCTTCCTGTCTACCCTATGTATGCTCCTCGATTTGATATACCTCAATCATGTCCCTCTTCAATCTCCCCTGCTCCAGGGAAAATAACCCCAGTCTATCCAATCTCTCCTCATAACTAAAACTCTCCAGCCCAGGCAACATCCTGGTAAATCTCCTCTGCACTCTCTCTAGTGCTATAATGCAGATTCCAGAACTGCATGCAATACTCTAGCTGTGGCCTAACCAGTGTTTTATACAGTTCCAGCATAACCTCCCTGCTCTTATATTCTATGCCTCAGCTAATAAAGGCAAGTATCCCATATGCCTTCTCATTTTCATCCATCATTCATCACCCCTCCATCATTTTCACATGGTCCATCTCTGACACTTCTCTTCCCTTCCTTGACCTCTCTGTCTCAATTTCTGATGATAGACTGTCCACCAATATCCATTACAAGCCTACCGACTCCCACAGCTACCTCGACTACAGCTCCTCACACCCCGCTTCCTGTAAGGACTCCATCCCATTCTCTCAGTTCCTTTGCCTCCGTCGCATCTGTTCTAATGACGCTACCTTCAAAAACAGCTCCTCTGACATGTCCTCCTTCTTCCTTAACCGAGGTTTTCCACCCACGGTCGTTGACAGGGCCCTCAACCGTGTCCGGCCCATATCCCGCGCATCCTCCCTCACGCCTTCTCCTCCTTCCCAGAAACATGTCCTCACTTATCACCCCACCAGCCTCCGCATTCAAAGGATCATCCTCCGCCATTTCCGCCAACTTCAGCATGATGCCACCACCAAACACATCTTCCCTTCACCCCCCCTGACGGCATTCCGTAGGGATAGTTCCCTCCGGGACACCCTGGTCCACTCCTCCATCACCCCCTACTCCTCAACCCCCACCTATGGCACCTCCCCATGCCCACGCAGAAGATGCAACACCTGCCCCTTCACTTCCTCTCTCCTCACCGTCCAAGGGCCCAAACACTCCTTTCAAGTGAAGCAGCATTTCACTTGCATTTCCCCTAACTTAGTCTACTGCATTCGTTGCTCCCAATGCGGTCTCCTCTACATTGGAGAGACCAAACGCAAACTGGGCGACTGCTTTGCAGAACACCTGCGGTCTGTCCGCAAGAAAGACCCAAACCTCCCTGTCGCTTGCCATTTCAACACTCCACCCTGTTCTCTTGCCCACATGTCTGTCCTTGGCTTGCTGCATTGTTCCAGTGAAGCCCAATGCAAACTGGAGGAACAGCACCTCATCTTCCGACTAGGCACTTTACAGCCTTCCGGGCTGAATATTGAATTCAACAACTTTAGATCTTAAACTCCCCCTCCCCCCATCCCCACCCCGTTTCTCCCCCCTCCCTTTTTTTCAATAATTTATATAGATTCTTCTTTTCCCACCTATTTCCATTATTTTTAAATCTAAAACTAAAACCTTGTTAGTCTTTCCACCCCACCCCCACTAGAGCTGTACCTTGAGTATCCTGTCTTCCATTCTTAATTAGCACTTTTCTTAGACAAATATCACCACCTTCAACACCTCTTTGATCCTTTTGTCTGTGACATCTTTTGATTATCTGCTCCTATCACTGCTTGCTTATCTCCACAATCACCACACCCTCAACTTCTCTCTCCCCCCCTCCCACCCCACCTTAAACCAGCTTATATTTCACCTTTCTCCTAACTATGCTTCAGTTCTGCCGAAGGGTCGTGAAGACTCGAAACGTTAACTGATTTCTTCTCCACCGATGCTGCCAGACCTGCTGAGTTTTTCCAGGTAATTCTGTTTTTGTTTTGGATTTCCAGCATCCGCAGTAGCTTTTAGCTTTTTCCTTCTTAACCACCTTATCTACCTGTCCTACTACCTTAAGGGACCAGTGGACATGGACACCAAGGTCCCTCTGATCCTCTGTACTGCCCAGGGTCCTACCATTCATCCCGTGCCTTGTTTGTCCTGCCCAAGTGCATCACCTCACACTTAGCCGGATTAAATTCCATTTGCAACTGATCAGCCCATCTGACCAGCCTATCTACATCCTCCTGTAATCTAGGGCTATCCTCCTCACTATTTACCACCCCACCAATGTTCTTGTCATCCGCGAACTTATTGATCAACCCTCCTACCTTCAAGTCTAAATCGTTTATATATACCACAAACAGCAAGGGGCCCAACACCGATCCCTGTGGAACCCCACTGGACACGGGCATCCAGTCACAAAAATATCCCTCGACCATTGCCCTCTACTTCCTGCCACTTAGCCAATTCGCCAAACTGCCTTGGATCCCATGGGCTCTTACCTTCGTTATCAGCCTCCCATGCGGGACCTTATCAAAAGCCTTGCTGAAGTCCACGTAGACTACATCAAATGCATTGCCCTCAGCTATGTGCCTGGTCACCTCTTTGAAAAATTCAATCAAATTGGTCAGACATGATCTCCCCTTAACAAAACCATGCTGACTGTCCTTGATTAATCCCTGTCTCTCCAAGTGTAGATTAATTCTGTTCCTTGGAATTGCTTCCAATAGTTTCCCCACTACTGAGGTTAGACTGACTGGCCTGTAGTTCCCTGGTTTATCCCTTCCTCCCTTTTTGAACAACGGTACCACATTGGCTGCCCTCCAGTCCTCTGGTACCTCTCCTGTGGCCAGAGAGGTATTGAAAATTATTGCCAGCGCCCCTGCTTTCTCCTCCCTTGCCTCACTCAACAGCCTGGGATACATTTCATCCAGGCCTGGCGATTTATCTACTTTTAAGCCTGCTAGACGACTTAGAACCTCCTCCCTTTCTATGCTAATTTCTTCAATTATATCACAGTCCTTCTGCCTGATTTCCATACCCCCGTCATCCCTCTCACTTGTGAACACCAACACAAAGTATTCATTTAGAGCCCTACCTGCGTCTTCCGGCTCCACACACAAATTACCACTATGGTTCTTAATGGGCCCTACTCTTTCCCTAGTTATCCTCTTAATCTTAATGTACTTGTAAAATAATTTTGGATTTTTCTTTATTTTACCTGCCAATGTTTTTTCATGCCCCTTTTTGCTCTCCTGAATTCTTTTTTAAGCTCCCCCCTACACATTCTATGCACCTCTAGGGCTTCCGCTGTTTTGAGCCCTCGGTATCTGCCATAAGCCTCCCTTTTTCTCTTTATCCAATCCTGTATATCCCTCAACATCCAGGGTTCCCTGGATTTGTTGGTCCCACCCTTTATCTTTACTGGAATATGTTGGCCCTGTACTCTCCCTATTTCCTTCTTGATTGAGCCCCACTGCTCTGATGCAGATTTACCTAAAAGTAGCTGCTCCCAGTCCACTCTGGCCAAATCATATCTAATCTCATTAAAAATCGGCCTTCCCCCAATTTAGAACTCTGATTTCTGGCCCATCCTTGTCCTTTTCCATAACAACCTCGAATGTAACGAAGTTATGATCACTATCTGCAAAATGTTCCCCATTGATACCTCTACCACTTGCCTGGCTTCATTCCCTAAAATTAAGTCCAGGGCCACCCCCTCTCCTGGATGCATTTTAAGAATTCCACTCCCTCTAAATCTATCACAGCATAATTAACCCAGTTAATGTTGGGGAAGTTGAAATCCTCCACTATTACTTCCCTATTATTTTTACACTTCTCTGAAATTTGCTTACATGTCTGCTCTTCTATTTCTGCCTGACTGGGGGCCTATAGTACATGCCCAGCAATGTGATTGCTCCTTTTTTTGTTTTTCAGTTCTACCCATATGGGCTTCATTTGAGGATCCTTCTAAAATGTCATCCCTCCTTACTGCTGTAATTGATTCCTTGATCAATATTGCGATACCCCCTCCTCTTTTACCTCTTTCCCTGTCTCGCCTGAAGACCCTATATCCTGGAATATTGAGCTGCCAATCCTGCCCCTTTCTCAACCATGTCTCTGTGACAGCAATGACATCATACTTCCACGTGTTAATTTGTACCCTCAACTCATCTGCCTTATTTGTCAGACTCCTTGCATTGAAATAAATACCATCCAACCTTGTCAAACTCCCTTGTGCCTTAACTGGTCTATAAGTTCTATGCCTTCCAGACTCACTTGCTCTCTCTTCTAATTTTGGCTGTGCATCGCCCTCTGCCGAACCTCCTCTCAGGATCCCATCCCCCTGCCAAGTTAGTTTAAACCCTCCCCAACAGCACTAGCAAACCTCCCCGCAAGGATGTTGGTCCCATTCCAGTTCAGGTGCAACCCGTCCGCCTTGTACAGGTCCCACCGCTCCCAGAAACAGTCCCACATGCCAGGAATCTGAAGCCCTCCCTCCTGCAACAGAATTAACTCGGGTGGGGGGAAAATGATAGCATTAACTGGGCGGGGAGAGTGACAGCATTAACTGGGGGTGGGGGGTGGAGGAGACACCGTTACTGAGTGGGGGAGTGACAGCATGAACTAAGGGGTGAGTGATGGCATTAACTGAGTGGGGGAGTGACACTGAAGTGGGAGTGACAGCATTAACTGCATGCAAGAACACTGAGTAGAATGGACAAAGAAGACCAGTGACCCTCATCATTGTATCTTCCAGAAAGAGCCAGCAGCAAAGAGGTTCAAGTTGAGGGGCAGCTTCTCACATCCTGTCCAACACCCGGACTGCAACCCTCACAGCTACCACCTTATTGATCGTCAACACATCTACATACCAAGGCCCATGATTTGTATAAGGATTCGAAGCAATCCCTCCCATCAGGAGCCAGCGATATGGCCTACCTAACTGTGTCTTAATCACCTTAGTACTGGTGCTGGCCACTGCAAGGCCCTTATTCAGAAGTGGGGGTATGGCCTGTCGACTGCATCCCAAACAATGAAGCATCTCTTAGAAAACCCTTTCCATATGTATTAAATATTCACTAGTTGTTTTTTAAAACAGACACACAACTGTCCAGGTGCCAGGCAAGGTTCTTTTTTTGTTGAAGTATGTGGGGCTACATTGGATATCCCCAAAATTGGGAGTGGGGATCAACATGGGTGATTAACCTCCATATGTTCAAAGTGATGCAGGCACCCTGCAATCGTCATGCTGCCCGCTGATTACATTGATAGCAGCATGCAGCCCAATGCACTGTTGAGTGGCTGCATGTCTCAGCAGGGGGCCCAAGTTTGTGCAAGGCTAACACTATGTAAAGCTAGAACACACGTCTTAAAGGTGCATTCTAGCTGCAGCAGGGGCTCAGAGCCGTGAAAGGGGATCAGAGACCAGAACCTGGAGAAATGGTGCAACAGGCTAGAGGGCATGTGCCAAACTTCTCCAACGCACTGCTGCTCTCCGTGCAGGAGGTGCACAGGATGAGAGAGGTCTTCTTTCCACAGGGATCAGGAGCCCTCCAGGTCAATACTAAAGAAGGCAAAGGGCTCAGGTATCCATTATTGTCACTGCCTGCAGACTAGCCCCAAGAACCTGGATGCAGTACCGCAAGGAGTTTAATGACCTCACATGAGTGGTAAAAGGACAGTGAAAGAATTGTCACATGCCACACCCTGCCAACTGTACCACTAACCTGGCATTACTTCATTGCTTCATTCACCACACCCCCTTCACTGCTTACCAATAATCTCCATTTACCAAGACTCGTTCCTCAAACTCAACCTCACCATACCCTCACACATTTATCATTGCTAGAAGCCGCACAGTCAAATCTCACAACCTACACACGCTGTCAGCTATTCAACTGTGACAGGCACATCAACCAAACACATTGCACCACATTCACTGTCACACTTTCCTGTCCCTTGCAAGAGAAGGTGGTTTTAACTGGTGGAGGACAGGCACGGCTACATGTCCTCACCCCAATGGAGGAGACGTTGCTGGAATTAGTTGGTGTGACACTGACTGAGACGATGGTTATCAGCGGGACTGAAAATATTGAGGTTGAATGTGTGTTCCCACCGAATAAACCTTCTCATATTCCACTTCTCGCCTGCAGCCAGCAAGCTGATTTACAAGCTACAGATGGCAAGAGCACACACTCAAAGCCTCCCACCCCTTCCCTCAATCCAACCCTACCCTCTTGCCTTTCTCCTTTCAGATACCCAAGAACTGCCACCTGGTCGGGACAGGAGCAAGGAAGAGAAACACCATCAATTGGTCTCACATTCAGCTCAGATACTTACACTGTATGACCTTTAGACAGCCGCATAGAGGTGCAATCTGCATGCGGTGAATCAGCGGGCATAAGTGACCTGTAGCCAGGATAGGAGGAAAGGATATTAAGGGTACCATCTTGCTGGAAAGGTCCGCTACACAGAACTCAGGTAAGACTTAATGGGATGGTCCCTGGAAAAAGGCTGCTGGGCATGCTGGCAGAAATAATTGATGCATTTGCAGCCAGTCGCTGAGCCTCATGTCATTGTTAAGGAGCATGGAGGAAGCTGGCTGCAACTTGTTAGAGGGCTTTACACAGAGCTTGTATCCCATCCTTTCCAGTGTGGAGGTGATGGAAAACTCCATGAGAACACTTCCGGACGCACTCATGATGCAGTATCAGATGACCAATGCCTCCGCTTCCATTGCAGCACTAGCAGAAGCCAGGCAACATCTCAGTGTTGCAGTGGAAGCTCAAACTGAGGTCATGGAATTTCTGTTTGATGCTATGAAAGCCCAGCTTGGTGCCATGCAGGCTCACACTGTGGCCATCATGGCTGTGGAGCACTGTGGAGTGCTCCAACTGCCCCCTGGGATTGCCAAAGTGCTACAAGAATGGTGTGGCAGTGGTTCCTTGGAGCACAAACCTGCTATCCTCTCTCAAGATGACAGCATTCATGCTCCCACCACTGTAACTCCACCAGCATCCCTGCTGTTGCTTGTCAGCCAGCCCAGGCTGTGACCACCCTATGCCAAGATGGCACAGTTGGAAGCTGGACCTTCTAGCCCCGGAGCCACTCAGGGTCATCCTGCAAGGCGATTTGAAGACTCCCTCACTGAAAGTCAGTAGCCTTCCACTAGCCATTCTCCAGCCTCTGGGGTAATATTGCATAGGTGCAATAGGGCAGACAAAGACAATTGCAAAAAAAAGTCCTAAGGTAATGCAAGGGTAATAGTTGACGTTAGTATGGAATATTGGATGTTTTGTTGGATAAAGTCGACGTGGAATGGTTATTTTGGGGTGGCATCTGTTTTATGATTGAACCAAGAGATTGCTGTGATGGTCTATGACAGAAGGATGAAGGTGTGGAATGGGGAGCTGAGGCTGTATTCTCAGGAATGGGAGTTGAGTGTTGTGCTCATGGATAGTCCATCTGAAACATTTGATGGCTGCTCCTTCCCTGCCATTAATACTTCCTCAGCTGCCCGGTAAATCTCTGGTGGCAAAAGTTGTACTCTCATGCTGGTTGGGTTGTGGAGAATGTGACGGATTACCGCAAATCAGAACACCTCCTCCAACAAGAATTGGAGGACTTCCCCAAAGCAGGTGAAGCAGTCGAATCATTGCTTCTGCACCCCAGTTATATTCCAGATTGTAAAGAGCATACTGAGCATGTGCAAAAGAAGCTATGTCACAGTGATGTCACTCACTAAGAGAGGGTGTCTGAGTAGCATCTCAAAGGGCAGCTCTAGCTATATGTTAGTCTTATATAGCCTTTGTAAATAGTTTGCATGTAAATAAATGTATAGTTGGCAGCAGCCAGAGAAACTCCCCTTGAAGGCATTGAACGCCATTTTCCAATGTCCTCACAGTGAAGTGAAGAAGGTTAACAGGCAGAAAGAATGCTCCATCCTGATTGCGCAGTGCCATGGGTGTGGCCAGTTAGGCCATTTTAAAGCAGTCTGTCATTCCAGGAAATCTGTGTTTGCCAGACAGAAGGAGAAATTGGTTATAGAGCATCCATTCTAGACATTCCAGACCTTGACAACCAGAAATCAAGGAAGATCAAAACCAGTTTTGGAGCGCTGATATCGAGGTCAATGGGCATCTGACTGAAGTCAAGCTAGATTCAGGAGCTGGTGCCTCAGTGCTATCTGACAGGGTTTCATGGCTGAGTAAAGTGACACTGCAACTGGCCTCTATTCAACTCCAAGGTCATGGGAAACCAAGTTAAATGTTCAAGGCCAGCTAGAGATAGAGTAATTCCTGAACATTGTACGATATCAAGGATCTGTTGAGCAGAAAAGTTGTACAGCTCTAAACCGGCTTCTAAAAATTGGTGAGGTCAATGCAAAGACACAGGATAATGGAGGGAATTCCCCACACTCTTTATAGGCTTGGGTAAGCTGAAGGCCGTGTATCACATTATACTCAAAACACATGCTAAGCCTCTTCGTCTATTTACACTAAGGACTGTCCCACATCCACTTCTGAAAAGGGTCAGGAGTGAGATTGAGGCGATGCTGCAACAAGGAGTCATTTCACCCATAACTAAACCAACCTGGTATTGCTCTGGTATGGGACCTGGCCCGAAGCCTAATGTCTCCATTGATATCTGTGTTGATCTAACACAACTGGATGAGAACTTAACATAAGAACATAAGAACTAGGAGCAGGAGTAGGCAATTCAGCCCCTCAAGCCTGCCCGCCATTCAATACGATCATGGCTGATCTCATTTTGGCCTCAACTCCAATGAGAACTTGGGCAAACTTGTCAAGAGTGCCATCTTCACCAAACTTGACACCAACAGCAGGTTTTGGTAGCTGCCATTGGGCCAAGAGTTGAAATTCTTAACTACTTTTGTTACACACTTCAGATGGTACTGTTTTAACTGTCTGCCACTCAGCATCATCTCAGTCCCTGAAATATTCCAAAGGACAATATCCAGTGTACTGGGGGGCATTGACGAAGTTATCTGCTACATGGATGACATCTTGATCCATAGGTCAATGAAGTAGGAACACAACAAATGGATCAGGGAAGTCTTACTAATGCTGCAAGAGGCTGGCCTGATGTCCAATGATAATTGCGAGTTTTCTAGGCCCTTGATAAGGTTCCTAGGGCACATTATCCCAGCAACTGGGATTACTGCAGCAATAATGGAATTCCTATGACCTAGAAATGTAACAGAGCTTCAAATGTTTATGGACATGGTCAAACAACTAGACCAATTTCTGCCTCACTTAGCCTAGATAAATGAACCCTTCAGACATGTCGCTGGAGTTTAGAAGGATGAGAGGAGATCTAATTGAGGTATATAAGGTGCTAAAGGAGATAGACAAAGTAGACGTGGAGCAGATGTTTCCCTTTTTGGGGCATTCTAGAACGAGAGGCCATAGTTTTAGGCTAAGGGGTGGTAGATTTAAATCAGAGGTGAGGAGGAATTACATTTCTCAAAGGATCGTGAATCTGTGGAATTCACTACCTCAGAGTGCAGTGGATGCCGGGACGCTGAATAAATTTAAGGAGGAGATAGACAGATTTTTAATTAGTAATGGGTTGAAAGGTTATGGGGAGAGGGCGGGAAATTGGAGTTGAGGCCGAAATGAGATCAGCCATGATTGTATTGAATGGCGGGGCAGGCTCAAGGGGCTGAATTGCCTACTCCTGCTCCTAGTTCTTATGTTCTTATGTTTTACAACTGGACCAGGCATGGTGCTGGACTGAGCATGAACAGCAGTCGTTCGAACAAATAAAAAAGGATGTTACCATTCTCAGAGGCCCTAGGCCACTACAACCCAAGCTTCCCATGATTGTGGCAAACAATGCATCTGCAATAGACAGGGAGTAGCAATATTACAGGTCTAAAGTGATGGTAAAAGCAGATCTGTTTACTATGCATCCATGTCAGTAACCGAGACTGAACAGCGCTATATTATTATTGAAAAGGAAACCCTTGTAATAGCTTGGACATGTGAGAAATTCTCTGATTATGTATTGGGCCTCCATTTTAAGATTGGAACCTATCATAAGCCATTAGTAACATTGTTAAACACAAAGAAAATCACAAAGATGCCGCCCAGGATTCAGCGATTCCGGCTCAGACTCACATAATAGCACACAACTACGGAGCGCATACAGGGTAAATATCGGACTATGACCGATACCCTGTCCAGGATACCCACCACTTATCCAGTATATGAAGACAAAATTTTCATAGCAGAAATGGCAGCCTTTCCTATTAGATACTTGCTGGCAACAGACCAGAAGTTGTGTGAATTTCGGATGACCCAAACACAAGGGGCAGAATTTAGCTCTCGATGAGCGAGCGGGCCCCACCAGCTTGGCGGCGGGCAGGCAGCCGACCCCTGCCGCCAAAACGGGGCCCGCCGCCATTTTGAGTGGGCAGGCCAATTAAGGCCCGCCCAGCGGCCTGCATGACAGGAAGCGCCTGTGTGGGGGGGTCGGGGGGATAGGGATTCCCCATCTGTCAAAGTGTGCACTGCTCCCTGAGGCAAAGTGCTGTCTCAGGGAGTTTACTGACAGGTAAGAAAAGTCAAAAATAGAGAAATATTAAAATTATTAACATGTCCCCCTCATGTGACAATGTCACACGAGTTGGGACATGTTAATAAGAAACACATAAAAGTTTATTAAATTTTTAAACAACGGACATGAAACTTCATCCCGCCAGTGGATGAAGTTTCATGAATAATCTGGAGCCCGCTGGGGCTCCTGGCCTGCCCGCCAACCTTAAGCTTGGATGGGCAGGGTCTTTAACAAGGTTAATCAGCCTGTCAATGCCTTAATTGGCCATTGACAGGTCGGTGGGCAGACAGCTGATTTCGCTGTCCACCTGCCTTCCTGAAGATTTAAATGGGTCGGGGGTTCCTCCCGACGTCATCCCGCGTCATTTTCCCCTTGGCGGGCGGGCCTCGCCCTCAAATCACCGAGGGGAAAATTCTTCAGAAGATGACGAGTACACCCAGATTCGCATGTACTGCCTGGACTGATGGCCCCGGTACACCTCAAGCAACACCATCCTGAAATAATATTTCAAACAGTGGAACCCCTTCAGCATTGTAAATGACCTCCTGGTGCATGATAAAAGAGTGATGATATCATGAGCTCTCTGCCCAGAGGTCCTCCAGAAGATTTTGGTATAACTAGATGTTGAGCCAGGGCACAGCAGTCTGTATGCTGACCAGGGATTTCACACTGTATTGAACAGATGGTATCCAGTTGTGTCACCTGGTCAATCCAGAGGAAGGAGCAGAAAGAGCTGCTCCTGCACTCCTCCTTCCCATCAAGGCCTTGGAAACTCTTTGACAAGGATTTGCTTGGCTAAAATGGGAAAAGCTTTCTTCTAATGGTTGACAATTATTCCTGCTGGATAGAGGTGCTAAAGCTCCATGGTCGCACCTCTGAAGCCTTTATTACCACCTGAAGAAAATGTCCTCTGCACATGGCATTCTGGACATAATCATCTCTGATAATGGACCACCGTTCGCCAATGAGTGCTTTCAATCCTTCGCAAAGTCATATGGACTTGTGCACGCATTATTGGAAAAAACAAAAAGATTTTTCTTTTCCCACCTATTTCCATTATTTTTAAATCTATACCTGTAATGCCCTGTCAATCTCTCCACCCCACCCCCACTAGAGCTGTACCTTGAGTATCCTGCCATCCATTCTTAATTAGCACATTTTCTTAGATAATATCACCACCTTCAACACCTCTTTGTTCCTTTGTCTGTGACATCTTTTGATTATCTGCTCTATCACTGCTTGCTTGTCCCTACAACCACACCCCCCCCAACTTCTCTCCCCCTACCCGACCGCCCCCCCCCCCCCCCCCCCCACCAACCACCTTAAACCAGCTTATATTTCACCCTTCTCCTAATATTACTCAGTTCTGTTGAAGGGTCATGAGGACTCGAAACGTCAACTCTTTTCTTCTCCGCCGATGCTGCCAGACCTGCTGAGTTTTTCCAGGTAATTCTGTTTTTGTTTTAGATTTCCAGCATCCGCAGTAGTTTTTTGTTTTTATAACATTAGATGCTAACTGACATCACAATCTGCCTCCTCTGCATTCTTTGGGTGCACTTACGTAATACCCAGGCTATCACAAGATGCCATTCCTACACCGTCCTGCACCAGAAGTGAGCAAAAGTGGCACGGACACATCTTGGCATTAAATGGCACTTGCACTGTCTCTATGGACCCAAATGTTGCAGCCATTAAAAATTCTCCTGATTTATTTACTAACAGGCAGAAGATGCTGTGTATCATTGTGACAAAGTGTGTGAAGATATATGAGGCCACCTCAATATAACATTGTTCTTCCATGTACCATCACTTATGGTGGATCACTTGTGCTTTTTGTGTAACTGCTTGCTGTGATGTATGAACAACTGTATAGGGCTTTATCTTTCTGGCTTTTATAGCCTCCCAAGATTTTCAGATACACTGGCAAGACATTGGTGTCAATAAAACATACTGCTGCTTGCTTTGTCACTCAAAGGCAAAAATGTGTTTCTTTTAATTAATCCCATCTCCACAGGCATCATTTTAATGACAGGCTTTCTAAAAATGACAAGGGATACCTTTGCATACTAATGCTGCAATATTACAAGTTCTATAGATCATGCAAACATTGATTTTAAGGTGTGACTGTAGTTTTTACATCATTTGACCCATATCAAAGTTTGGATTCCAAAGATTTATTCACTATCCAAGTAGCAAATATTCCAGATGCAAAGGATTTATGCTCTGTCGTAGCTTACACCTTTCTGATATTTATTATGCATCTTGCATTCAATGCACAGTTAGATTTTCAACTTTGCTTATCCCCATTTGCACCACCACTAGCTGGATTAGCAAGATGCAGAGTGCAGACATCCCATTCATTAGGTCAAGGCTCCCAAATGCTTTACTTTGGTGACTATCAATAGACCCAGACTTTCAGATCACAAATCTCCTCAAATGATCCATCTAGGTCCCAGCTAGAGTCAATCCTCAGATGAAGAACCATGGCCTTCTCCATAAGGAGAAAAAAATAAAGCCCAATGGAGGGAAATGAAGGGATACATTTAATGACATTGGGGTTCCAACTTCAAAGCATGCCTCAATTCAGGTCAAAACAGATACACAGGTGACAACATTTAGGAGTTTGATACACAGTGGGGATGGAATAAGGTGCAGACCAGTTCAGTCAGAAAACTGAACATAGAGCATGCACAGCCAGACACATGGTTGACACATGCGTTGTTATGTTATTGTGCTATTTTGCTCATTCTTTCATGGGATAGGGGCATCGTTGGCATGGCCAGCATTTGATGCCCATGCCTAATTGCCCTTGGTGATGATGAGATGGTGATGAGCTGCCTTCTTGAACTGCTGCAATCTGTGTGGTGTATGCACACCCACAGTGCTGTTGGGGAGGGAGTTCCAGGATTTTGGCTCAGTGGCAGTGAAGGAATGGTGATATATTTCCAAGTCACAGTTACAGTACATGTCTCTTTATAAGTGAGCAAGTAAAATCCCAATTAATGCCCTCCACCTGCATATAATGAAACAAAATTGATAAATAATTAAGAGTATGAACTCCCACACTGCTATTGAAAAGCAATAGGGTATTTCTACCTGGTGTGCTGCTCAACATCTATCCCAAAATTAACTCATTAAAAAAAAAGGGATGGTCTAATCATTTTCACTTGTGAGACCTCACTGTGCATAAATTGAATATAGTAGCAGCTCATTTTTGAGTATGTCCAAGCTCTAAGTGATCTCAAATCTCACATTTTTTTACAGCTGAAGCTACACTAAGGAATTTGATTGTAGTGGAGGGAGTGTGTGAGCTGCTGCCCCACTCAGATGCTTTCACGTGATCCCTGAGGCAAGGAGGATCCAAGATGTCTGTGTAGCTTTGCAGTTGCAGTGGATTACCTACAAAAAGTGTTTCTCTGCTTTCACCCTGTGCTGCAATCCACTGAGAGTTGCTAATCACAGCTAATGCAATGATATCACTATAGGGAAAGCAAGGGGGTTGGCCCCAAGAACTACCTCAGCCGATACAGGCATTGAAGCCATGCTGCTGGCATTATTCTACACCAGGCTCTTAGTCAACTGAGCTAACTCACCCACTTTCAGCTGTTTTTCCTACATTACAACAGAGACTGCACATAGGAACATAGGAATTAAGAGCAAGAGGAAGCCATTTGGCTCTTCGAGCCTGTTCCGCCATTCATTAAGATCATGGCTGATCTGGTTGTGGTCTCAACTCCACTTTCCTGTCTACCCCATAACCTTTGACTCCCTGTCTAGCAAAATCTTTCTAACTCAGCCTTGAATCAATTCAATTTATTTACGAATTCAATTTGTAAATGAAAAAAAAACAAGGTAATTAAGTCAAAATAAATAAATACATCAGAAGTACTCCATTGGCTATTAAGCACTTTGGGCCACCCTTGAGTTCTGAAAGGTGCTTTAAAAATGCAGGTCCTTCCTTTACCTTTTTAAACCACAATTTCATTCCAACAAACTGATAGGCCAGGGTTTTGCCCTCAGCGGGCGGGCACGGCAGGGGTGAGCAGGAGCGGTCAGGAAGCCAACCGCTGCTCACAATCAGGGCCCAACCGCGATGTCACGCTGGCCGACCAATTAAGGCCTGCCAAGCGTGAAACGCGCATGGCAGCGCTCAGTGCTGCCTGTGTGGGGCAGGAGGAGAGGGAGGGGGAGGAGGGCGAGCGGGGAACTTCACGCATGCACACAGGGAAAGCTCCCTGAGGCAAAGAGCTGCCTCAGGGAGATGAAGATTGCTGAAAATTAAAAATAAAGACTCTGCCATATGAGCAGGGACATGCTATTAATGAAATATTGAAATTTTAATTTTATTTTTATTTGTTGGTCATCCCGCCCGTGGGTGAGGTTTCCTAAAAAATCCAAAGGCCGCTTGGCCTTTTTGCCTGCCCGCCAACAGGCAGTGAAAAAAATGATTCAATTATTACTTCAAAGGACTTAATAAGGCCTTTTAATTGTCAGCGGGCATGCTGCTGACTGACTCCTGCGCGCGCCCGCTGACTGAAATATTGCACAAGTGCGCAATGATGTTGTGATGCTCACCCAGTGAGTGAAAAATTCTGGCCATAAAGTCAGAATCATGAATTAGCAGTGGGAGGGCTGTGGATGCCATTGCCTTCGGTTTTGTCCCTGTTACACCAAATCAAAAGCCAGGGACTGAGTCATTAGGATATTAGGGCGGGTGTCTGGAACAGGAGCAGCACTGCAGAGGGGGCCATCTTATGGAATTGGAAGGCACTTGGAGTGGCACCTCCCTGGGAAGTAGTGACAGGCTGGCTGAGTTGACTAATGCATGCACTTTGAATATGTTCTTAGTTGGTCCCTTATTAATGGTCCCAAAATCAATCTTTCTGTGATTGTTTGCTATTTGCTTCCTTCTTAGTGGGGCCTGTTAGGGATTACCTGGTGAAATTCCTTGGGGAGGCACTTTTCAAACCTACTTCCCCCCACTGCCAACCCCCCCCACCCTCCCCACCCCCACCAACACACACACATACCACCCGCCTTCTCCAGGATACACCTTCAAACTGATGTTAGGACAGTGAGGGGAGTGTGGCGATGAATATTCACCCTGCTCCACTGTAACTTACAGTAACTGCTTCCAAGGGATGAAGTTCAGTGTAGTCAGGCTCTGCCCTGACTCTCCTCTCCTGCCGCTATAGCTGACTTGAATCCCAAGAAAGGGCAAATGGTCTCAGCTGACTAGGATGTTTACCCGAAGAATAGAAGTGTTCTCCAGATGTCTTGGCCAGAAATGCACCAAGGCTCCTTAGACAGCACCTTCCAAACCCACGACCACTACCATCTAGAAGGATAAGGGCAGCAGGTAGATGGGAACAGCACCACCTGGAAGTTCCCCTCCAAGTCACTCACCATCCTGGCTTGGAAATGTATCGCAGTTTCTTCACTGTCACTGGGTCAAAATCCTGGAACTCCCTCCATAACAGCACTGTGGGTGTACCTACACCATATGGACTGTAGTGGTTCAAGAAGGCAGCTCACCACCACCTTCTCAAGGGCAACTAGGGATGGGCAATAAATACTGGCTGAGACAGCAAATGCCACATCCTGTGAATGAATAAAAAAAAAACTTAACCCTCAATCAACACACACTGAAAGGACTTTATTGCTTTTGGGCCCTTATCTCTCCTACGTACCCTGCCTTTTGGAGAATATTTTATTATCAATGTAAATAAATGCCCTGGACCTGTATGCATGACCTAAGCATCTGTATTTTCTACTAAATTAGGTTAAATAATTGGATAACAAGCATATATAAGGATTATCTGCAATGACACCCTGTGCATTTAGAGTGAATACATCAATTGAAGAGCTCTTACACTAATGGCTAAGGTAGAATGGGACCACTGAAAAAAACTGTGGTAAAGGCATTCAAGATAATGGACTCACTGTTCAAACAGAAAAAAAATTGCATAACACCAGGGCCTCATTAATACAATTAATGCAAATATTTTGAATCGATGATAATTATATCACATCTTGCTATCCAGCAATGGTGAGGTGAGAAAATTCTAGGAACTGCCACTAACTTTGAGGATCCCACCTTTTCAAACCTGTTTTCAGTATCTCCTTGACCTAATAATAACTACCCCTACCCAATAAAAAAAGGTTTGGCCGTACTGAAGCCTGTGGATCATCTTTACCCTCATTCTGCAATCAACGTTTTCCATGTTACAACAGAAAAATGCATTTGTTGCTTTGCTTTTCCTTCTTGTCTTTCTTACTTCTCTCTTCATTGACTCCCACGTTCTCTGTCTCTTTGGATTTACATCTCTCCATTTTTAAAACTTTCTTTCTTTGCTTTATCCTAATTATTTATTACTTTTTAGTTCTATACTTAGGTCCATATTGATTAGATTTTCATTTTAATTTTTCTCTGTTTTCCCGCTCTTTTGGTTTGATTGTCAACTGCAATTAGCTCTCTACTTCAATATAAATATAATCCTATTTCCAACTGTCCCCACCTCCAGGCTCAATCGTTTGATTTTCAGCTCTAGCCTTATTCTCTCACACTGATAATGTAGCTGCATTTCCTTCATAGCACCTCCTCATCTCATTACTCTTTGTTGCCCCAATCTATCATGCAGTCTCCATATGTCCTGGTTGTAATCTTGCTGCTACATTACCTGAAATGCTTGAAGGAAAGATCTTGGCTGAGAAATTTTGCGTGTGCCCATCTTTCGGGCTGTAAATAGGTGCCTCCAATATGGCAGACAGGAGGGGCACACTCATTATGACTCGGGAGTGTGGCACCTGCCATATTAGTCAAAAGATTAGGCACCAAGGCCCATGCCCCTGAAACAGGCATTAGTCCATTTGCATATGCAAATAAGGGGCCTAAAGCTTCTTTGATAATGCATGAAAGATTCTGCTCCAATGAAACAAGCTCTACGTGCAACCCAACAGGCAGCCATTAAAGAGACTGCTGCAGAGCATCTCCAAATAGGTAAGGTTTTAAAATATATTTACCTCAATGTATAGCTGAAAGTTGCAGAGGTAAGCCTCCCATTTTCCCATTCAAAATTGTGGGTCAGTACCCTTTCCAGTCACCTCCTCCTGATTTTCCCCTCTCCCAGTTACCACCTCCCAATTTCTTTTACTTCTGCTCTAACGATTTGCCTGTGGGCCTCAACATGGCAACTCAACTGGCAGGAAGAGATATTAATGTATATAATATTATTGGAAATTATTATTTTTTAAATAGAGGTTTAGTCTGTGTGTGTGTTAATTGGATTAAAGCCAGCTAGCCTGGGTGCTTTGATGTATAGTGGTTTTGAGATGTAAACAATAAGGTAGAGGGTACATTTGCATTTTGTTGAATAGAGCATTCAAAAGTGGGAGTGAAATCTTGCACCTAGCTAGGAGACACCAAGCAATGTTTATATTACCAATAAAATTGGTATTATGAAAGGGATTCAAAGGGCCTTGTGATACAATGAGATTTTACATTCAAAGGGAAAGGCTGGGTATAACAGAAAGGAGATTGTGTGTTCAGGTCAGAGGCATGTAAGATCTAAGCCTGTAAGCCTACCACTGTCTGCAAAGGAACCAAATTGAAAGGAACCTCATTTTGAATTCGTGAGGTGAAAATGCTTTGCCTGGTGTCTGGTTAAGTCTATTGGCTATTGTTGCCTTAATGGGGATTAATTTAGGAATTTGCTAAAAAGTTATGATAGTAGTAATTTGTAACCATGTGTATATGTTTAATTTGTTGTAAATTAATAAATGGTTCATTTAGTTTGATATAAAAACCTCTTGAGAACTGATGGTCTTATTCCTGAATTTAGAGCTACAAGTTAAAACAAACCAATTGAAAATATAGGTGATAACAGTTGTTTAAAATTTCCCTCTGGGATTTTAAATAATTCAGCCTTTACAAACCACTGTGTTATAACACCAGCATTCAAGGAATGTTTCCTGAGGAGCTGCCTTGGCCACTCAGGTGTCTGTAACTCGTCCAGACACTGGCTGCCATTGAAATGAGGCCAGAGGCTCAATATCAGATGAACCTTAGGCCAATATTGAAACAACTCCAGCTTTTCAGTACTCTAGGTTTTCTACTCATTCTTAATGAATGAAAGGAAACTGTCAAATCTCTTGCATCACCAAAAAACTAGCCTCTCAAATACTATCTCTTCTTTTGCAAAACTACCGGTCTCAACTACTACCATCTCCATAGCTAAATAAGGCTAGAAATCAAGCCCATTTAGATAGAATTTACAGCACAGAAACAGTCCACTTGGCCCATTGTGATGCTGTTTATGCTACACTTTCCCCACATCATCTATCACCATCTGCACATTCTTCTATTCCTTTCTCTCTCATGTCCTGACCTAGTATCCTCTTAAAGTATCATGCTCTTTGCCTCTAATACCCCTTCTGGTAGCAAGTTCCGCATTCTAATCACTCTCTGGGTATAAGAAAGAAGTTTCTCCTGAATTCTTTATTAGGTATTTTTGTGATTGCCTTACATGTATAGCCACAAGTGGAAACATCTCTGTCTACCTTATCAGACCCTGTCATCATTTTAAACAACTCTATTAGGTCACCCTTCAGCTTTCCAATTGGTAGAGAAAAGAGTCCCAGCCTGTTCAGTCTTTACAGTTATAGTCCCTCAGTTCTGCTATTATTTTTATTGACGCATGATCCTGATTCAAGCAAATTACAGGCTGGGCACCAATCTATGCTGCATATTAATATATTCCCATCAATCTGCTCTAAAATAAATCAGAAGCTGCTGGGAATATCCAGCAGGTCAGGCAGTTATCAGCAAAGAGCAAAGCAAAGTTAAAGAACTTTTACAGTTTGGGATGAGAACAGGAAAAAAACACTAATACAGCCATCAAGATGGTGGGAAATAAAGGCGAAGGAGTGGACCTGAGTAGGATTGGAACAAGGAACATATCCCATAAAAGGCAATATTGCTCGGAGTCATATGGGTTCCCATTGCAACACCTTTTAGTTGAAGGAAGTGAGTGGAGTTAGAGGGCAAGTTGTTCAATGTCAGGAAAATTCAGCCAGCTGGAGAGGAGAGTGGTGGTGGATGGAGATTGGTTGGGCCTCCATTCAAGGATGAAGCTAAAGGCCTCAGACTGTCTTGGTGGGGGACGGAGGTGTAGAGGGATTGGGCATCCATAGAGAAAAGGAGATGGCTAGGGCCAGGAAAGTGACATCCGTTAGATGATGGCGCGGAAGTCGCAGATGTAGGTGGGAAGAGAGATGAGATATGAAGAAATCAGTTTCGTGGGGGCAAGAAAAGGGTGAAATGATGAGTCCACCAGGACTGTCCTGTTTTTCAATCTTGGAAAGCAGGTAAAAGCAAGCTGGGTAAAAGCAGGCTGGGTTCAATCAAGCTGGGTTCAAGCAGGCTGTGTGTAGTTCGGAGGCCATCAGGTTGGAGAACATGAAGGGAAGATCCCCAGAGGAGATGAGGTGAATGACAGTAATGAAAATGGTGGCTTGATGTGAGGTGGTGGCGTTATGGTCCATAGGAGGAGGTATCAGAGAGTTGACATTCTGCCTCAACAAGATAGAAGTTGGTTTTCCTAACAACAGCAGTACCAATCTTGTCAGCAGGTTTATTGACAATGTTCAGATTTGATTTGAGATAATGGAGTGCTGTAGGTTTGGGGGAGGGAGGCGGGCGGGGCAGTAGGTTAAAGAAGGACAAGGGCAACAGATGCATGGGAACACCAGCACTCTCCATCCTGACTTGGAAATATATCACCTTTCCTTCACCGTCACTGGGTCAAAATCTTGGAATTCCCTCCCTACCAACATTGTGGGTGTACTTACACTACAGGACTGCAGCAGTTCAAGAAGGTAGCTCACCACCACCTTCTCAAGGGCAATTAGGGATGGACAGTAAATGCTGGCATAGCCAGTGACACTCACATCCTGTGAATGTATAATAAAAATAGGCGAAGGAGGGGAGCAAAGGAATTGAGACGGTTGATGTTACACTGAAAGTTCCTAATGGGAAGATCTAGATAGGGTAAGAGGAAGAAGGGGTGGGGCAAGGTGGAATTAGAATTCTGAAGATGGGAGAAAGGGTTCGCTGTGGATTCCTGGCAAAAGAGGTTGGTGTAGAGACGAAAGTGATAGAAGATCAGCTCAGCTTTGTGCCAGGCTGGAAGTGAAAGGGGACGAAGCTGAGGTCTTTGCTAAGGACTGATTATTCAGAGTCAGAGAGGGGAAGGTCAGAGGGAATAGTGAAAATACAGTAAGGAGTGTGATGGAAGAAAGGATGGGGCCAGGGGTAAGTGACGGAGAACCTCAGACGGGTGTTGGCATCTAAGAGTTATTGAAGCTTTTCATCCTTGACACCTGAAAGGAAGAGAGAAAGATTTATTAAAGTGCCAGATAAGACAAAGTATGAAATGGAACTGCAGACCAGGGGCTGAATATTACGGCGTGTTTCGATGGGTGGGACTCGCACCCGGAAATGAGTGTCTCCCTGATTCCCACCCCAGCTGTTGTCTTCCACCTTATAATACGATAATCGTCCAATTGATGTCTGCAGGGCGAGTTTGCAACCCACCACATCGCTGGATTGTTGTTCCCCCGCCCAATCCAAGATGGAGGGTGGGATGGCCGACGGCCAAATCTGCAGACTGTGACCCAGCAGCAGGTCACGGCTGCTAATTTAATGGGGCACCTGGCATGGTCAGGTGTCCCTGTGATTTACTGTAGTCAGAAGCAAGAAGGAAAATTTTGAATTCTGCAAGATTGACAAGCATTAGCTGAAGTAAGTTTTATTAAACAGAATAATGGTTGAAATTCTGCAAAGACTTAGAGTTAAGCGCTTTTGGCAGAAAATATACACGGTGTGTCTTTCAGCAGTGAACGTTAGTCAAGATGCAACAAGAAGGTGAATGTGCTGACAGGACTTTCTCAGTGAGCTCGCAGTCTAGGTGGAATGACATTGAGGCACAGGCAGTACACGCATCTCAGAGGCCAAGAATGCCTGACCTACTGGAGCCTCTGCATTATTGAGGACTCCTGGGTGTCACGACCCATCCGTGAAGTTCCCGTGCAGGCCCTGTCAGGGTGTTCACTCACTTCCTCGTCAGCCTTATCATCAGAGCAATGACCGCTATCTTGTGTCTCCTCTTCCTCCAGGGGATCCCCTCTCTGAATGCCAAGGCTTCACAGAGTGCAGCACACAATGACCATCAGTAATACTCTGCGCGAACAGCAATGGTCCTCCTGATTTATCCAGGCATCGGAACCTCATCTTTGGCAGCTCAATCGTCTGCTCCATGATTGCCCCGGTGGTCCTGAGACTGTTGCAGCTCCTCTCTGTGACTGTTGTAGGGGCCTCATATGTCATGAGCCATTTCTTCAAAGGGTAGCCCCTGTCACCTAGAAGCCAACCATCCAGGGCATCGGGTCCACTGAACATGTCTGGCACCTGGGAGTTCCGGAGAAAGTAGGTGTGGCTGCTGCCCGGGTACCTTGTGCATACCTACATAATCCTTCGATGGTGGTCACATGCCAACTGGACATTTAAAGAGTGATAGCCCTTCCTGTTTATAAATGCACGGGGTTGGCCTACTGGAGCCTTTATGGTGATGCGAGTGCAGTCTATTACTCCCAGAACTCTGGGTAAGACTGTGATCCCTGAAAAGCCTCTGGCTTATTGAAGTTGAGAGTAACGGTCCATGGAAAATACATGTACTGACCTGCCCTTTGGAACGTTGCATCGGTAAAGATCTTAATGCTGTGGTAGGAAGCAAACTGCGTAATGTCACCGATGTCTCCACAGGCTGCCTGAAAGGATCCAGTGGCAAAGTAATTCTATGCACAGTGATCTTGACAGCATTGGGTGACCACCCACGTAGTTGGAAGCTTTCTCCCCTGTCAGCATCTCACATAGTGAGGCCACTGTGGTTCTAGAGAGCCTGAGTTTCCTCCAGCACCTCCAGTGTCTCAGACAGTTAATTCATACTCTACAGGCCTACTCGATTAGCAGCATAAGTCCTTGCTCTGCGCCATCATTGTTGCAGCATCCTGCCTTCAGCAACTCTTTGCTCTGGCGCTGGCCTGACACCCTCATGCATCACCACTGCATCCTGCCCCTGACCATCTGGCCTTCCGCTCCCTCTTCACCCCATCCTCTAACTTCTCCTCCTCTCCTCCTCACTGAAAGATGCGCCTCCCACAGAGACCACCATCCCCATGTTCTTACAACCAAACAGGCTGAGGTGCAGAAGTAGCATGAACTGTACATTTCTGCAGACACATTCAAGCCTTAAACCAGCAAAGATATACCCATGAACCGCAGCAAATGTTAACAGCACCAACTGCTGAGGTCAAACAAAAGACCCAGTTGCTGTCTTTTAACCGGCCCTTACAACCATTCAGTGCAAAAAACAAGATCACCCCCCCCTGGTATGCTTCATTCTCTAAATGTACTATTTCTCCCAGCATGTATTATTGCTGCCAATTGCACCTTTAATAAGCTTAACAATCCAATTTCAAGCCATTTGAATATGGTGGGTGGTCTCCCCATTTCTAGAGCCGCCCGCCTAGTGTATTATCACGTTCCAGTATGATGACTCGGGAAAGTGACCCAATGTCATTGTGCCTAGCAATATGTCGGCACAGGCGTGGTATGGGCCCATTTCCATTGCATATTATTCAGCCCCAGGAGTGATTTAAGATGGAGCGAGTCAGTGCTATTGAAAAGAGAAGTCAAGAATGTGTATGTGGCGAAGCATGGCATTGAGTGTGGATCTCAGGCTAGGGGAAGAACAGCGGTTCAAGGAATTCTGAATATCTTGGCGTTATCTGAAATTGTGGGTGGATCTGAAACATGAAGAATGGACTTTCAGTTGGGGTCCATGTCAAATACATCGGATCCAGAAGCAGTTGTTTGCGAAAGAGATGTAGTTGTGAAAGCAAATTTCGGTAGATACCGGATCAATCACGAAAACGAAAACAAAGCATTAAAGGTGTTCGGGGTAAAGGAGATAAATGGGAATCCTGTCAGAGAGAGGAGCAGAACTTTGTCCAGCTGGGCATTCCCGGGATAGGAAAGCAGCAATGAATTAAACCTGAAAACAAAACAAAAAGCTGCGAATGATAGAAATCTGAAACAAAAACAGAAATGCTGGTAACATTGTACTCAGCAGGACTGGCAACATCTGTGGAGAGACAAACAGAGTTAATGGCTGGGGGGAACCACATGGTCAGGACCTGGTGTGGGGGGACTTTGAAAATCATGGCTACAGAACTTGTCTCGAGTTCTCAACCCCTCCAGGGCAGTCTCATCAGTTCCCAGATGCCATTTTCAATTTCTTTTCTGGCAAGCCAGCACTGCACAGCTGTTGGGTTCACTGTGGGCCCAAATAAATCTCTCCACAATTGTCTTGGAACCAAATCTGTGGGGTTAACACCGACAAAGGCGTTGATCCTAACCTTCTCATGCAAGGCCTTGTTCCACCTCCATATACTTCCCACAAGCCACCTGCTCTAATCAGCAAGCCAGCAAGCAACAGCCCCTAACATGGCTGCTACGTGACTTTGCTGCTAGCACTAGGCAGACAGCTCCCATCTCCTGCAGACGCTTGGCACCTCTAATTGGACAGCGAGCTCACCTCCTGGCCAATTAGGCCACTGACATTTCAAAAATTGCGTGACGCAGCTCGAGCATGGGTTCGGGACCCAGAATTCATCCAGGTGTTGAATTCACAGCCCCACATTGAAAATCCGGCCCAATGTTTCAGGTCATTGACCTCTGGTCAGAACTGGAAAAAGTTAGGAATGTAACAGGTTTTAAGCAAGAACAGAGGCAGGGAACAGTGTGGTGTTTGATCAGTCTGCTCTAGGCCACTTCCACTGCTGTATTTGAGGGTGTGTTGTGGAGGGTCACCTAGTTTCTGCCTTCGACAAAGGAAGTATGTCCCTTTAAATGTTCCAGTTGAATAAATTCTCAAGAATTATGTGACTTTTTTCAGTTCACTTGCAATGGGGAGAAAAGTCCCTGTATAAGTAAAACAAAATCTTAATTTGCCAAAGAATAAGCAGGTAACAGCTGATACTGGGATAGGTTGAGAGGTATTGATACCCTTTACATGCATCACACTGCTAGTTCCTACTGTCAAGTGTAGAACCAAAAACCATCTCTGCGTCAGTGCTGGACACAAAATGCACTTTGCATGGCCACATACACTGACAGGAATCTTTTGCATTTTCAGAATTAGCTTTCAACAGCAGGGAGTATAACCTGGAGATTAAAAGAATATCATTAGCTGACAGGGTGGGAAAGTACTTATTATGCATGACCATTAAAGCGAGTCAATTATGACAGCTGGGTGCCTGTTTGGTTAAATTGGGATTGAAGACTGTCAGGGTGAAAGGAGATTCTGATTATGAGATACTCTGTCTAACAATGTTCTGGGACCTTGGGAGTTTGATCTGTGGAATGCAAATGGCTTGGTGTCAGTGATGTAGATTTTCAGCCAGCAATAACATCCTGGTTGATTTTGCATGATGAGTATAAAGAGTTTGAAAATGTTAGTTTTTTTCTAATGCAGTGTACCTGTGGTGACTCTCTCTACAGGAGGTTACCAGTAAACAAATTAGGTAAACTCACCAAAGTGGAGACTGCATAAACAGTTGGAAACAAAGAAAAAATTCCATTTTTATAGTTCCTTTTACAACCACTGAAATACTTTTGTAACATAGAAAATGGGCTGAATTTTGCCCTTGACTGATGGGCGGGCCCGACCGACTCGGCGGCAGGTGGGCAGCCAATCACCGCCGCCGAAACGGGCCACGCCGCCATTTTATGTGGGCGGACCAATTAAGGCCCGCCCAGCGTGACGCCCAATGGGAAGCGCTATGCACTCCCTGTGCGGGTGGGGGGGGTTCCCCAACTGCGAGAGTGCACTCTTTCACATATGCGCACGAAAGAGCGCACATCTCCCTGAGGCTAAGTGGTGCCTCAGGGAGATTGTTGAAAGGCTGTGAAAGATTAAAAATAGAACAATAATAAAATCATTAACATGTCCCCCTCATGTGAAAATGCCACACAAGATGGGACGTGTTAATAAAGTGCACAAAAACTTTATTAAACGTTTTAAAATCCAAAATCAAACCTCATCCCGCCAGTGGATGAGGTTTGTTAAAAAATCACTTACCCGCCTGCCCGTTGGGCCCATGCGCCGAGCTGAAGTTCGCACGGGCTCCTCAAAATCATCGTCAATTGGTGACTTAATGGCCTTAATAAGGCCTTTAATTAATGGCAGGTACGCGTTGCGCTGCATAGTGTACCTGCCGACCTAATCATCGCGATGCAGTGCGCTGACGTCGGGACGCTCGTGCGACGTCAGCACGCGACATTTTAAGTGCTGACATGCGGGTTCCTCCACCTGCACGTCAGCCAGAAAATTCAGCTCAATGTGACAACTAATTTGTGCATAGCAAGTTCCCACAAACAGCAATGCGACAATGCCAGGTCATTTATTTAAGTGGTATTAGTTGGGAGTTAAATATTGTCCAGGACAGGGCAGAGAACTCCCCAGTTCTTATTCACAATAGTCATTGTGGAATCTTTTAATCCCACCTGAAAGGGCAGACAGGCCTTCGTTTAATGGTCTCATCCAAAAACAGCACCTCTGACACTGTAGCACTCCCTCGATACTGCACTGGAGTGTCAGTCTAGGTTACGCGCTCAAGTTTCTGGAGCGGGACTTAAATCTAGAAACTTCTGGCTCAGAGGTTGGAGTGTTACTGACTGAGCAGGGCTTGTGAAGCTGAAATGGATTTTTATGCTTCATGATTTCTTTTATCTTCCCACTTCCATTGTAATGCAGCAGTCCCTTTCTGATTAATTCCTTTATCTGCCCCCATCTGCATGTTGCAGTTTCATGGAATGAAGACTGAGCTTTACGTTTCCTGTCAATATTTTTATTCAGTCTAAGTTAGTGTGTGTGCTTTTAATATTTGATTATACCTTACACATATATAATTCAGTAAAACAACATAAAGGGACCCAAGTGTGGGATGTAAGGATAAGTAAGTCTTACTGCTGCTCTTTCACATTATAAAGTGGGTGCAGATTGATTGCAGTCAAAGCAGCTCCTCTCCAATCTCTGTGACTTCACCCTTGGCATCCTGTTATTCAGATGTTGAAATCATGTAGCTCCCGACTGCTTGTAATTTTGTTTTACAAACCAATTGTGCCTTTTATTTCAACCTTGGGCATTCTTCACTGGAAGATCTCCTTTCACTTCCTTCCGTAACTGCAGAGAAAAAGGAACATTTGCATTTTGCAAACTCCCCATTGGTGCCTTAGCTTCTCAGATTTAATGCTTTGTCTCCTTAGGTTTGTGGGAATCACCTCAGGCCTCATAATCAGCTTCATTCCCAGCGAGAGGCCAAGAGTGAAGTTATTACAAGCAAACCAGGGCTTTTAGGAATCTTATTCCTTGCAGTTTTCTATCATTCTCTCAGCAGGTTCTATTACTTTACCTTTCATTATCAGCAGCAAGAGAACTTGAAGATCAAACAATCACTGAGTTCGACGGTTCACTCCAGCCAACTGTTATTAACATGAAGAATAAATTATATTTTCACCTACAGCCTTTTTTCTCTCCTTTATTTTAAAAAAACAGGGAAAGAGTTTCTGTTTGCATGCAGTCAGTGATTCCAGCACTAATTTCCCTGAGTTTCCACTCGAGTTCATTCGCATTATGCCAAACACAAAAATCAGCCATCACCAAGCTCAACCGGGCAGCGCATTAAAACATTGTTTTTTTTACGGAAATAATTTTGCTTTAATAAATATTCCTTAAAATCCTTAAGATTGGTAACTCGGTTTGATTTGTTTGACCTAACACATCTGAAAAAAGGTTTATCACAAATGATAAGCTTTTTAATCACCGTGTTAATTCACCACCGGGAAGTAGCCCAATTTTAACTTAAAACAATTCACATGTAAAATAAAAATGTACGAACCAATTTTCTAGTTATATTGAGGTATAGTAGTCCATTTCTTAGTAAATTGAAAAAAAACCCAAAACTTTTTCCACTGTACCTATTCGTGTCCTTCTGCCCAAAATGTCTAACTTAATTTTTGGACCCTTCCACCAGGCCTGCAAATGAGCACAATCTGTGGAAACTCCCAATGTCGATTAATGAGCGGGAACTCATTGCTATGGGGAAGCAGTAGCATAGTGGTATTGTCACAAGGTTGGTATTCCAGAAACCCACTGTAATGCTCTGGGGGCCCAGATCCAAATCCCATCATGGCAGACAGTGAATCTGACCTTCACCATCTGATGAAATTTGAATTCAATCAAAAAAACCTGGACTTAAAAGTCTAATGATGACCATGAAACCATTGCTGATTCTTGTAAAAACCTATCTGGTTGACTAATGCCTTTTAAGGAAGGAAATCTGCTGTCCTTACCTGGTTTGGCCTACATGTGACTTCAGACCCACAACAATGTGGTTGACTCTTAAATGCCCTCTCAACAAGGGCAATTAGGGACAGGCAATAAATGCTGGCCTAGCCAGCAACGCCCACATCCCATGAATGAATAAACAACAAAATCAACCTGTGTTGTAGTGTGGCCTTGTGGCCAATTTGTGATAGAGTTGATCTGCAGACAACTGCATTAGATTTATTTACAATACAGCCAGCAACAATGACATGTGCACTTTCAACTCCAACAATATCTCTGCGCTGACTGTGGAGGTAGCCCATGCTGCTAAAACATTGGTTTACACAGATCATGTGATCTTACATCACAGGGCTATTCTTAAAGTACAGTCCAACATTGAACAAAACCATAATTTCTCCATTGCTCCCCCTTTAACTTTGCTACACATATTGTATTTACAAGTATAATATTATTATATTATAATATTATAATATTTACACAGGTCATGAAATTTACAAGTTCATTCTTTCAGGTGGTTTCCTGATTCGTGTGGAATGTCGCAGCTCCACAACTTCAGATTCTTTTTCAGGAACCACATTCTCTGGAACTGCATGAACATCAGGTACCTCGATGAGCGCTTGCAGTTCAGTGTCACCTACTCTGATAGAGACATCAGACATGTCAGTCTTTGATTGAACATATTCAACAGGAAACACTGGTTCAATGATAACAGGTGGAACAGTATCTTGTTGTGGTATCTCTCTTTTTCTTAAATGGTCCACATGCTTAAGTGGAATGCCTTCCGCTTTTACTTGGCATGATAATGGTCCGGTTACTGAACTTACTGTACCTGGTAACCATTTTGGTCCTCCACTGAAATTCTTCACATATATTGCTTCTCCAACAGTAAATTGTCTCTCATGGCTATGCAAGTCATGCGCAGCTTTTTGGTTTCCTTGATTCTTCTCCACCTTTCCCTCCAAATTTGGAAATATTAGGCTCAGTCTTGTCCTAAGATGGCATTTCATAAACAATTATGAAGGTGTTGCTCCTGTTGTCATGTCAGGGGGATCATTCTGTAGTGAAAAATAAAGCGTGCAAGCTTGGTCTCCAACGAATCACCTGTTGACTTCTTCATATTTGTCTACAGTACCTAGAATTATTTCCAGATAAGGCCTTGGAAGTAACTTGTACCTCTTTGACTTTATCTTCAGCATCATCATCCAGCAAACCATTGTGAGGGACTGGAATAATATCAAAGTAGGCACAGTTCTGATAGTTTGTTTATTGACTCCTTTGAGTGTTTGTAGATGCTATCAGCCACTATTTTACTGTCTTTTCGGAAACTTCTTCCTTTTTGTCTTCTTTCTACTACAAAGTTTAGTCTTGTCCTTCATTTTGAATCCACTGTCGGCCACAATTCTCTCAGGTGAAATCTCAACTTTTCTTAGTTCAGTAGCTGAGTCTCCCAAAACTTCATTATCTGCTCACCTCTTGGAAAGATCTCCGATTTTTGTTTTCAAAGCCTCTTTGACTTCATTTAGCTGATTCTTCAGCTCTTCTATCTCCTTTTTTTGTATTTGTTGGCTGCCTCCTCGAAACTTGAACATTAATGTGTCTTCTCTTCCAACTGGTTCTTCAGTTTGTTCAAAGAGGTGCTGAATTCTTTCTGTTTCTCTTCATACTTTGCCAGAGGGACAAACTTTGACCTGAGGGAATCTTGTAGTGTGTGAAGGTTTTTCAACAGGTTTTCCTTTTCCTTGTGAAGGTTACTCACTTTGTCTTGAACTCTGTCTTTCAGCAGGATCTCCTTAAGTTTCTTCTGCTGTTTGTCCATGTTTTTGTTTGAGATAGACTGCATTTCTTCAGGTTGTTGAGTCTTTACACACTCCTCTTTCATCCTATTGTGGTCCATGAACTCCCCAGGCTCTTTCTGCCATATTTTGCCTTGTTCCTTTTCAAGGCATGAACTCTTCCAGTTTCCTTTTCAAATCTCACTGGCCAATCAAGGTTGATTTCCCTTAACCAGTTTTGTCCTAGAAGGCTTGGTCCTCTGCCTCTCAATACCATCACTGGTAGCTATGCTGATTGGTTTCTATAATGGTCAGTTACTCTGCTAATACTTTTTACTTGGATTTTTTTCGTTTGTGTATGTTTTCAACTTGGCAGATGTTTGTTCCAAATTTAATTGTTGATCACCTTCATTTAAATATCTGGAAGTGTGTTCTCAAATTACAGTAGTGGAAGCTCCTGTGTCTACTTCCATTTTTACTGGTTTACCATTCACTTGTACTGTAACAAATATTGGCTCTGTCTTCCCAACTTTCATGTTAAACAATGAATAAATGTCAGAATTTGTTGTTTCAGGCTCTTCTACACTATAGATTTCATTGGGTTTCTACAACCTTCTTGGGGAGCAGAGGGTCCTGCGTGTATATGTGCAAAAGTCATTAAAGCTGACAGGACAGGTGGAGAGAGCAGTTAATAAAGGATACAATATCCTAGGCTTTATTAATGGGGCATAGAGTACAAGAGCAGGGAGGTTATGCTGATCTTGTATAGGACACAAGTTAGACCTCAGCTGGAGTGTTGTGTACAGTTCTGGGTGCCACACTTTAGGAAGGATGTGAACACATTGGAGAAAGTGCAGAAAAGGTTTACAAAAATTGTTCCAGGGATCAGAAACTTCAGTTATTAAGATGAATTGGAGAAATTGGGACTGTTCTCCTTGGACGGGAGAAGGCTAAGAGGAGATTTAATAGAGGTGTTCAAAATCATGAGGGGGCTGGACAGTGTAGATAGGGAGAAATTTGTTCCCACTCGTAAAAGGATCAAGAACAAGTGGGCACAGATTTAAAATGATTTGCTAAAGAAGCAAATGTGATGTGAGAAAAAGCTTTTTCACATAGCGAGTGGTTCGGGTCTGGAATGCGCTGCCTGGAAGTGTGGTGGAGGCAGGTTCAATCGAGGCATTCAAGAGGGCATTAGATGATTATTTAAATAGAAGCAATTTGTAGGGTTATTGGGAAAAAGCAGAAGAATGGCACTAAGCCATATTGCTCATTCAGAGAGCCAGTGCAGACACGATGGGCTGAATGGCCTCCTTCTACACCGTAACAATTCTGTGATTCTGCGATAAGGGACAATTGGTCACCTGCTCTCTCTTTCTGAGTCAGTGCCACAGATTTTCGCCAAGTCAGGCCAATTGAGAGGCCTTTAAAAATTGAGGGCAGGACCCTATACTGGAATTCCAATCCCCATTCCCATTTCTGGCAATTTTTGCTGATGTGGGATAAGAGTGTAAGTAGCCAGACCACACGCAGCACTCCTGCACTTGGTGGCTCCATTGCTGGGATGGGCAGTTCAACCAACACCCCCCACAATTTTGGTGGAGTTGATGAGACATCAATCCAAGATCCATTCTGCAGCTCAGGTGGATTTAGCATATGCCGGTGCTCAAAAGAAGAGTTCTCCCAGTGTGCTGGCCAGCAATTTCTTGATACGCACTGGTGGCAGTTGAAACATTTTATTACTTGTGCAGTCTTGGAACATTTACAGCATAGTGATTGAAGCATTTATCAACAGTGCAAGTTAATTGTGTGTAAGTGCCACTTGATAGCATTGCCAACAACACCTTCCATCACTTTGTTGATGGTTGTGAGTTGACTGATGAGGTGGGAATTGCCGGATTGGTTTTGCTCTTTGCGGACAGGACAAATCTGGGAGATTTTCCACCTTGCCAGATAGGTGCCAGGACAGTAGTTTTATTTGGTCAGCTTGGCTAGAGGTGTGACTCGTTGTGGAGTGCAGGTCAGCAGCACTAAGCTTTTGCTGGATCCTGTGCACTCAGCTTGACGTCTTGATATCACATGAAGTGAACTGAACTGGCTGAAGACTGACACTTCTTTTGAAGGGGTCCTCAGGAACAGGCTCTACTGGAATACTAAAGCTGGTCTCCACTTATCTTGCTTGATTGAGACAGATAGAGAAATTGCTTATGGTACCATTAGCCACTCACCCATTAATACATAATTGAGGTGAAAGCAGAAAGTGCTGGAAAAACTCAGCTGGTCTGGCAGCATCTGTGGAGAGCGAAAAACAGAGTTAACATTTCGAGTCCAATATGACTCTCCTTCAGAACTCTGAATCCGTTCCAAAGCAGAGCCCTACTGGACTCGAAATGTTAGCTCTGTTTCTATCTCCACAGATGCTGCCTGACCTGCTGAGTTTTTCCAGCACTTTCTGTTTCTATTTCAGGTCTTCAGCATCCGCAGTATTTTTGCTTTTATTTTAACAATTCATTGAAAACTGTTTGGAAGTCCTTGTGAAGAGCAAGGTAAGTGAGTAAAGAAAATATGAACAAATGAATTAGGAGGAAGAGTAGGCCATTCGGCCCCTCGAGCCTGTTCCACCACTTGATAAGATTATGGCTGATCAGATTGTGACCTCAACTCTACTTTCCCGTTTATCCCCGATACGCTTTGACTCCCATGTCAGTCAAGAATCTATCTAACTCAGCCTTAAAAATATTTAATGACCTTGCCTCCACTGCTCTCTGGGGGAGAGAAATCCACAGGCTGATGATCCTCTGAAGGAAAACATTTCCCCTCATCTCCATATTAAATAGGAGGCCTCTTATTTTTAAACTGCATCTCCTAGTTGTAGTCTCGGTAATAAGTTCATAAGATCATGACAAATAGGAGCAGGAGTAGGCTGTTCAACCTGTTGAGCCTGATCCAACATTCAGTAAGATCATGGCTGATCTGATTGTGGCCTTAACTCTGCTTTCCTGCCTGATCCATAATGCTTGTCTCCCTTGGAGATGAGTTTCAATAAAATCTCCTTTCACAAAAGGAAACATCCTCTCAGCATCCACCCTGTCAAGTCCCCTCAGGATCTTACATGTTTCAATAAGATCGCCTTTCACAAAAGGAAACATCCTCTCAGCATCCACCCTGTCAAGTCCCCTCAGGATCTTACATGTTTCAATAAGATCGCCTTTCATTCTTCTAAGCTCTAATAGGTATAGGCCCAACATGTCCAACTTTTCCTCATAAGATATCCCCTTTATCCCAGCAATCAGTCGAGTGGATCTTCTCAGCATGTCCCCAGGGCCCAGTGTCAAAGTCCAGCAGAGTTGAAGTGAAGGAGGCCATGCCCACTTTTTTACGGTACTAGCTGCCGTAAACTGGGTAATTTAAAGGTACATTGAAATTTAAAAGTTTTTGACAGGCCAGGGAGAAGGTAAGCGGATAGGGTTTGAGGGGTGGGTGGGGATCGGAAGTCGGGGTGGGTATCAAAAGTTGGGGGTTCAGAGGTTGGGAGGTGTCAGAGGCCGGGGTTGGGAAGGAAGGATGTTGAACCTTGGTGGGGTGGGTGGTCGGGTCTTGGGTTGGGTGAGGTCGGGCCTGGGGCTGGGGGTGGGTGGAGGTGTGGGGGGGAGGGTGTTGGGCCCAAGGGGGTGGCAGGTTAGGCTGGGGGGGTCTGGGGAAGAATATCAGGCCTTGTGGATGGCGGGCTGGACCTCGGGGGGAAGGAGTGTATCGGTCTCGGGGTGGTGGGTTGGGCCTTGGTTGGGGGGAGGGTGTCGGAGCTCAAGAGTGGCAGGTTGGGCCTAAGTATGGGGGCAGGCGGCGGGCATTGGGCTGGGTCCGTTCGGGCCTGGGAGTTGGTTTGGGGCTGAGTTGGGCCCACCATATGGGGAGGGCGGGAGGAGTCCAGTGCAGGTGGCAGAAATCTTGTGGGGAGGTATTTGGACGTCTGGGGGAGACCCCTGTGGGTTTAGGTGTGTGGGGCGAGTCATGTGGATGGGGTAGTCGAGGGATGATGTCAACCCCTTTGTTGGGGGGTAGGTGGTCAGGGGTTGGGGGAGTCCCATTGGGGCAGGGATAGCCGCGAGGTGAGGTAGTTCCTTGGGGAATTGGGAATGTGGAGGCATTCCATGGGGGGTTGGTCTGGGTCTATGCAACAGTTACCCAGGAGTTAGAAGTGGTTTTAATCCTTCTAACTTTTTCTGGGTAACTATTGACGTAACCCATTCGGAACCATGTGAGGTTTTCGATTTAAATCGCATTTTCAGATGGTTCCCAACACAGGGCAATTGCCAACGGGGAAGTTTGCACTCCTGGGCAATTGCCATACAAACCCTGCCTTGGAACATCCGAAGGGGATTCCCCAGCGCACCTTTGGGATACACAACAATATGATGCTGGGGAGCTTGGAAGTTACAGCCCAGCATGCTGCTTTTCTATTCTTCCTGCCAAAGTGGACAAGTTCACATTTTCCCACATTATACTCCATATATCATTTTTTTGTCCACTCCCGCAAACCTATCAAAGTCCCTTTGCGGACTCCTAATGTCTTCTCACAACTTACTCTCCTACTTATCTTTGTGTCATCAGCAAATTTAGCAACTATACATTTGGTCCCTTCATCCAAGCCACTAATGTAGATAGTAAATGGTTGAGGCCGCAGCACTGATCCCTGCAGCACTCCACTAGTTAAAGCTTGCCAACCCAGAAATGACCCATTAACCCTGCTCTCTAATTCCTATTAACTAGTCAATCTGCTACCCACAGTAATATGTTAACCCCTACACCATGAACTCTTATTTTGTATAGTATCCTTTGATGTGGCACCTTATTGATTGCCTTTTGGAAATCAAAGTATAACACATCTACAGATTACCCTTTATTCACGTTACTTGTTACTTCCCGTCCCGCTCGTGACGGGTTTCATGGCGAGTGGAAGCGGCAAATCCAGCGGCAGGCAAAAAGTCGCAAATCCACCATCGTAAAAACAAATCGCAATTCTCCCGACGATGTGTTCATGGCGGGTCAGTTATCTCACTGACTAGTGGCACGAACGCCATTTGTATTCATTAGCATGTCATGAATACTCATTAAAACAGGTGCTTGCCAGAATCTTGCCATGCCTTCCAATCTTGCATCACACAAAAGGGAAATTACATAGGCCTCAAACCCGTTTGAAAAAGGGTGGCATGCACACATCGGAACTCAGTTCACTGGTAACTTCGAGGTGAGTGGAACATACCTGCCATAGCACTGCACCAGTCTTGTTGAGATGAACACCACCCTGCTGGGGCTATAGGGTTGGACTGCTCCTGCTCTTTGCTTTCATTGTCCTGAGGAACACCACTGTGCTGTGGTACTCATGCAGGCCTCCACTTTCAGAGACTAGCACTTCAACTGGGGGTGGGGTGTGATGCAAGGGTCGGGTTGACAAACACAATGGGGGCAACGGGGAGTGGGACTGTGGGGTGAAGGCGGTGGAGTGGCAGTGAGAGGGAAGGGCAAACGCTATGGGTGGAATCATCCTAGATTTTCACCAAGTGCGGTAGGGGGTGGGTAAAGTGATGTTTTACCCGTCGGCATAATGGCGGGTTTACGTGCCGTATGGTCCCAAACCCGTCGCATTAGTTATGCATTCCCAGGTACTCCAGAAGATGTACGGGGGGACCTCCAGAATTCCCCTCTCAGGGGCCGCATGGAAATTTCCCAGGAAGTTTAAATTTCCAATGGGCAATTATCCTTCACCTGGAGTCGTCTGATACTTCATATTAAATCAGAGACTTAAGACGGTTCCGATTCCCTTACCAGAATAGTTACCCAGGAAAAGTGAGAAGAATTGAAACCATTTCTAATTCCTGGGTAACTATAGTACTGCTCCGCAACTCCCTGTCTCCCAACCAACCCCCGACCACCAAACTACCTCCCACCCCCCAACCACCTCACAATGCCCCAACCATCCAACACCCCCCCAATCACCCCCATCCCGCAACTACCCTCCCCACCAACCGACTACCCCCACCCCCTGAAAGCCCTCCCCACTCCTCCAACTCCTGTCCTAACCTCCGACTAACCCCCCACCTCTGAAATACCCTCCCGAAACTGAGCTACATCCTACTGCCCGAATACTCTCCCAGCCCCCTGACTACTACCCTACCCCGACTACCCTCCTGACCATTCAACTACACCCCACGCCCCCGACTAACCCCCCCACCCACTCGACAATTCACTCGGCCACCGATCTCCCCGACTACCCTCCAATCCCCTGACTACCACCCACCCCAAAATTACCGTCCCGTTCCCTTGACTAAACCCAACTGCCCGACTACCCTCCTGACCACGCCCTTATCCCCGACTACCCTTCTGACCCCTCGACTACCTTCTCACTCTCCTGACTACGGCCCTGACCTCCCTACTATCCCCCCACCCCCGACCACCCGCACCCCCTGACCACCACACCCCTCGACACTCCCTGACCACCCGCACCCCCTGACCACCGCACCCCTCGACACTCCACACCCCCCAATTACCCTCCCAATTCCCTGACCGCCTCCCACAGTTTCCTGAAGCCCCCTTGTTTTGCCACCCAGCTCCTCACCCATTTACCCTACACACTTACCCTGGCTTCTCAAAGAAGCTGGGACCTTTAAACTTACTGCTTTGTGGCAGCTAGTGCCATAAAAAGGGGGTGTATCTTCACTTCCCCCGCGCTACTGCCCTGCACTGGAAGGACTCTGGAGATGACAGATTGGGTGAGAAATGTGCAGCTCCCGACCCGGGTCAGTAAAAACGAGCAGAGTGGAAATCCAACAGAAGTTCTGTCCAAATACATCTATTCAACACTTCTTTCATTTCCTGATTTTCCACTATTAATTCCCCAGAATCACTCCCTAGAGGAACCACACTCCCTTTGGTCACTCCTTTCCTTTTTAAATACTTGCAGAATCTCTTACTGTTTTTTTTTCATATTTCTAGCTTGCTTTCTCTCACACTCTAATTTCTCCCACATTCTCTTCAATATTTGCTGGTTTTTAAATTCTGTCCAATCTTCTGCCCTACCACTAATCTTCACAGAATTGTACACTTTTTCTTTCCTTTTGATACTATATTCAACATCCTTAGTTAACCACAGATTGTGCATCCTTCTCCTAGAGTCTTTCTTTTTCACTGGATGAAATGGAAGGAAGCAGCATGATGGAATCTGACATCCTCCTGATGCACATTAATCAATAGAAGTATTATATATCATTCATTAGTTATTCATTTATGATCTATGTTGATGATATATATGGAATTTTTGGTAACTGAGAGACATTCAAAAGTTTGCAAATTTTGACAGGAATTTGGATTTGACCCAGTGAGTTTGATCTCAAGGATTGTATGCTGAATACGTATGCAGCAACGAAGCCAAATGTAGCAAGACCTGGACAATGTCCAGGCTTGAGCTGACAAATGACAAGTAACATTCGTGACAAGTGCCAGGCAATGACCATCTCCAACAAGAGAGAATCTAACCATCATCCCTTGACATTCAATAGCGTTGCCATCGCTGAATCCCCCACTATCAACATCTTGGGGGTCACCATTGACCAGAAACTGAACTGGACTAGCCGTATAAATGCTGTGGCTACAAGAGCAGGTCAGAGACTAGGAATCCTGCTGTGAGGAACTCACCACCTGACTCCCCAAAGCCTGTCCACCATCTACAAGGCACAAGTCAGGAGAGTGATGGAATATTCTTCACTTGTCTGGCTGAGTGCAGCTCCAGCAACACTCAAGATGCTCAGCACCACCCAGGACAAAGCAGCTTGCATGAACGGCACCCTATCTACCAACCTAAAAAGCCACTCCCTCCACCGCCGACGAACAGCGGCAACAGTTTGTATCATCTACGAGATGCAGTGCTGAAACTCACCAAGGATCCTCAGGCAGCACCTTTCAAACCCACGACTGCTACCATCAAGAAGCTCAACGACAGAAGATAAATGGGAACACCACCATCTGCATGTTCTCCAAGTCACTCACCATCCTGAGTTGGAAATATATCACCTGTTCCTTCACTGTCGCTGGGTCAAAATCCTGGAACTCCTTGCCTAACAGCATGATAGTTTTACCTACACCACAGGGACTGCAGCAGTTCAAGAAGGCAGCTCACCACCACTTTGTCAAGGCAAATTAGGAATGGGCAGTAAACGCTGGCCTAGCCAGCAATGCCCACACCCCATTAGTCAATAAAAAAAAGAGCTCATCACCCCAAATAAAATTGATTTTGTAAGCACCTCAACTAATTTGAAGGATTACATTTTGAATCAGTGAAACTTTGCTTGTAAGCTTATTGTTTTACCCTCATTGAGTGAACAAACCTGACACTAGCTTGCTAACGCTTCAAACAGTCATTAAGACCATATGCATGAAAAGGCTTGCATGCTGAAAGGATAAGACAGTCGAGACTTCACACAAGATTGAAGTGAAAATGCACCATTGCTTTGCAGATCAGGGTAACCCATGGATTTTGATGTCAGTACAGAAAGAGAAACTAAAACTCAGCTCTGAGGGAAATGCTTAAACATTTTCAAAATTGAGTCAGACACTGAATAGTTGAAACTGGGAAGAAAAGACACAAAACTGTTGGACTAAAACCAAATACAGATTGCACTAAACAAAAGAACATCTGTGTTTCACTCAGACTCCGGTCACCACCCACATTGACAGAGGAGTGTGGAGTGGTGTGGAGACTGGTGAGAATGTGAGGGGAGCCGGGTGATGATCAGCTATTAAACCTTCAGGCTGTTGCAAGGCGACACCTGCTGCAGGGCAAGATTAAAGCTTTCTACATTGGTTGACATTTCTGACCAGATCTATTCATTAAAAATGAAGAATCCAAATTCTGCCCACTACCTCTATATTTTTCCAAGATCATGGTTTTTCCATACTTTTGCCTGAGATGCTTAAAAATTAGATTTTAGAACATTTTTGTAGGAAATGGCAGCAAATTAACCCAAGAGATCTAGATGGCCCTGAAAATTATGTGCAGTTTGTGTTTGTGTGGTTGTGGGGGTGTCAGCTGGGCAATTCTCAACTCTCCAGATAGCTACGCGTGCCTGCTTCTTTCAAATGACATTAGGGTAATAGGAAAAATCAACTTGGAGCAAAAAAAAGTAGGAACATAGGAACAGGAATAGGCCATTCAGCCCATCAACACTGTTCTGCCATTCGAAAAGACCATGGCTGATCTGTATCATAGCTTGATTTACCTAGCCCTGCTTATGTAACCCTTAATTAATAAAAATATTTTGTTACAAAAGCATAATCAGATTTGCAGAGAGGACAAAACAAGTCCAGCTTCTTTATGAGATAAACGGACTGTTATGGTGTTCACAATGGAATATTTATTCAGTCAGCCAAGATGAATTTCAATCACAACTCATTAATAAAACTTGCAATAAAACGTAGCTGAAATGTTGGCTATTAAGAGATTTCTGCCCTTCCCTCCTTTACTACTGCCCTTTCAAGTGAGCGCAAAGGATCCCATTCCAAAGAACACCCAAAGGGAGTTTTGCCCGGTGACCTGAGCAATATTTATTCAACTAACATCATTTGAATGATGTATGCTCAAATCTGCTACTGCAATTCCTACCTTACAACAAGGTAGTACAAAGGTAGATGTTGTAAAATGCTTTGAGATATCCTGAAGACAAAAGGTGCTATATAAATGCAAGTCTTTCTTTCACGGTCAGCACTCTGGTCAAAATTGTTGTGGTTGGAGGACAGTGACTGGAATTTTTGCAGGCCAGTGGAGTCGGTTTGGGGATGGGTGGGGTGGGAAAATTGCAGAAAATTACATTCAGGTGGGAATCCCAATGCGATCCCGCCCCTTTCTGGCCATCCCAGGGATGGTTTGGGAGTGCAGCGGAGAACTCCGGTAGTAGGAGGAAGCCAATTGAAGTACTTAAGAGGGCAATTAGAAGTAATTTTGTGCCTGAATTCCCTTGTTCCCAACAGCTCAGGAGTTCCATGATGTGGCTGCATCCCAGCAGGTTGGAGAAGGTGTGTGCACAGTGGGCTGAACTTCCTCAGTGAAACTGACAAACTGGGAAGGCTTCGATCAGTTAGACTGAAGAGCTCCAGCCGTGGCCAGGTGAGAAACTATTGTTCAAAGCACTCCTCCTCTCAGAGAGTACTTTCATACAATTATAAAAACATACAAATTAGGAGCAGGAGCAGGCCATTCAGCTCCTCGAGTCTGCTCCACCATTCAATAATATAATGGCTGAAACGATTGTGGCCTCAACTCCACATTCGTCTACTCCCAATAACCTTTGACTCCCTTTTTAGTCAAGAACCTATCTACCTCTGGTTAAAAATATTCATTGACCCTGTCTGCACTGCGCTCTGGGGAACAGAGTTCCAAAAGTTCATGACCCTATGAGAGAAAAAAATCTTCTCATCTCCGTCTTAAATGGGAGACCCCTTATTTTTAAACTGTATCCCCTAGTTCTAGTCTCTCCCACAAGGGGAAACATCCTTCAGCATCCACCTTGTCAAGTGCCCTTACTGCTTGACAGGTGATTTCCAACTTGTTGGAAAGTGTTTCAGCCATTTGGGACTTCACCCATCTTCAGCTGCACTTCCCTGCTGTCAGCCTTAGAGCAGCATGGGATCAACCTTTGCAGTTCCACCTTCGACCTCTGCTGAAAGTCTAGGGATCACCACTGCCAACTGCCTCAGCAGCAGCAGGAGCAACACCAGCAGTAGCACCAATTGCTTCTCCTCAGGCACATGCCCCTCCACAGGGGAATGGGGATGGACAACGAGATCCAGCTGGAAGGAGGCGAGGCAACCAACACGGGGTCTACAAGTAGAGGATCAGTTCCTTTGACATGTCTGAGCATCAGTGCCTCATGTGGTTCAGGATTTCACAGCAGGCCAGTGCTGACGTGCGTATCTTCATGGAACAAGACCAGGAGGGCATGTATTGCCAATGGCCAATAAGGTGCATCTCACTGGAGGCCCATCCCATGTCTGCCTCTAGTCAAGTTGCGTGCTCTCTTCTGCAATGAAAGAAGGTAGAGAGTGCTCAGTGCTGGTAAGGGCTTGTATGCAGACGAGGGGTGGACAACATTTGTGGGAGTGACTGTGAGGTAAAAGTGCAAGAAGGCAATAGGCTGAGGCTATGTATGAATGTTAGCTGCAGCAATGAGGATGTGACGTGCCTGCAGAATGAGGAAGGAATGGAGCTGCAAGGTATACTGACCTGAGGATTGTTGTGCAGGAGAATGTCGGGAAAATCAGAGCATGGGACTTGGCACCCGAGAGTATTATGCCACCTGTTATGCCGTTCTGAGGTCTTGGATCCTCTTGATACGCTGTCTTCAGCTTGGAGAGACCACACTCAAATTATTTACTTCCATGGCCATTTCCATGCATGCCTGCTTAAATGGAGAGGTTGCCCTCCTCCTCCCATCCTCGGCAGAGCTTGGGTCACTATAGCCTCTCAGCTCCCCCTGCTGGAACTTTAGGTTAGAGTGAAAGACCATTCTTCCCCGGTCTCCTCTCCTCCATCCCTGTGGGTGCTGAAGCCTGAAAAATCCAGCTGCCGCTGAGAATTTCTGAAACATACCATGGTCCCTTTAAACAAAAATGCTTCCGCTTACAGAATAGAATTATCCGACCCCCTCCTTCATTGGTTGAGGCAGACTCTTAACTAAAAGAGCAACCAGAAGGTCCACTAAACAGGTTCACAACCCAAAAATGTTTCCGACATTGCGCCAGAGTCTAAGGTGGTAGGATTCTACCCAGAAACACAAAAACTGAGGGGAAATTCTGATCTAAGATCATCAACCTCAAACAGTAATTCTATTTCTCTCTGCCAGACCTGCTGAGTGTTTCCAGCATTCTCTGTTTCTATTTCAGATTTTCAGCATCTGCAGTATATTTGCCTTTGTGTTGGGAAGAAAGAACGTTTTAGTTTTGCTTGTCCCTTTTAAAGTAACTCTCTTATGGTTTTTTATATTTGTTCACAGGTTGTGACTGTTGCTAGCAAGGCCAGTATTTATTGCCCATCCAGGACTTTGACCCAGCAACAGCAAATGAATGGTGATTTAGTTCTAAGTCAGGATGGAAATGTGGAGGGGAACTTGCAGGTGGTAGTGTACAGGTGTGTCTGCTGCCTTTATCCTTCTAAGTAGTAGAGGTCATGGATTTGGATGGTGCTGTCAAAGGAGGCTTGGTGAGTTGCTGCAGTGCATCTTATATACAGTACACACTGCTGCCACTCTGTGCTGGTGGTGAGGGAGTGAACGTTTAAGGTGGTGGTTGGGGTGCCAATCAAGTGGGCTGCTTTATCATGGATGATATTTTTTTCCATAAAATATCTAAAAGAACATTATCAAACATTTCAAAATGGCTATCACAGAAAATGCAATAATATTCAAATTTTCTACATAGATCATGTTGCACTCTGACGTGCTTCAATAAAATGGTGATACATGTAATATTTACGATATACATTCAGTGTAAGTCATACAGCCTGAGGGCTGGAAATTGTCCTGGATGGTATTGAGTGTTGTTGGAGCAACAATAATCCAGGCAAGTGGAGAGCTCCCAGCCTCTGACCTGCTCTTGTAGCCACAGTCTGTAGATGGCAGGTCCAGCTAAGTTTCTGGTCAATGGTCACCAGGGGTCAAAGATGTGGAGAATTGCAAATGTTATACACTTTTTCAAAAAAGGGTGTAATGATAAGCCTAGCAACTACAGGCAAGTCAGCTTAACTTTGGTTAAACTTTCCCCAACTTTGAGGAAACCTCTAGAAACAATATTTAGGGATAAAATTAATAGTCACATGGACAAATGCAGGTTAATTAAGGAAAGCCAGAATGGATTTCTTAAGGGAAAATGGTGTTTAACTAACTTGGTGGAGTTTTTTGAAGAGGTAATGGATACGGTCGATGAGAGCAATGTTGTTGATGTGGTGTACTTAGACTTCCAAAGGTGTTTGGTGCAGTGCTGCACAACAGTCTTGTGAGCAAAGTTATGGCTCATGGAATAAAAGAGACAGTAGCAATGTGGATACGAAATTGACTGAGTGACAGGAAACAGCGAGCAGTGGTTAATGGATGTTTATTGGGCTGGAGGAAGGTTTGTAGTGGAGTTCCCCAGGGGCCAGTGTTGGGACCCTTGCTTTTCCTGTTATTAATGGCCTCAACCTTGGCGTACAGGGCACAATTTCAAAATTTACAGATGATACGAAACTTGAAAGCGTTGTGAAATGTGAGTAAAATAGTGTAGAACTTCAAAAGGACATAGACAAGCTGGTGGAATGGGTGAGCAGGTAACAAATAAAGCTCAATGCAGAGAAATAGGAGGTGATTCATGTTGATAGGAAAAACATGGAGAGACAATTTAAAACAAAGAGTACAACTCTAAAGGGGGTGCAGGAGAAGGGACACCTGGGTGTATGTTTGAATAAGTCATTAAAGGTGGCAGCACAGCTTAAGAGTGCAGTTAATAAAGCATACAGTATCCTAGGCTTTATTATTGGAAGCATAGAGTACAAGAGCAAGGAGGTTATGTTAAACTTGTGTAAGACACTAGTTCTGCCTCAGCTAGAGCATTGTGTCCAGTTCTGGTCACCACACTATAGGAAAGCTGTGAAGGTATTCGAGAAAGTGCAGAAAAGATTCACGAGAATGGTTCCAGGGATGAGGAACTTCAGTTATCCAGATAGATTGGAGGAGTTAGGAATGTTTTCCTTGGAGAAAAGAAAGCTGAGAAGAGATTTGCCAGAGGTATTCAAAATCATGAGGGGTCTGGACAGAGTAGATAGGGAGAAATAAAAACTGAAAATGCTGGAAAAACTCAGCAGCTCTGGCAGCATCTGTGGAAAATGAAACAGAATTGACATGTCAAGCCTGTATGAACCTGAGAGTCATACGGACTCAAAGCATTAACTCTGTTTCTCTCTCCACAGATGCTGCCAGACCTGTTATGTTTTTCTAGCGTTTTTTGTTCTATTTCAGATTTCCAGCATCCACAGTATTTTGCTTTTATCTTAGATAGGGAGAAACAGTTTCCACTTGTGAAAGGATCAAGGACAAGAGGGCACTGGTTTAAAGTAATTTGCAAAAGAAGCAAAAACGATATGTGCAAAAACTTTTCCACACCGCGAGTGTTAAGGTCTGGAATGTACTGCCTGACAGTATGGTAGATGCAGGTTCAATTGAGGCATTCAAAAGAGAATAGGACTGTTATTTGAAAAGGAAGAATGTGCAGGGTTACAAAGAGAAGGTGGGGGAATGGGAATGTTTGTGGAGCCTCCTCCTCCAGTTAGTCTTGGTCATTTGTGTCTACTTCCAGTTACAGACAGGGATCAGCTGTGAGGTCGTGGACCTTACAGGAATTTCACATTTAGCCATTTCCAAAAATAACAAGCCGAAGTTCTGAAAGCCCAGTCATATCTTTGTTACTCTGGTAATAATCAAGTTGTTTGTTATTGTTTCAGGCATTTATGAAATTGCACTTTATTATTGTAATGCAAAATGGTATAGATAATTAGCAATTTCCCAGAAACCAAATAATGAAAAACATTCATTGTTAATAAATGACACACAATATGACAGGGAAATACCAGACATGATTAAATCATTTCAATAATCCACATGACCACGAGCAAAGCAAATCACAAGCTGCCTATTGCATTGATGTACATACCTGTTTACAGGAAACATCTTCATGCTTAAACAAGGTCTAGGTATAATTAAGGAGGAAGATAGAGATTTGGTACCAAGGCTCTAAGAAGGTGAAAATTTGTCTGTCCATGTATTCCAGGTGACCCTAAATAACACACTTAGTTAAATGTGTTGAATTGCCTTACCCTGTTTATACCTTTTTGGTGTTGTGTTACAGTGTGCTCAGAGAGTCTGAGTTGCTGTGGCAACATGCACTGTTACATGCATGTTGCAGTCCGGAGCTATGGATATTGATGGTAGAGGCTCCAACTTTCTTTCCATCACATGGATCTCTCCTGCATTTATCATCTGCCATTGGCAGGTGCTGGAAGGATTTGTCGGTTGATACTCAAACTGTCTGGTTGGGTCTGAATGTGCCTTCCTTGACCACCAAGTCCTGGGTTGGGGTTCAAACCTGGAACTTCACGTTAGGAGGCAGGGATGTTACCCACTGAGCCACATCTTAGAAAATAAACTTAATGAACCATAAATTTGGTTCAATTTCTGGGCCGTTATGGTGGCGTGTGTGTCCTACCTGATGTAAAATACAAATCTTAACTTTCTGTTTTTCCTGGCTTATCCACACAGTCACATGGACATAGGAAATTGATGACGCTGTTCTGTCAGATGTTAGAGATTATAAGGCAAATTGTATACTATTCCTTTTAAAAGGTTGGAGTAAAAAAGATATCCTTCCCAATAATTTAACAATTTTGCTTCACCAAATCTATTTCAGCAAACCAATTCAGTTATAACAGGCAACGGGTAGAACTGACTTGATCATTCATTTAATATTCCTCTCAGTTTTAATTTATTTTCACTTCAGCATTGAGGAAATTAAATCATTTCAGCAATGAGCGTTTATTATTAAATATGTCCAAGTGATCTCCATGTGACATGGTGTTAAATCCTTCTGACAGGCTTTACCATTAATAAACTGGGAAAGTATTTTAGTGAATAGATTTAAAACTTTCCCCAATTGTGCGTATTTTTAAGATAACAAATGGATCGTAATAAATCAGTGTTATTTGGATCCATGCCAGTTGGTAAAGTTAAACAAAGACACTGCTGCTTTCTTTGGCAGAGAGTGTTTACTGCCTTATTTCACAGTCAACACTACTCCAACACCCAGTGTCCCAGCTTTCCCTCTTTATAGGTGTACAAATATCCATCACCCATTTAACAATGTAATTGTCATTAAACCTTAACAGTGTAATTGCCATTAAACCCTAACAATATAATTAATAAAACATTGACAACCAGGACACCATAATTCCCAAATAACTGCCATCTGTCTTTTACACGTTGCTCAGCATTATATAGATGATTGTACCGCTCAGCTGAAGAAGTGCTTTATCCATGCCAAGCAGCTCCATTTCATCACCATTGGAGATGAGACAAAGCACTGAGCATATGATTTTCAGGGAGCCTCTACACAAAGCCTTTATCCCAGTTACACTAAATGATTGAGGATGCCAGGAACTGAGGGGAGGTGCCATCTGAGCCTGGGCCCCCCACAAAGGTACGAACCTCTGTCTGCACCACACCCTCCCCTCCCCCTTTCCTGGGAACTGCATAAATGTAGCCTGAAGAAAATTTGGGTGTTTGTTGTTAATATCTTGAGGAGATTTTTGAACTTCTTTCTTACAACATAGCTTTTCCCCATCAGCTCACTGATTTAGATTTCACAATCAGTGATCAATGAGTGAAGAGTAAGTGAGGCCTCAATTGCATCATTTAGGCGTCTGTGAAACTTGCTGCCAGTTGCCTTGATATAGCATTTAATTGCACACTTGTTCATAAAACATGGACACCTAGGACTGGCCTCATCTCCCCTCCACATATGCTATGGTAGCTAACTGTATTGAGCTATCCATATACCTATTATAGCGTTATGTGAATTTATGAGTGGTATGTAACCCTACAACATGTGCTTGTGTTACTCTGCAAATGAGAAAAGAAAAATGATATACAAACCACTGTTTTTTTAACTTTTGAGATGAGATGGGACATCAGCATGATGAAAAAGAGAAGGGGAAGGTGACTATGGCAAAAGGCAATGGTTAAGTGATATCAAGATTTTACTAAATATCAAGATATTTATATTTCACAAATACCTCCTGCCATTAGTGTGAATAACTAAAATTTACCTGCTTATTCCAGTCACCGATATGTCACTCACCTCTTGGCTTTACAATCGTCAAACTATCTGCTGCAAGTGAATAGAGAAATAGGAGGAATGCATGGCTGGAACGATTGTGCAGGCGGGAGGGCTTTAGATTCTTGGGACATTGGGACTGGCCCTGGGGTGAGATGGGACCTTTACATGCCAAATGGGTTGCACCTGAACAGAGCCAGGACTGAGTGGAATTCAAAACGCAAACAGATCAGCCATGATCTTATCGAATGGCGGAGCAGTCTCGAGGGGCCGAATGGCCTACTTCTGCTTCTATTTTGTATGTTCGTACGTACATATATAAGGAGTATGAAAAGAAACTCTAGCAGAAAAGGGGATCCCAAAGTTTTTGCTAGGCATATAAATAGTAAATAAGTTGTAAAAGGGGGAGTAGGGCCTATTAAGGACCAAAAAGGGGATTTACACATGGACGCAGAGGGCATAGCTGAGGTACTAAGTGAATACTTTGCAGCTATCTTTGCCAAGGAGGAAGATGCTACCCAGGGTAAAAAAGAAGAGGTAACTCAGATGGATTTAAAATTGAAAAGGAGGAGTTATTGGATAAGTTATCTGTATTTAAAGTTGATAAGGCATGGGGACCAGATGAGCTGTATCCAAGGATACTGAGGAAAGTGAGAGTGAAAACTGCAGAGGAAATGGCCATAATTTTTCAGTCTTGCTTAGACTGAAGCATGGTCTCAGAGGACTGGAGAATTGCAAACATTACACCCTTTTTCAAAAAAGGGTGTATAGATAATCCCAGCAAATACATGCCAGTCAGTTTAACCTCGGTGGTGGAGATGCTTTGAGAAACAATAATTATGGACAAAATTAATAGTCACACGGACAAATGCAGGTTAACTAAGGAAAGCCAGCTTAGATTTCTTAAGGGAAAATAATGTTTAACTAACTTGATGGAGTTTTTTGAAGAGATAACAGAGAGTGTTGATAAGGGCAATGCTGTTGCTGTTGTATACATGTACTTCCAAAAGGCATTTGGTACAGTGCCACACAACAGGCTTGTGAGCAAAGTTATAGCTCATGGAATAAAAGAGACAGTAACAACACGGATACAGAATTGGCAGAGTGACAGGAAACAGCGAATAGTGGTTAATAGATGCTTTTCAGGCTGGAGGAAGGTTTGTAGTAGAGTTCTCCAGCGGTTAGCGTTGGGTCCCTTGTTTTTCCTGATATATATTAATGACCTGATGTACAGGGCCAAATTTCCAAATTTGTGGATGATGCAAAACTTGGAAGTATTGTGAACTTTGAAGAGGGTAGTGTAGAATTTAAAAGCGGCATAGATAAGTTGAGGGAACGGGCGGACAAATAGCAGATGATGTTCAATGCAGAGAAATGGGAGGTGATGCATTTTGTTTGGAATAACATGGAGAGACAATATAAAATAAAGGGTGCAACTCAAAATGGGGTGGAGGAGCAGAGAGACCTGGGTGTACATGTACCTAAATCATTGAATTTGGCAAGACAGGTTGAGAGAGCAGTTAATAAAGCATACGGTGCCCTGGGCTTTATTAATAGGGACATAGAGGTCAAGAGCAAGGAAATTATGTTGTGTTTATATAAGTCATTAGTTCGGCCACAGTTAGAGTATTGCATCCAGTTCTGGGTGCCACACTTTAGGAAGGATGTGAAGGCATTAGAGAGGGTGCAGAAAAGATTCACGAGAATGGTTCCAGGGATGAGGAACTTCAGTTATGAAGTTATATTGGAGTAGGACTGTTTTCCTTATAGGAAAGAAGCCCAAGAGGAGATTGATGGAGGTATTCAAAATCATGAGGGATCTGGATAGAGTAGATAGGGAGAAACTGTTCCCACTCATGATTGGATCGAGAATGAAAGGGCACAGATTTAAAGTAATTGGCAAAAGTGATACGTGGTTAGGGTCTGAAATGCAATGCCTGAGAGTGTGGTGGAGCCAGGTTCAACTGAATCATTCAAAAGGGAATTAGACTGTTATCTGAAAAGGAAGAAAGTGCAGGGTTAGGGTAGAAGGCGGGAGAATGGGACTAGGTGAATTGCTCATTTGGAGAGCTGGTACAGACACGATGGGCCAAAGGGCCTCCTCCTGCGCAATAACCATTCTGTGATTCTGTGAATTAAAAAAAAATCTCCAATCCACAGCTGTGAGCAATCCACATGAAAAGTCACAGAGACAATAAAAGAAATGAGAGCTTTGGTCATTATAAAAATATCAGACTTGGGGGATGTTTGATGATAGCCAAAAATCATCCAATCAGGTAATGAAGAGGCTGCACATTTTCTGATTGCTTTGGCAAGGCGTTGCATTTAAAGCGTGGACATGTTGGGTAACCAATGGTTGGAGTGTAGGGGAGGTACAGGTGCAAACAAGAAACTCTAGGATAATGTCCAAATTGTTCTGACAACTCTTTAGAGGAGGTTGCCATTGGCCCCTATGTTCCAAAGAAAATACATCTAATGAAAGAGAGCTTGTGGCAAAGCCTGAAGCTACCTACTGCCCATGAGTCTAGAATGAGCTGTGTGGCTTCATTGATGGTATGAATGCACTGCTTGGTGATTGAACCAGGTAGACAAAGAAGTTTACAGATTACGTCAGTGGTTTTGTGATTAATTAGCTGTTCACAGTTAGGCCAACAGTTGGGGCATTATTAACTGTCCTCACCAATCTCTGGGCTAGGACTGGGGGAAAAGAATTAACCGGGATTATTATCCAGTGCCTCTTTCTGGGAAAATGTTCACTCAGTGTTGGCCTAGGATAGATGAGATTTAGACTATGATAGTCTTCACAAACAATTAAGCAACTTGCTGATATTTCTGATCTTCACTGTCTATGTTCACATATGAATGACCACTGGAATGAAGTCCCAGGTGCTGATCTCCACCTGGTGTCTGTACCTCAGTAAGAGTAAATACCTTCAGAACAGCAGGAAAGCAACTGGGGAATCTATTCTCAAGAATCATACCTACAGGTAGGCAGTTCTGATAAGTTGCATCAAACCATCCTGACTCCTGCTTCGTCAGATTAGCCATCGAACTGAAAGTTCCCTAAAGTCACTGCAGTGTTGATTGATTTGGAGTTGGTCACATAAAAAGGCATTAAAGCTCATACTGACTATCTTGTGAGGGGAAAACAAATAAAGAGTGATGCCAGGTCATCAGTGCTCCACCATGGAGAAAAATATAATTGGGTTTCCTCCCTGATAGACCAGGAGCCCTGACAGACAATTCCATGGTTCCATAATGTGCTTTATTTTACAGAAACAGCAGAGGATAATTCAAAAAAATTTGATTCAGCTTTCAACTAAGAGTGTGGCAGGCGCAAGGCGTGGGGTTGTAAAATTTAGAAAGGTTTGGTTTAGTATTTCTCTTTTGCACATTTGCCTTCATTTTGTGATAAACACAACTCTTGGTTATGCTGCCAGTTTTGATTTGAAGTGTAAATGTTAACCATGACTCAATGGATTGCCTGCATGCAAATAAGCCATACAGACTTGGAAATCTCAGGTTTGAACTCGTGACTTTGAGGTAAGTTATCTTACCTTGCATTGCACTGTGCTCAAGCCTCCGCAGACTCCATGCCAAGCTTCAGCACTGTTCTGCGTCTCGCTCTATTGGAGCCTTCTGACCACTGATGTCACAGCTACATCATTAATATCATCATAGTCTCATTAACACATCCATTAATCCATTACGCGAAACCAGGCAGACTAGGTCAGAAAGTCTGTGGTACAAGGCCGCAGTCAAGAAACAGAGAGCATGTAATGAAGTGCAGTTCGCCAGGCGAACATCGTTTATATCTGGTCGTGATGCACGTCGGTCTAATTAGACGTGGATGTGGCCTTATGATCCAGCGTTGAGGCGTGATTCCCGCAAACTGCTTTGACAATAGTCTCATTAACACATCCATTAATCCATTACGCGAAACCAGGCAAACTAGGTCAGAAAGTCTGTGGTACAAGGCCGCAGTCAAGAAACAGAGAGCATGTAATGAAGTGCAGTTCGCCAGGCGAACATCGTTTATATCTGGTCGTGATGCACGTCGGTCTAATTAGACGTGGATGTGGCCTTATGATCCAGCGTTGAGGCGTGATTCCCGCAAACTGCTTTGACAATAAGCATTCATGATATTTTCATGTATTCAAATGGCCTTTCCAACTTCCCAGGCTTGGCGAGAAGCGTCTCCCACGATCGAGGGCTGAAGCGGGCAATCGCATCCTGTTTTCCTGCCGACGGGAAACTGGCTTTTGGCTCCCGCGATATTTTCCCCTCCCATCCGCCATTACACACACCACAGGCAGGAGCGAAAAATCCCAGCCTCTGTCTCTCTCATGAGGGATTCCAGTCTTCACCTGCGAAAACCTAACCTGGCAATTCTCTCCAAACGTCGCTCCAACCCGGATGGCATCAACAATAACCCCCCTCACAGAGTTTTAATCGCATCTCCCAAGAATCTGTTCCTGAGTATGCACTCAAGCACCAACTCACAACTTCAGCTCTTTGGCCCTGCCGAGCAGGACACAACTGCTCCAAGGGGGTACCTTCGTCCCAGTGGCCCATAGCACAGAGTCATCAACCTTTGACTGCCTTCTTCAGTTAAAGTCTGCTCCCCGCAGCCTTTTCCCTGTTTAGAGCCAGTTTCTCCGCTTCACTCTTTTTACCTGAACTGGGACATTTTCCTGTCCCTGTCCCTTGTCTGGGGCTCTTCTTTTGGGACCTCTCCATCTCCCCTCTACCTTTGGGACTTCGCCCTGTCTCCTCCCCAGCACACTTGCCTTCTAAAGTGTGCCGCACCCGTTCACATAACCTGGGTTTTTGTGCCTTTTTTATCTTCTTACACAGGTGCGCTAGGCCCAAAGAATGTAAAAATTGCAGAACTGCAAATGCACAGCTCCCTCCCAGTCTGCGCATGCACATTCCCCTCCCGGCCTGTGCATACACATCCCCCTCCCGGTCCGCGCATGCACATCCCCCTCCCAGTCTGCGCATGCACACCCCCCTCCCGGTCTGCGCATGCACATCCCCCTCCCAGTCTGCGCATGTACATCCCACTCCCGGTCTGCGCATGCACATCCCCATACCGGTCTGCGCATGCACAGCCCCCTCCCGGTCCGTGCATGCACTGCCCCCTCCCGGTCCACGCATGCACTGCCCCTTCCCGGTCCGCGCATGCACAGCCCCTTCCTGGTCCGCGCATGCACAGCCCCCTCCCGGTCCGCGCATGCACAGCCCCCTCCTGGTCCACCCATGCACAGCCCCCTCCCGGTCCACCCATGCACAGCCCCCTCCAGGTCCGCGCATGCACTGCCCCCTCCCGGTCCGCGCATGCACAGCCCCCTCTTGGTCCGCGCATGCGCAAAGCTCTGAGGTCCATCGGGAGCTGAAGCTCCTGACATTTGCTCTCAACCAAGTGAGTATAGTGTTTAAAAAGAGTCAAAGTTGAAACGTGAGAAACATGCCAGCCACTTTGTGCACCGCGAGCTCCCACAAAGAGCAATGTGATACTGAGCATATAACCTGTTTTTCTGATGTTGAATGAGGGTTAAATGTTGGGCAGGGCACTGGGGATAACTTCCTTGCATTTCTTCAAAACTGTGCCAGGAAATATGGATATTTAATACCTGCCCAAAGTCTCACCCGTTTTCATTTGTATTAATCAACTAATTCACTAGTGTTGAAAACTTAGCCAAGATCAATGCTTTCATATATGTCCTGTACACAAAAAGTAGGATAAAACAAGCCCGGCCAATTACCGCCCCATCAGGCTACTCTCGATCATCAGTAAAGTGACGGACGGGGTCATCAAAGGTGCTATCAAGCAACATTTGCTTAGCAATAATCTGCTCACTGTTGCTCAGCTTGGGTTCCGTCAGGGTCACTTAGATTACATCATTACAGCCTTGGTTCAAACATGGACAAAAGAGCTGAACTCCAGAGGTGAGGTGAGAGTGACTGCCTTTGATATCAAGGCAGCATTTGACCACGTAAGGCATCAAGGGGCCCTAGCAAAACTGGAGTCAATAAAAATCAAGGGGAAATTCGCCACTAGTTGGCGTCATACTTAGCACAAAGGAAGATGGTTGTGGTTGTTGGAGGTCAATCATCTCAGTTCCAAGACATCAGTGCAGGAGTTCCTCAGGGTAGTGCCCTTGGCCCAACCATCTGCTTTATCAATGAACTCCCTTCCATCATAAGGTCAGAAGTGGGGATGTTCACTGATGATTGCACAATGTTCAGCACCAGCCACAACTTCTCAGGTACTGAAGCAGTCCATATCCAAGTGAGCAAGACCTGGACAATATCCAGGCTTGGGCTGACAAGTGGCAAGTAACATTCGTGCCACAAGCAATGACCATCTCCAACAAGAGAGAATCTAACCATCACCCCTTGACATTCAATGGCATTACCATCACTGAATCCCCCACTATCAACATCATGGGGGTTACCATTGACCAGAAACTGAACTGGGCTAGCCACATAAATACCATGGCTACAAGAGCAGGTCAGATGCTAGGAATCAAGTGGTGAGTAGCTCACCTCCTGACTCCCCAAAGCCTGTCCACCATCTACAAGGCACAAGTCAGGAGTGCGATGGAATACTCCCCACTTGCCTGGATGAGTACAGCTCCATCAACACTCAAGAAGCTTGACACCGTCCAGGACAAAGCAGCCCGCTTGGTTGGCACCAAATTTTCACTCCCTCCACCACTGATGCACATTAGCAGCAGTGTGTACCATCTACAAGATGCACTGCAGGAACTCACCAAGGCTCCTTAAACAATACCTTCCAAACCTATGACCGGTACCACCTAGAAAGACAAGGGCAAGAGATAGATGGGAACACCACCATCTGGAAGTACCCAAGCCACTCACCATCCTGACTTGGAAATATATCGCCGTTCCTTCACTGTCGCTGGGTCAAAATTCTGGAACTCCCTCCCTAACAGCACTGTGGGTGTACCTACACCACATGGACTGCAGCGGTTCAAGAAGGCAGCTCACCACCACCTTCTCAAGGGCAATGAGGGATGGGAAATAAATACTGGCCTAACCAGCGAAGCCCACATCCCATGAATGAATAAAAACAATGTACATTGGGAAATAAATAGAAGTGAGTCATGCCTCACTGTGATATCATAAATATCCACCACTATCTTTCTGACTCTAGGTTTTCTTATCTCTCTTTTAACCATGGTAATTAGCAATTATTACATTTTATGAAATCAAGAAAATTCAACAAATGACACCTGTGGTTAGTTTTATTGTGATGTGTGTTTATTGAATTATTGATCCAGTCCTAAACAGGATTCGTCTGTGTACTCAATGATCAAAGTCTGAACAATTAATAAATATTTGGCTCTGAGCGGGCATACATCATCTTTTATCCATGAAGTGATCTGGGCAGCATTTAGAGGCCATGATTTTTCATGCATGACTCAAAAACAGAAAACAGTGGAAATGGAATTTAGACAGGTTCTATAATGGGACCCCCAAGTATTCACATAAGGATTATGAAACCAATTCTAATTAAATCTTTATAAATCATTGGTTAGGTCTCAGCTGGACTATTGGCAATGATATTTACAGGGAGGCAGGGAGGGAGGGGTGGAGCCCTGAAGTATAGGTTACCCAAACGTCCAGGAGATATTAATTTCAGTATATCTTTTGCATTTTTATTGCAGATTTCCAGTCCAATAGCCAGCCTTACTGACAGGCTGCCTGGTGTTGTTGCTGAATGTTAGTGATGTTTTATTACCGTGCTTTCTAGTCTTACTGAACCTTGATGAGGCTTTGCTTCCTTGTTTTGAGATAGTTGGTATAAATAGTCATTTGAGTATTGTTGAAAAAAAAACATGCTGTTGAAGCTTTTCATCTTGCACTCATCAGGACAGTTTGCAAGAATACCAACAGTAAAGGGAACAACAATTTATATTGCATGAGAAGAGAGTTCTGACTGAATTTGAACAAAAGCTTGGAAGCTAACTGTTCCCTGGTGCATTCTCCATGGCAACATCTCTAATAATCAGAGTCACTTGCCAACCAATCAGCACTCTCTTCTCATGCAGTATAAATTGTTGTTCCCTTTATTATTAGTTGTTATCCTTTAACTTCAAACAATTTATTCAGAACTATTTACAAAAATCTCAGGGTAAGCACATGGTATTGAGGACAGAAGGTTAACTCAGGCAAGGCTCCATATATCAGACCAGCGGGGCGGTGGGGGTGGGTTCTCATGTGCTTCAGGTTAAAGGTTTGACTAGGTGGGGGGAGACAAGACAGGAGCAAGGGAAGGGGCTGGAGGCAAAGGCTTGACTGGGGGGGTGGGGGGTGTGGTGGGGGCAAGAAGACTGGGGGCAACGAAATCTTGTGGCCAGATAGTAAAGAGAGTGAAAGGCAGTAGTCTCAAAGGAATCCCAGGCAGAATGGCAAGACAGCCAACTAAAGAAGCGCTTAAGTAGTGATTTGAGCTTGAAAAAACTGTCCTTGTCGCAGTCCAGGGAGGGGGTAGCCATGTCAGTCCACTGTCAGTAGTTCCCAGTATGTTTTGCAGAGGGTGTGGTCAGCACCTTACACCCAGCGGTCTGGGGGGGGGAGGGGGGGCGGGTTCCAGCATAGTACTGGGCTGCATGTGGCACAGTTGCAGTCAGGGAAAGCAACTGCAGCCTGTAGATTGGGAACAGGTAGTGTAGGGGTGGGCACTCAATGATCTAATGGGGGTGGTCCCTATAGGTCACAATACAATAGGCCTCAAGATGGGGAAGGGTAAGGTCTACATCCACCTCAAATGACTCAGTGGGTAACACAGGGATATCAACCACTATAACAATGGGATCCAGATTTTTTTAAATATTTGCTCATCGGATGTGGGCATCACTGGCTGGGCCAGGATTTATTGCCAATCATTAATTGTCCTTGAGAAGGTGGTGGTGAGCTGCCTTCTTGAACCACTGAAGTCCACATGGTGTATGTACAGGGGGTGGAATAGGAGGGAGGGAAACCTGAACGTTATGCTCCTCCAGGATGATGGGAGGGATTTCCATGGTCACACAGGGTGAGGGGGGCGGTTAAAACTGATGGTAATAAAACCAGAGGACCACCATCTTGGAATCTGTGGCAATGGAGCTGTGGGAAATGAAACCAAAAAAAAGCGCTGCTGGGCAGGTCTGTTAGCGCTTTTGGAAGGACTGCCTTACAGCACTGGGAGACTGATTAAAAAATTCTTTTGAGTTATCAACAGTCACAGATTGCAACTCTTTCGAGTACAATCACAGTTCTTGGTTTCCGGGAGTGGGACATGAACCCACAACCCTCTGATTCAAAGGTGAGGGTGCTATGAACTGAGCCACAGCTGACACCTCTTAGGAGCACCCACCTGAGGAGGGTTGCACAGCTGAGACATGTTGAGAGCATTACTGTTACAACAGAGGTGATAATGAACCGTCAATGTAAAAGCACATTCATGCGAGATTAATTCTGATTAGTTCTCTGTGCAGTAACCCTTTACAAAAATCGTGGTTATTCCCCTCTGTGATAGTGACTCCAAAAACAAGTGGACAACCAGGAAAAGACTTTTGAAAACACAACCTCAGAACCTCATTGCAGCCAGGTTCAGAGATGGGAACCCCAGGCCCCCGAAAAGAATCTCATGAGCTTTACCCTCTGTATCTGCCCTGAAGAGTACTGCAAAGGATGTAGTTGTTCAGTCCACTGAATGAGTAATGTGTAAACTGGAATAAATGCAGGCCATCCAAACACCTGGCCAAGTCCATCTCATAGCAATAGGTCTACTGAGATGGGGGAAAGCGTGGTGGGGCTTTGGCGGGGGTGGAGGGGGGCAAGTGTGGTGGAAGGATACTGTGACACCGAGAGCATTCATAGCTATGGCCACAATTGCATTGGCTAATAGGTGCCTATACTATAAGCAAGCCCTTAAAGCCACAGTCACTCACTAGTCAGTGACAGAAAAAGAACCTTTGGAGACTGCTACTAATTCATGTTTTATTTCAATGATCCAACAAGGAGAATGTGAAGAAAATCGAGGCTGCATCTAATATTCCCTGCATCATTGAAAGGCAGACAGGAGCACGCACAACCTCTGACTATGGCCTTTTAGAGTGCAGACCCTCAGGGATGACAGAGAGTACATGGAGATAAAGAAGAGGTTACCCTTCTCCATGCAGCTACACCTCTCCTTGTACACTACACCTTCACCTTTCCACAATGCAGACGAGTCAGAGGACTATATGAGCCTCCATCTTACATTGCAAAGAATGAACATCATTTGTACACACAATGCTTCTCAACAAGATGTCTCACACAAGCACTTTTTATATAGAGGGTGATGCATCACTGATGTCGGAGAAGAACTGAGAAGGCTCACACACTGTGCTGAGATGGCTTCACACAACATGGACCAGAAGCTCATGATGCGAGATCAGCGAAAAATGGGGTAAGGGAATATGGTGTGACCCCTGATAGACCACAACACAACTCAGCATTCAGAGGAGGCATACACAAGAGGAGGTGTGGAATGGGTGCAATTGTATTTACACTGGTGGAAATAATATATATGTGGTGAACACCTGTGCCACCATTGTGCTCCTACTATTCCTTGATCTTCCTAACCCTGCAGCGACATCTTGGTGTTTCCCCAACATCCATAGCGGAGGTGGAGGCCGCCTGCTGACCACTACACCCTGTTGCCTGTGATGACTTTGGCGGGCGTCCTCTGGAGGGACGAGACCTGGGGGGGTCCCAGCCAGCTGTGGTGCAGGTGCACCCTCCTTGGCCTGTGAAGCTGCAGCTGATGGGGGCCATTGGCAGAAGAGATTGGGATCGGCTGGACACTACCGGAGTCACCTGGGCAGAAGGCAATGGTATGTCCAGCTGCTGGTCCTTGTCCATATGGGTGCCCGAGGGCCCCTGGCTGACTCCTTGAGGAGAAAGGGCAGCTGGAATGAGATGGAGTTACCCTGGCCCCCTCTCGCATGGCCACTGATGGATGCCACCAATGCCTACAGCAATGGAATGCAGCTCCTGACATAGTTCAGGACTGGACCAAGGTCTCCATGGTAGCTGCCATCCTATCAGTGTTGACCTCGGTGCGCTGGTATGTCAGTGCTATTACCTCAGACTGGAGGTGAACTCCTCCATCATACAGTGCAATCTGTGGAATGTATCTGACAACATTGCTTGACATTCCGGTAACTGTCACTGCAATTTCAATATCTGTGTTAAGACCAAGTCTACAGGCTCATCACCTGACTTGGGCTCAGTAGAATCCTGGCCTCCAGCAGTCCTTTGAGTGCCAGTGACTTTGGAGTTCCCTGCCTCCGCCCACTGTGGACCAGAATCTGTGCTGTGCTCACCAGATTTTGACCCTGAGCCTGCTCTAGGTCTAAGTCCCACTGAGGCATGTGTCCCTTCACTGTCGGAGAGTGTGGGTGAGCGCTGTGACAGGTCTTCCATTGTTGTGCCCTCAGGATCTTCATCTGAAGAGTCGAGGGGCCTGGAGAGGAGGGGCTGGCTCTTGGTGTCCCTGTGTCATCTGGCAGAGGTCCATATAAAAGAGATTAGAGATAATTAGTACTTGGCAGCAAAGTACAAAACATTGCATTGCACTCACATCATCGCTGTCTGAAGGTTCAGCTGGTGCAGAGTCTTCACTTGGGTCTTCTCAACATCACCACAGGAACGGTTCTGGTCCTCTCTGCCCAGGTGCACTGCTCACTCCTCATACTGGATGAGGGCCCTGATCTCTGGCATGCCCCCACCCGTCCAGGACCTCTCCTTTTTATTATGGGCGAGCTTGTTCTGCATGCAGACAGATGGTGAGAGTGTGAGCAGGAAGCATGCCAAGGCACATGGTAAGGATGCCTGCCTTGTGGGGTGCTGAGTGAAGCTGTGCACTGTATGAGGGTGCAACCTGCACAGGATATGACCCCAAATGGAAATGTCAATGAGTGTGTAGGAGAGTGAGTGGTGATGTCCCTTGTGCTGGTAGTGTGTACGTTCCCTGTGGAGTGTTCTGCGAATGAGGGGCTTGTGAGAATGTGAGGTGAGAGAGATGAGAAGGCTGACTTATCCTGGCCATGCGGATGACATCATTCATCTGTTTGTGGCACTGGATCCCTGTTCTCCTCCAGGTGGAGTTGGCACTCACCACCACAGACAACTCCTCCCAGGCCAGGCTGGTGACCTTGGTGGACCTCCCCTGGCCATCAAGAGGGTAGAGAAGGTCATGGCGGTCCTCAACAGCTTCCAGAAGGTGACCCAACAACGTGTCACTAAACTTGAGGGTTGCATGCTTCTTTGATTTGAGGACCATCCCTTGCCTGGAGCAATCCTGGGCTGCAGACATTGAGAAGACTGTGCATGGGTGCAGTTTAAATATGGTGCCCAGAGCAAGGTTCCACTGAGGTCATGGTGGGGTGAGTGAACCAGAGGCCACCCACCAGGGATACGATGTGTTTCCTGCTGATGCATATTTAATGAGGCGAGGTGCGGACAATCAGATGCGAAAATGTGCCATTGCACCTGGAGGGAAGAACACCACTTTTTCTGCCCACCACCATACTTAGTCTATGGAGGGGAATGTCCCACCTGGAGTCAGTGAGATTGGTTGACCCACAGTATTTACTGATGCCTGGTGGGCTGTTGAGAAATCCGTGGACTCTATCTTGGTTGCTTCTGTCATTCATTGCGCAGTACAATGTGTTCGACCACAGTTTGCCTGTTGATTCAGATGTACCTCATATTAACCCTGAATGTTAGAATATAAGATAAAAGTTGTAAATTGTTTTATCTTTCTGACCTTGTATAGTAAAGTTTATTTTTGTTTGTTCAAAACCTATGGAATCTTATAGCTTTATTCATGTAATAACTATCTTGAATTTCAAACTTTGTCTGCTTTAAACAAAATGTTTTTGGTCCCTAACCCGATTTTACCAAAGACACTGGGGTCTGGCCTAGGATCACAGCAGACTACACTTCAAAAGTACATCATTGGCTGTAAATCACATTCGGGTATCTTGTGGCACTATATAAATGCAGGTCCTTCTTTCTTGCGGATGAACAAATCATTTCATTTGTTGTCCTGCTTGTAAACTACATTTTTTAAAAACTCTCCTTCATTGGGGCAGATCCTTGGCTACTCTGTACCTCCCCCAAAATTGGTCAGTCCTTATTTCTTAGCTTAGATGGTGGGAGTTGGACATTATTCAATTAAGATGTGTCATCCGTCCTTTCTTGATGTACAGGTAGCCATTTCAGCACAAGAGATGGGGAGTAAAAAGCCTTGCTAATTTTTCTCCTACTGTCACAAGCAGCTGAGATCAGCTAACTCCATGCTGATTGAGGTCAGTGTGGTGAGGGGAAGAGAGTGTTGAGGCTATTTTTGATGTTGTGCTATCATTTAAAATGGGTGATTGCGAATCAGTGGCCTTTCATACAGCTCTCCCGATTGGCTTCAATAAAAATTAAAAGAGGAAGAGATCGAAGTGAGCTGTTAATTTACTTTCACCCATTTTCCATTACTGTACAAAGTCAAAGTGACCACCTTGGGATCAAACCTGGAAGTTTTCAGGTTTGTACTTGACTCAGTCACGTCAGTGTGACTTCATCCTATAAATCCTATCTTAGTCTGAATGCTGAAATTAATTTAAATTCTGGAATCCCATTATAGCTGCACATAAGTCTCCAGAAATCTTCCATTTAATTAATGCTCGAATAGGTACAATTACATATTCAACCTTTGAGGTCATAAATATTGTTATTATGGGCATTCCGTGTTCCAAGTGTCTCTTCCACAGCTCTGCCTCCTATATAGAATTCTATACCATCCAAAACCACAACCATTAACCAGGTGCTGCTCCTCAGAGAACTTCAAAGGACACAACATATAATAAAAAGAAGTGGCGTTATTTAATATCAAGAGCAAGGAGGCCAATCAGAAGATTCTGATTAATTGGCCCACTGTCACCGCATAATTTTATTTGAGCAGGAGCATTTAATTTGCAGTGACTAATCTAGTTTACAAGCCATTGCCTAGCATCAATTTGTTGAAACTATTGGCAGACAATGACAACCTCGGGCAAATTCAGTGTCAGCCCAACAACATTAGTTGACGGACTTGATGCTCATGGATTTTTCTTCTTACACACCTTTATGCAAACTCAACAATACTCCAACAGTGAAAATGGTCAATATGTTGCATTCAATTATTTGTATATTGTTGAATTTTCTATAATCTGTTGTGAGCTGACTACAATGTCAATGGGATGGATTTTGTGGTGGTGGCAGGGGTCCCACTGCCAGGGCTGAAAGCACCCTTATTAAGGACGGCTGCCCTCCCCCAAGAGCTGATGACCAATCAGAAAGCCGGCCGCTCAGCAGCATCAGCAGCGCCACCAAATGTGGTGGCCACTGCTGGGGCCATACCTGGAGGAGGAGGATGCAGCCATGACTGCACGTGCTCACAGCCAGCTAACTGGGGTCTGGAAGCAGTGGAGCTAGTCAAATAGGCCCCAGTGAAAGGTGTGGGGTGGTGATGGTGGGCAGTGTTTCGCTTAGAGCATGTGGCACTGTTGATGCAGGGGGAGACCATTGCCGCCAGGAGCCCTCTCCATAGGCCAAAAAGTCCCTGAAAAGGAGGGCCCCATGAGTCAGCTGGGAGGCTGTCAGGGTTCACACACTGACATTTCTGTCCTTGGCCTGCTGCCCTGTTCCAGTGAAGCTCAACGTAAGCTTGAGGAACAGCACCTCTTCTTTACAGCCTTCCGAACTCAACATTGAGCTCAGCATTTTCAGACCATAAATCCTCTCCACCCCATTTTGTTTCCTTTTCTTTGCATATTTTGGTCTTTCTCATATTTTTGCTCTCAGACAGCAGCACACTTACTCTAGGCAGATCTTTTATTTCTTTCTTTCTTTTCTTGCCCCATCACCATTCCCTTCGGCCCTGTAAGACTAACCTTTCTGTCATTCAATCTCTCCTGTCTTCCACCCTATCACAGGGCTTCCTTTATCCTTGACCCACCCACCCTATTTTCATAACCTATTACTTCACTAACTTTTCCCAGCTCTGATGAAAGGTCATTGATCTGAACCATTAACTTTGTTTCTCTCTCCACAGATGTTGTCTGACCTGCTTAGTATTTCCAACATTTTCTATTTTTCTTTCTGATTTCCAGCATCCACAGTGTTTTGCTTTTGCACCAAGTCACAGATCGTCTTATGGCACTGCAGCTAAGTATGTGGGGCAGGCCCATGGCTGCTCACCTCCCCTGCTACCTCCATCCATGCCTGCCTGGTTTGATGAACCAGTCTCCCCATGCTGACCCAAAGGAGCAGGACTTCCCTCTGAGCCCATATAGCCTGGAGGCGTATCTATAAGGAGGCATTAGAAAACCTGGGTGCCACCCTTGTTCTTGCTTCTGCCACTATCTTAGCCATTACCAGGGCTAGTCATTACCAGTGCAATCTTGGCCAATACCTGTGCAATCACATCCTGTAAGGATGTGATTGCATTGGAGAGGGTGCAGAGGAGATTCACCAGGATGTTGCCTGGGCTGGAGCGTTTTAGTTATGAAGAGAGACTGCATAGGCTGGGTTGTTTCCCTTAGAGTGGAGAGTGCTAAAGGGGAACGTGATAGAGGTATACAAAATTATTATAGATAGAGTAGGTAAGAAGAAACCTTTCACCTTAGTGAAGGTGTCAGTAACCAGGGGGCATAGATTTAAGATAAGGGGCAGGAGGTTCAGAGGGGATTTGAGGAAATTATTTTCACTCAGAGGGTGGTTGGAATATGGAACACACAGCCTTAGGGGGTGGTAGAGGCAGGAACCTTCACAACATTTAAGAAGTATTTAGATGAGCACTTGAAACACCACAGCGTACAGGGCTATGGGCCAAGTGCTGGGAAATGGGACTAGAATAGATAGGTGCTTGATGGCTGTCACGGACACAATGGGCCGAAGGGCCTGTTTCTGTGCCATATAACTCTATGACTCTATGGCTCCCTCGTTGCTCACTCCTGGGCTGTTGTCTTTAAAAATGCTGCTGGCTGCCTTTTAATGATGGCACCATACTTGCTTGAGCCACTACTTCCTCCCACTCTTGCCTGCTTACTGGTCAGCTCCCACATCTGCCAGCGCTTAGTTAGATGACCCCAAGAATATCACACTCCCACTCCGCTCTCTTGCCAGCGCAGCCATGTCATCTGCTTTCAATCCCGACATCGGGACTTTATTGCTGTCGGCAACATCCCAGCCTTAGTTTCTCTTTGTCTTCCTGATTGTTTTTGATTCTTTCCCAAACTTTGCATACTCACTTATGTCATCCGCTCCTTTGTTGTCTATGTACATTGTATATGCATTTTTCTCTCGTTTGAAATTTTCCCTAATTTATTTATTCACCCATGATGTGTTATTACTGGTTAGTTTTTACTTGCTTTACAGGGGGGTATATTTCTCCTGGATCCTATTGATCACCATTTTAAATGTTTCCCATTGCTGTTCTTTTTCTTTGTCAGTTTTTCTTTCCAATTTCTCCCCCCAATTCTATTCTCACCCCTTTAAAATAAACCTTTATTTTTCCAGTTTGTTACCTTGTCATATAATGAATGTTGCTCAACGGTTGTAATATATCTTAACGCTTCCTTCCTCCAGGTATATGACTGGAACAATCTCAACCTGCACCTGCCAAGTACATCGCAGGAGCCAGAGTCAGTTATCCAGCACTCAAAACTCTGGCTCAGATGTATCCACCCTAGAGGAAATTACTGACGTGGTGACCTGGGTGACTCACAAACCTGATCAGGAGGCAATAGGAGGGCAGGAACCTGCTATCTGAAGGAACAACTCAAGTCATCCTTCAGCATGGGGAACAGACTTCATGGGCCTTGTTTTGAAGGATTTTTTTTCTGAGCAGGTTCTTATGCCTAGTTAATAATTAATTTGCAATATGTAGAATTGCAGAGAATATACAGAACAAAAACACATTATTTAGACCAAGCAGTTCATCCTGACATATATGCTCCATTCGAGCCTCCTTCCATTCTTCCTCATGTACCTCTTTCAGTAGAACTCTCTATTCCCTTATCCCTCATATGGTTTTGGCCTTCAATATATTCTATACTATTTGCCTCAATGACTCTCCGTAGTTGTGAGCTCCAAATTCTCAACACTCTCTAGGTAAAGTGATTCTTCTGAATTCCCTATTTCATTTCTTGTTAACTACCTGTAATGACTTGATATACCAGACAGGTTTCAACTAGAAACAGATAACTTTATGACAGAGAGCTTTTCAGATGCTACATGCTTGAACCAGGTCCTCGACAAGAAAGCTCCCCCTCACCGGATTACCATGCTTCGGGCTTATTGGTTGGAGCCTCCAAGATAATCATGTCACGTAGGCAGCTGGAGAGGCTGTACCTTCAGTTACTACATTTTCTCCTCCTTTAGTTGTTTTTACAGTTTCTATTTACAGAGCACATTTGGATATCCCACAACATAAATTTATATACAACTCAGGTGATTAAAGATGAAGATTCTGACATGGGCCTGAATTTTCCCATCGGCGATCCCATGGGGCCCGCTCACCGACCAGAAAATGACGCGGGATGATGTTGAGAGGAACCCCGCCCCATTTAAATATTCAGGAAGGCAGGCGGACAGATGATTTCGCTGTCCGCCCGCCGACCTATCAGTGGCCAATTGAGGCCATTGACAGGATAATTAAGGTAATTAAAAGCCCTGCCCATCCAACCTTAAGGCAGGCGGGCAGGCCAGGAGCCCCAGCGGGCTTCTGATAATACATGAAACCTCATCCACTGGCGGGATGAGATTCCATGTCCGTTTTAAAAGTCTTAAATAAACTTTATGTAAGATTTATTAACATGTCCCATCTTGTGTGACATTGTCACATGAGGAGGACATGTTAATATTTTTTTTAATTTTTCTATTTTGACACTTTGAAGCACTGTCAGTGATCTCCCTGAGACAGCACTTAGTCTTAGGGAGCAGTGCGCTCTTTCGCACACATGCGTGAAAGAGCGCACTTTGGCAGTTGGGGAATCCCTCCCCCCCCGCACAGGAAGCGCATAGCGCTTCTCATCGGGCAGACCGCTTAAAATGGCGGCGGGGCCCACTTCGGCAGCGGAGTTTGGCTACCCGCCCGCCAACCTAGGGCAAAATTCTGCCCGTGGTTTCCTTATTTGGTTAGAGTGGCGTAGCTCTACCACTTGAGGTTCTTCCACTGGATCGACATGATCAGGAACTGCAGCATCAGGTATATTGTTAGAAAGTGGCGGTTCAGGATTTGGGAACTCTACAGAGACATCGTGCATGTCTATTCTAGGTCAATCTGTTACCTCAGGGATTAATGGTTTGATGTTAGTCATAGGTGGAATAGCTGGTTGTTGGAATGTCTTTCTAGCCCTAAAATGATCCATGTGTTTTTGAACAATTCAGTCTTCCACTTCCACCTGGAAGGACAAGGGACCAGTTTCTGAGGCAATTGTACCAGGAACCGAACAAGGTCCACTTCCAAAATTCCACACGAGAACTGTATCTCCTACAGTAAAGCTTTGAGCTTTGCTATGAATATCGCGATTCAATTTTTGATTACTCTGATTCTTCTCTACCTTACCATCTAAGTTTGGAAACACCAGACTTAACCTTGTATATAGGCGGCGTTTCATCAGTAATTCAGATGGCATTAAACCTGTAGTTGAATGAGGCATCATATGATAATTGAGAAGAAAGCAGGAAAACTGAATTTCCAGAGTACCTTTGGATAACCTCTTCATTCCAGTTTGAAAGTTTGCACAGCTCTTTCAGCTGATCCATTTGATGAGGGATGATAAGGTGCTCTTTTAATATGTTTGATTCCATTTAAACTTATGAATCTCTGAAACTCGGTACTGGTAAAGACTGTACCGTTATCCAAAATGATGATTTCTGATAGGGCATGTATACTAAATCATTGACACAGCTTTTCAATAGTTGTGCTCAATGTTGGTGATCCGGCTTCATACACATCCATCCATCTAGAATGCACATCTATAATCGATAAAAACATGGTATTTAAGAATGGTCCTACATAATCAGTATGTAGTCTAACTCAGAGTCGACCAGACCACTCCTACAGATGCAGTGGAGCTGAAACAGACAACTCCTATTGTTGCTGACAATGGAGACAGCGCTTGACCATGCTTTCAATGTCACTGTCTATGCCTGTCCACCAGACATAGCTTCGTGCAAGCATTTTCATCTTTGATATGTCTAGGTGTGCACTGTGAAGCTCTGTCAGGAGTGGCTCTCTTTCTTGTGAAGGGACGACAACTCTTGATCCCCACAACAAGATTCCATCTTGGCAACTTAACTCTGCTTTTTGGGCATGAATGGTTTAATCTCTTCAGACACTGGTAAATTTGACTGCCCTTGTAATATAAGGTTTCTGACTTTTGACAAAATTGGATCGCTGTTCGTCCAATTTCTAACTTGCTTTGTACACAGAGGTGAAGAATCCAAGAAATTCAGCACAAGCACAACTTTTTGTGCCACTGGAGCATGTACAATGCTATCTGGTAATGGGAGATGACTGAGTGTGTCCGCATTTGCAATACGCAAGCCAGGATGATGCATAAAGGTATACTCATACACAGATTATATCAAAGCCCAACATTGAATTCTTGCTGATGTTATTGGCAGAATGGCTTTATTCTCAATGAATAAACCCATTAATGGTTTATGATCTGATACAATAGTGAAATGTCGTCCATGCAGACACTGGTGGAATTTCTTCACTCCGAATACCACCGATAAACCTTCCTTTTCTTGTTGAGAATAACCCTTCTTGGCTGCGGAGAGGGTTTTGGAGACATAGCCAATTGGCCTTTCTGGCATATCTTCCATCGTATGTGATAACACAGCTCTCACACCATAAGGAGACACATCACATATTATTACCAATTCTTTCAATGAGTTGTAGTGTACCAATAAACATGATGAATGTAAAAGCTTCTTAACTTTCATAAAGGATTCTTCCTGTTGTGAATTCCACAACCAATGATGATTCTTTTTTAACAAGTGTAATGGTGCTAACACTATTGACAAGTTTGGCAAGAAGCGGCTATAATAGTTGAACATGCTCAAAAACCGACTTGAGTTTGGTTACCCTGAGTGGGGTTGGGGTTGGGGGTCACATCTTTGATTGCCCTAACTTTCCCTTCTACCAGATGCAGACCCATGGCATCTACTCTGTGACCCAGGTAAGTAACTCTCTCACCGCTGTGGTTGAGGCTCCCGTATCTACCTCCATCACTAGTGGCTTCCCATTCACTTGGGTTGTGTCAGTGATAGGTTCGGTTTTTACCGCTGTGACATTGTGTAGGGAATAGATATTGGTATTGGCATCTTCAGATTCAATTCGATCATGTTGGTTTTCTGCCTTTTGAGCTGTTTCGATTTCACCCTTCATTGTTTTAATTCGTGACCTTTCTTATGGCAGAAATGGCATTCTGCCTCCTTGAATCTGCATGTGTCTAGTATGTGGTCACCCCCACATCTATAACAGATTAACCTCGGAGTCACTGCTGAGATGTTTCTTCTAGGCCTTTTTGTTTTTCTAGCAGCGGACATTGCCTCTCGTTGCTGTGTCTCTGGCTTTTGTGCCGCTCCTGGCGGTAGGTTCCCACCCACATGAAGAACAGAGCCATGTTGTATGTGTTGTAAATCCTGCAAGTCTCTCGGAGCACTTTCCATGGCTAGTGCTATTTTCAGGGTGCGCTTCAAATTGATGTTGACTTCTGCGAATAAACGGCGCTGAATGACAGTGTTGTGAACTCCACAAACTAATCGGTCCGGCCACATATCATTGAATGTGTCTCCAAAGTCGCAGTGCTCAGTCAACTCCTTCAACTTCGCTATATAGCTTGCGATGGACTCTCCTGGGGCCCTTACTCTGGAATTAAACTTAAATTTCTGCATTATTATGGATGGTTTTGGCTGGTAATGGGTTTTCAAGAGATCTACTAATTCATTAAAGGATTTAGAATTGGGCGTGTTTGGGGCCGTCAGGCTGCGGGTGAGATTGTATGTCTTGCTACCACATACACTCAAAAGGATGGCATTCTGTTCCCCTCCACAGTAATTTTATTCGCTATGAAATAAAAAACCAAGGCGCTCTACATACTGGCTCCAGCCTTCCATAGTCCAGTTGTAAGGATCAATTCTGCTGAAGAGTGGCATGATTGGTGAGTATTCTTTTCTTTTTTCTTATAATTTGATGTACTCACATTAACAAGGTGAGATGCAGCATCAGAGATATTTTGCCCTCATCACCAAATATAATGGCTTGACATACTGGACAAGTTTCAACTAGAAATAAAATTCTTTATTACAGGGAGCTTTTCAGATGCTACATGCTTGAACCAGGTCCTCGACAAGAAAGCCCCCTCCCTGACCCCTGGATTACCTGCGCTTAGGGATCATTGGTTGGAGCCTCCAAGGACAATCACGTGATCCCTGATAGGCTCTAGGAGAGGCTATACCTTCAGTTACTACACTGCCTTATATTGATGGTCTCTGGTTTTGCTTTTCCCCACAAATGGAAACACTCTCTCCCTCCCTCCCCCCTCCCCCCTCCCCCTCTCTCCCTCTCTCTCTCTCTATCGATTTACTCCACCAAAACCTCTCAGCCTTCTCATTTTCAGAGAAAATAGACAATCTGTTTCTCCTTTCTGGATAGGTATAGCCTCACAGTCCATACGTATCATCTTTTTAAAATCTTTGCTGAATCCTCTCCAGTGCCTCTGTCAGATTTTTATAAAATGGCAAGCAGAGCTGAATACATTAGTCCAAATGTGGTGGAAGTAAGGTTTGGTACATGTTGCACATAACATCTTTACTTTGCTGTCTAGGAATAAACCCCAGTGCTTGCTTTGATTTTGTTTGGGCCTTTTTGATCTGCGTCACAGCTTTTAGTGGTTTGTGTATTTGTACATGAAATCTCTTTGTTCCACTACCCTATTTAGACTCTTATTTTCCAATTAATATGTGACCTCATTTTTTAAGGACTTATCTCTGTTGAAATTCATTTGCCAATTATCTGCCCATTCTGCAGGTTTATTAGTCTTTTCTTATAATTTGTTGTCGCCCTCCTCAGAGTTAATTATTGCTTACAATTTTATGTCATCCACAAGCTTAGAAATTGTGGCTTTGATTCCAAAGTCTAAATTGTTGAAATAAATTGGCCCCAGCACTCTTTACCCCTACTCTCTGGTTCTGTCTTATAGCCAGCTAGCTACCTAATTGCTACTTGTCCTCTAACTCTGACATTATCTGACCTTATACATTGTCCATTATGTGACACTTTATCAAAGATATTTGAAAGTCTAGATATATTACGTCTATTACATTAGCCTTGTCTACTCTCTCCATTAATTCTTCAAAACATTCAGTGATGTTGGTCAAGCAAGACATTCCTTTTTGAAATCCATGTGACTACTCATTGTCATATTTTTGGTTTCTAGATGTTTACTATTTTCTCCTTATTAGGGAGTCCATTATTTGCCCTCCTAACAATATTGAGCTGACTGGTGTATGGTGCCCACAAGATCTTCCATCTCTCTTCTTAAATATATGTTAGCTATCCACCAGTACTCTAGCACTGCACCACTTTTCTGTGCTGAAATGTATTAGAAATAATTTTGGGGATGGAAGGTTCTCAGTAGGAAGTTACAGTTTAAAAGATCTGAACACCATGTATACAAAATACTGCCATCATATTATGACTTTGGTTTAGCCAACAAACATACACTATTCTTGAACTGGTCTGATTTTATCATATTTGAGTAACATTTTTGAAAAAAAGCTTTCAAGTAATATGAAGAGGAAATTGTGGTGACGTGCAAGGCCTGTTATATTGCTAGCTGGCTTTCAGGGGTGAGCAATTTTCCATTCTTATTATAACAGGAAAATGGCTGTGCTCTAATTTAGCAAGGAACGGTTTCAAATTGAAAAGATCTGCCTTCGGCTGACCTCAATTAATCACACCATTGCTGACTGACCCCACAATGTCCGGCTTGACCTTGACAATATGGCTGGCCTAATGTGACGTTATTAAACAAGGTCTCCTTATAACAGAGAATGTAGCTAAAGCCGAAAAGAATGTGTGCTGTTGGAATTGATAATTTAATAACCGCAGAAGGGGAATGAGGAGCGAAGGAACAATGTTAAATCCAATATGTTCCCTCCAATGAGAAAACATGAGATGTTTTCATCCCACAATTTTCTTTTTTCAAATTATTGGCCAGAGTTTATTATTTAATGGACAGCTAAGTCTAGCATTCAAACCTGAAACTACTGAAATAAAATAACACTCGCAATGAAGAGACAAAGTGTCTAAACAGCAGCAGGAAATTGCAATCAATTTCTTATGTATCACAGAACCTCACAATCCAGTAATATGAATTGCTTCAGAAAGGAACCTAGAGTCTGAAATTCCTTGTTCTAAAAAAAAACATTTTGTAAAATGGAAACGGTAAATGCTAGAAATATTCAGCAGGTTGGCAACATCACTGGAGATAGAGACACTTAGGGCAGGATTTTGCCCTTGGTAGGGGCACTTGGCGGCGGTGGGCGGGGGCGGCCGGGAAGCTGGCTGCTGCCCGCGATTGGCTCCGCACCGCGATTTCACGCAGGCGGGCCAATTAAGGCCTGCCCTGCATGGATTGCGAGCGGTAGCACTGTCTGTGCGGGTGGGGGGAGGAGGGAGAGCCGGGCTTGGCGTGCATGCGTGAGGAAGAGCACTTCAATCTCCTTGAGGCACGGAGCTGCCGAAGTGAGATTGAAACGCTTTTTTAAAAAATTAATAAAGACAGTAAAAATTTAATAAAACATGTCGCCCTCACGTGACTCTGTCACATGAGATGGGGACATGTTTTTAATTCCAAAATAAAGTTTTTATTTCATGTTTATTTGCTTTAGGAAACCTCATCCCGATCGTGGATGAGGTTTCCTAAAAAAATGTAAAGGCTGCTTGGCCATTTTGCCTGCCCGCCAACCGTTAGGTTAGATGGGCAGCGTAAATTTCAAGTTAACGAGGTTGTTAATGGCCTTAATAGGCCTTTTAATTATCGGCGGGTTTTCAGCTGCCTCCCAGTTTGGCATGTGATCGCTGAACGAAACATCGCAAGACTGCGCGATGACGGCAGGACGCATGCCTGGCGTCATTTCACGCTCGGGCGTGTTGGGCGCGCGCCCGCACACCCAGGGTAATATTCTGGCCTTAATATTTCAGGTCGATTATCCTTCATGGAAATCAATTTGTGAAATCATAGGTGCTTGCCACTTCCAAAGAATACAATTACATTAGGTCAGAAACAACCAAGAAAACAGGCATCCTTCTGTTTATTGTTACAAGACAAATTCTATCCTTTTAATGACCTTACTTCGAATTTGTGATTAAATTAACATAATTTATATAGGGACAGTGAATGATTTTTGAAGTGCAGTGATTGTTGATATGATTCAGCGGCCACTTTAACACAACACTGGCCAGCAAATAGCCAAGAGTTGCATCACCAGTTATACTGTTGTTTGTTGCTATTTGTTGAGGTTGCAGTTGGCCAGGAGATTGAGAGAGCTCCCATTTCTTTAACACCCACTTGAACTTAGGGAACAGGAAGAGGGAACCTTGGGCTTAACATTTCATGTGTACAATGCAACTCCCAAACTCTTTCGAGTTATCAACAGTCACAGATTGCAACTCTTTCGAGTACAATCACAGTTCTTGGTTTTCCGGGAGTGGGACATGAACCCACAACCCTCCGATTCAAAGGCGAGGGTGCTATGAACTGAGCCACAGCTGACACCTCCTATGCAACTCCCAAACTCTTTTGAGTTATCAACAGTCACAGATTGCAACTCTTTTCGAGTACAATCACAGTTCTTGGTTTCCAGGAGTGGGACATGAACCCACAACCCTCTGATTCAAAGGCGAGGGTGCTATGAACTGAGCCACAGCTGCACCAATATAACAGCTTAGGTAATGAGTTCAAATCCCTCATTTACAACAGCTGCTTATCCTGGAAGTTTCTAAATATGCCTATGTATCAAGAGGGAATTTTTGTAAGTATTTAATGACGAATTATATAACCGCTTCTTCTTATGATCACATTAAAATGTGGGAACCATGCTTCATTTTGATGTTGCTTTCAGCTAATAAACAGAATTGAGCTGATCTTTGTGTTACTTGTACATTAACTTATTTTTAATTGTATGCAGGTAACTGGTGATTCATTTGAATTCCTATAATTAGGTTCAGGCCGAAATTGTTGTTGGGTTAGGAGATATATCTTTGTAATTGTAAATGTAAATAAATGTAAAAGAGTGTATAGATTAACTCCAGTTCTATCCTTCACCAATTGTCTCTCTGGAATATAACACTCTATTTCTGCCATGTCACTTTTTGGATCGGAGGGGGTTGGGGAAGTGTGGGGTGGGGTTAACAGTGCAAAAAAAAAACACAAAAATAATCGACTTACCACCCTTTACAATTTTTGGGTGGATGTTGATTTAGGCTCATCATTGATTTCCTCACTGGAGACAACAGTTTTTCCTTATTCACTCCATAAAACACATTATAATTTTAAAAAAGCTGGTATCAAATCTCCTTTCAGGTGTTAACCTTGACTCAATGAGTAGTCCTGTTGCCTGAGTCAGAAGGTCATGGGTTAATGCTTTACTCCAGACATTTGACATAATCTAGATTAAAACTTCAATGCAGTACTGAAGGAATGCTCTAGCATCAGTGGTGTCATCTTTTCAGATGAACCATTAAATGAAGGACCACTCTATCTTCTCAGGTGGATTTAAAAGATCACATGAAACTATTCAAAGAGCAGAGGTATTCCCCAGTGACCTGGCCAACATTTATCCTTCAACCAACATCTAAAAATGGATTATCTGGTAATTATGGTGTTGCAGTTTGTGAGATCTTGCTGTGCAAAAATTGAAAGCTACGTTTTCTGACATTACAACAGTAACTACACTTCATTGGCTGTAAAGTGCTTTTGGACATCCTGAGGCTGTGAAAGGCATAAATAAAAGTTATTTATTTCTTTAGCTTTCTCTACTCCAACAGAAACATTCTAGAATCTTTTCAGCCCTCATAGTTTCCTGTCCATGGCATTATCCTGGTGTATCAATGGACTGAGGTCTCACCCTTTACAAGGCCCAGCAGGAGTTTCTCAGAGCAGTGTCCTTGGCCCAATCATCTTCAGCTGCTCCATCAATGATCTTTCTCCCACCATAAGGTCAGAAGTGGGGATGTTCGCTGATGATTGCACAATGTTCAGCACCATCCGCGACTCCTCAGGTACTGAAGCAGTCCATGTCCAAATGCAGCAAGATCTGGACAATATCTAGGCTTGGGCTGACAAGTGACAAGTAACATTTGTGCCACACAAGTGCCAGGCAATAACCATCTCCAACCAGAGAGAATCTAACCATGCCCCCTTGATGTTCAATGGCATTACCATCACTGAATTCCCTGCTGCCAACATTGACCAGAAGCTGAACTGGACTAGCCATATAGATACTGTGGCTACAAGAGCAGGCTAAAGGTTAGGAATCCTGTAGTGGTGAACTCACCTCCTGACTCCCCAAAGCCTGTCCACCATCTACAAGGCACAAATCAGGAGTGTGATGGAATACTCCTCACTTGCCTGGATAAGTGCAGTTCCCACAACACTCAAGAAGCTTGGCACCATCCAAGACAAAGAAACCTGCTTGATTGGCACCCCAACCACAAACATTCACCACCTCCACCACCAGTGGACAGTGACTGCAGTGTGCACCATCTATACGATGCACTGCAGGAATTCACCAAGGCTCCTTTGACAGCACCTTCCAAACCCACGACCACTGTCATCTAGGAGAGGGTAGCAGATAGGTGGGGAACACCAACACCTGGAAGTTCCCCTCCAAGTCACTCACCATCCTGACTTGGAAATATATTACTGTTCCTTAACTATCACTGGGTCAAAATCCTGGAACTCCATCCCTAACAGCACTGTGTGTGCACTTACACCACATGGACTGCAGCGGTTCATGAAGGCAGCTCTCCATCACCTTCTCAAGGGATATTAGGGATGGGAAATAAATGCTGACCCAGCCAGCGAAGCCTACATCCCGTGAATTATTTAAAAAAAACCTCAGTTTAGGCTGGGGCATAGCCTATTCAGCTTCTGACTAAATTTCCAGCCCATCCAGTGTACTTCCTATGGGAGTGTGCCAGAAAGAGCAGACCTATTTTAGGCATTACATACTGTTTTGTTTGCAATGTTGTTCAGCTCTATATTCTATGTTAACTAAATTGTCTTCTGGTTTATCGCAGTCTCGGTCTGATAGTGTATGTTCAATTCATCCATCGAACACGACAGGGGGATGCATGATTACAAATATATTCCACTAAGCCACTGCACAGTGACAAGGTTTCTTTGTTCAATCTGTGGATGCTACTGCCACTTACCTAAATATTGGGCAGACAAAGGCATGCTCAAATCATAGGAACCTTGAGGTTTACTAATGGGAACTAATTGGAGACACTGCATGGTCCCAGGTAGAGTCACTCATACATAATACAAATCATAGCAAAGTGTTATTTTAAATTTGCGATAGGTTTCATTATCATCTGAGATGGAATGGATTTTTAATGGATGGAATGGATTGTCCAGCCTCGCCTGCTGCTGGGATTCTCCAGTCCCATTGAAGATCAAAGGACTTTTGGCTGGGCCACCGAATCTCCCATGGCCGGTCCCAACATGATGGGGCTGGAAAATCCCCGCCCTTGTATGCTAATGTCCAACATCTGCTTACAAACAATTAGAGAAGTAATGTGAAGTCCGGCCCGATGGAGTACTGCTGCAACAAGGTACTCCCTTAACTCAGGGAATATGCTGATTGAAGGAATTTTAAGTGTTGATTTCTTTCCAAAATCTAGTCAAGTTTACATTTAGTATTTAACATTGAGTGAAATTTTCTGTGCCCACTGGCAGCAGGCGTGATAGGTGGCATGCATGGACAATACAGTGCGGGAAGGCAGGCTGCGATCGTCCGCTCAGCCCGTGGATGGTGGGCCGCATTTCACCATTGACGGGCTGAGGATCCCCGGTCGTCAGGGAGCTCATTGTAATATATCAACATATCATTAAAAGGCCATCCCACCAGGCTCTTGGATCCCCGGCTGGATCATCCGTCCACGTCGGCGGGAAAGCACATCGACGTATTTCACAACAGCACACGGGCAACGTGCGCTTGGCGGTCTTCACTTTGGGGGAGCTGGAGGTGAGTGAACAGCAGCGTTCTCCACAGCTCGCCAAGGTCCTCTGTGGCTTTGCAGGCTTCAGGGGCGCCAGGGGGCAGGGATGAAGTGCCGCCCTGCCACGGAGGTGACTGTTTTTGGAGGGCAGGTTTTGTGTCGGGGGGCAACTGCTGCTCAGCGGCGGATGGCAACTGTTGCAGGGGGTGGTAAGCAAATGTTGCCTTGGCATTGGGTCCCGCACACAAGAAATCGAGATGGGGGGCAAGGTAGGCGAGGGAACTGGCCACGCATTAGGGACACCTGTATAAACTGACCATTCCTCTGCAACTGAGACAGATCAGGCGCAGCCACAGTGATATGATTGGGGCCGGGCTCCTAACCTGCCTGCCCATTGCAAGCATCACGGAGACACCAAAGGGCCACCAAGCGCTCCAGAGCTTATCTCCACCGGCCCCCACCCACCTTCTCTCGGCACAGACTGCGAGTCCGTAACCACTTTATTGGACTGTGGAGCATTTGGACTGCATACATTGTACAATATTCTCACCAACACTGGCCATGTAGCAGTCACTGCTGGAGGTGCTCACAGCCCCTTTCAATCTCAGCATCCCAGTTAGGAGCAGTTTCCCCTATGTTGCAGACTGACAGGGCAGCCATGCAGCGCACTCATCTGTGACCATCCGAGGGGTGACCAGCACTCTCCGGGAAGCACTAAGGGGCGATCACACAGGGCCAGGAAAGGTGCTAAGTACACTCATGATAACCACGTCTCTCTTTCATGCTGCAGAGGACCATGTCAAGATCATGGATCCTGGTGACCTAGCGTATGCCTGATGGCCTACAGCGAGCAGAGAAGAGAGAGGGGAGAGCGACTGAGGCTCCTGGCCGTGCAAAGGCAGGAGCAGCAACCTCATGAAGAAGGGAAATCAGGGGCTCCTGCACACGCTGCCCAGGAGCGACAGCGAGCCGTAGCTGGTCAGTGCCTAGGAACACCCAGGGTCTATAGACGCTGTCTGCCGTTCCTGTAGATGACCGAGAACCAGTGTCACCGACGACTGCACATGTTTAGGGAACTGATTGCTCACATCTGCCACTCACTGCAGGGCTTGGCGCCAAGGGGACATGGAGGGCATCCACTGCCAGTGGCTGTGAAAGTGACCACGATGCTCAATTTTTATGCCAGTGGCTCCTTTCAGGGCTCCACAGGTGACTTCTGTGGGTTTTCACAATCCACTACCCACAAATGCATCCATGAGGTCACGGATGCCACCATCTCCATGGCACACAACTTTGTCCATTTTGCCTGGGACCGGGACCAGCCAGGATGCAAGGGCCATTGGATTCTCCCGGATCTCGGAATTCCCACAGGTGCAGGGTGCGATTGACTGCACTCATGTGGACTACATCAACCTCAAAGGATTCCACTCACTGAATGTGCAGCTGGTATGCAACCACCAGAAATGCATCCTCCAGGTGTGAACATGGTTTCCAGGGAATGTGCACAACATCTACATCCTGAGTCGGTCACAGATTCCTGGAGTCTTCCAGGGTCCACAGAAACTGCAGGATGGCTCCTCGGGGATAAGGGCTACTTGCAGAGGCCGTGGCTGATGACACCTGTGCAGCGGCCTCAGACTGCAGCAGAGCGACGCTATAATGAGGCTCATGCAGCAGCTCGCAACTTGGTGGAGCAGACCATTGGGATGCTGAAGGTGAGGTTCTGGTGCCTGGACTGTTCTGCTGGAGCCCTGTAATACAGTCCACAGAGGGTGTCACGCATCGCTGTTCCCTGCTGCACCCTTTGCAACCTGGTGCTCCAACGGGCAGACAAGCTGGCTGCGGAGGAGATGGAGCTACACGTCTCCTCCGATGAGGAGAACACCGATGGTGATGAGGATGAGGAGGTCCTCGGAGGCAATGGTTACGGCAATGAGACCCTCACACTGGCCAGATGAGGCAGGCACGCTCGGTAGGCCCTCATAGCTGCTAGATTTGTGGAGGATGATGACGACATGCAGTGAGGTGACCCCATAGATCCTCACATTGCAGTTGTGAACGTTTGACTCCAGTCTGGCTTATGGCAGTGCACATACCCTGTGAGAATGCTCCTGTCATGGAGATGCAATGGATGCCATAATAGTTGCTCGATTGCAGGAGGATGGTGACGACATGCAGTGTGGACACTCAATAAATCTTCACATAGCCTCTGAGAATGTCTGACTCTTGCCTAGCCGATGGCAGCTCACTTGCGCTCTGTGATCAGGGTCATATTGTAGAGACACAGCCATTAAATTTTATAAGCGTCCAATCCTTTGTCCACCTTCAGTACCTGAGCCCTTCAGGTGCTGGAACACAGCATCCCTGGTCGCAGGTGCTGAAGGAATGGGGGCCAGCCCCTCCTTAAAGATGCTGAGAGCACATCAAGAGAATGAGAGAACTCTGTGGTGACTGCCCACTACTTCTGGCAGCAATGACAAGCACCATCGAGGTGCAGGCATCAGTAATGCGTCCAGGGAGTGTGAGGCCGGACCGTCACTGTGACCTGAAAGCTGCACAGAGCACAGGGAAGAGGCCCTGGATTGAGACAACTGCCTTTTATCTTGTGCAGAAAGGTTTCACATCTGAGTGACAAGAACACTGCTCATCAGAACAAGGTGCCATTGGCAGGAAGACATTTTTGGGAGTTTATGACAATAGTGAACAGTATGTACAAGTGATCAATGCCCATGCCCAGTCTGTGCAACCACTTTTATTTAACTGTCCTAACCCTGCCACTACATCCCTGGACATCCACAGCAGAGGTGGAGGTGGCCTGCTGACTGTGACGCCCTGTCTGTGATGACTTTGGCGGGTGTCCTCTGGAGGGCCGAGACTTGGAGGGCCCTGGCCTGCTTTCGGCGTCATGCTCTGTGGCAGTGACACCCTCATAGGCCTATGGAGCTGGAGCAGCTGAGGTCACAGGGAGAGGGGAGTAGGATTGGCCAGACACTCTCAGAGTCGCCTGGGTGGATGACCCCAAAGCGTGCACCTTCTGATCCTCCTCCCTATGGGTGCCCGGGGGCCTCTAGGCTGATTCCATGAGGAGCAAGGGTTGCTAGAGTGAGATCAAGCTGCCTGGCAACCCTCTCGCGTACACACTGTTGGAGGCCAACTGTGGCATCAGCGATGGAGTTGAGCCTGCGCAGCAGTGCAGGAGCAAAGTCTTGGACCAAGGTCTCTACGGGTGCCACCCTACCAGTGTTGACCTCGATGCATTGGCATGCCAGCGCTATCACCTCAGAGTGAAGGTGGACGGACTCCTCCATCGTGCCTTGCAATCTGAGGAGTGCAGCGGACATCCCTTCCTGATGTTCCTGAGCTTGCCTTCGCAGCTCCAGCAACTGTGACATGACTGTGTCCAGAGGCTCATCATCTGACTTGGACACAGCAACGTTCTGGCCTCCAGTGGTCCTCGGAGTGCTGGATACCTGGGAAGTCCCTGCTGACACCTGCTGTGGATCAGGCCATGTGATGTGCTCACCAGATTGTGATCCCGAGGCTATTCTAAAGCTAGGTCCCACCGAGGTGTGTGTCTCTGCGCTGGTGGAGGGTGTGGGTGAGCGCTGTGACGGGACTTCAGGGAGGGTTCCTCCAGATTCCTCTTCAGAGGTTTCTTCGGGGCTTGATTGGAGGCCTTGGGTTCCCAAATGTGCCTGCGAAAGCAAGGGGAGATAATTAGTGCATGGCAGTGGCCTATGAAAGAGGACTCATCACTCATGGTATGGTTACCTGATGGATGTTGCACTGTTGGATCCTCACTTGGCAGAGCATCGCCGACCTCACCGTCAGCACAGGAACAGTCCAGATCCTCGTCGGCCAGCTGGATGACTCTGTTTTCAAAGTCCATGAGGACCTTGATTTCTGGCATTCCACCATCGGTCTGCAACCTCTCTCGCTTGTTGTATGCCAGCTTGTCCTGCATGGAGAGAGATGGAGAAAGAATAAGCAGGACGCCTGCCAGGCCAGATGATAAGTATACCTGGGCAGTGTGGGTGTTGAGTAGCGTTGAGTGGTCCCATGGATGGGATGAGGACAAGACGGTGTTTGTGAGAGAGTGAATGGTGATGTCCATAGAACTGGCAGTGAGTGATGGTCCTGTTGATGTGTGATGGGTTTGTGAGTGTGTGATGGGTTTGTGAGTGTGTGAGTAGAGAGTGATGAGAAGAGTGACTTACTCTGATGGAACAGAGGAGATCAGTCATCCTCTTGCAGCACTGGGTGGCTGTCCTCTTCTGAAGGGTGTTGGCGCTGACCACTGCTGCTACCACTTCCCAAGCTGGATTGGTCACGTTGCTGCCCATCCTGCTGCAAGAGCCGGGGTACAGGATATCCCGGTGGGCCTCCACGGCATCCAGCAGTCACTCGAGGGACCCGTCATTGAAGCGGGGGCTGCAATTTTTTCCTTTGCTGGCCATGTCTTCTGTGCAGCAGTGGTGAGCTGGAAGCAATGAGCGCTGTGCTTGCTGCTGGACTTTAGGCATGGGGCCTGGATGCGGCGGCGAGGTGATGCCCAGCAGGTGATTGGGAGCCCGCCCGCCATGGGAACAACATGTTTCCCGGGAGTGCATAAATAATGAAGCAATACAGTGTGAAAAGTCGCCATTGCGGCCGGCGGGTGAAATATCATTTTACCCGCTCTCTACCGCACTTAGTGCAAAGCTGGGAAAATTCCATCCATTAACTTGAAGTTTCTTTCAGGCTTGGTCAGCGGTATACGTGCTGCCTGCCAGTGGCAGCTGCACTATTATTCAATTAGGTGGCTAGTTAAAATTAGTTACCTTGTAGGCATGGCTTGACTCAGGTCTTTGGAATTTCATCTTGTGGCTTTATAGATGGATTTGCTTTTGCCCAACTGAAGTAGCACAAAGTCCAGCTTGACAGCACACTGCTGTGACAGAGTACTTACTTCACTTGGGGAATTTAGTGCTTGAGGGAATGCTCTGCAGTAAGGGAAGAGGTGTTATTCTGGTCGTTTACAGACAAGGAATGATCCAAGGGAGGAATGAGAGACGTTGAGAGCTAAAGTCCAGGGGCATTAATTGTGTAAGTAAATGGCTGATTGATTGGTGATTTTCAAGGTTTCTTTTTCTCTCTGAAACTAAGGCAGCAGTTTAAACTAGGACCAGGGAAATATAAGTATGCATTAAATTTGTAGAGTAACTAATTAACTATTTGATATGGCTACAAATAATAATTGAATAAAGACGGTCATTAGTTAAATAAATAAAACAAGCTAGTCTAGGATATGGCAGAGCAGGTTGTGCCTCTGGACTATAGAGTGTAGGAGGTTGTGAAAGGTAAGGCCATCCTGAGCAAACATGTCTGCAGGAGATTCTTTATCCCGAATCCCGCAGCTCAGTGTCATTGAGCTGGACTGCAAGTCGTAAAAACTCGGACACATAAGACAGGGGTGAGGTTTCTGGAAAACTTTATCCAGAATATAGTTACACCCCAGGGGAAAGGATATGTTCAGGAATGGGAGGGTGTAACTGTTAGGGATTCAGGAGCAGGGATTTAGGAGAAGTTGAGAAGGAGGTGCCCCAGACACTAGTCCTGTCCAGGACTCAGGAAGGACAGCCACAGTGCAGGCCAAGGCATTGTGGCACATGAGGCTGTCTAGGGTTGGGAAGAGCAAAATAGAAACGTGACAGTAATCGGGGTCTTTATAATTAGGGCAATAGATAGTGGGTGGAATTCTCCCATGCTGCCCGTGGCAGGTTTAATGGGGCAGCGAGGGGGGTGAAGATTGCAGCAGCAGGTCAAAAAATCAATTTCATGCTAGCGTAAAATAACGGTGGGATCTTCCTTTCCGGTCCACTATGGCAGGTCATAGTTTCTGCCAGAGGCCGGCGTGAACCTGATTTGAATCCCACGAATGAGATGCAGGTGAAGGCCCAACCAGAAATGCCCCCCAACTGCCTGATCGCCCGGGCCGCCAGCGGAACATCACACCGGCCCAGGGTAAAAACTGGACCAACTTGCCATGCACATATTAAGGTTTACCTGAAGAAGGCATGGGGCTGCCTCTGGAGTTCAGGACCGTGGACCCTGGAAGATGCAGCAGTGGCTGGAAGGAGCATCTATCAGCTTCACTGTCTTCAAGGAGACCTATCTTCCAGTTTCAGAGTATTCCTGGAGGTCCATCTTCTTCCCTCAATGGTGGGTCAGTGATGTCTGGACACTGGATATGATGGTGGGACATGAGCCAGCCAGCCCACCCCACTGCGCCAAACGTTGGGAAACTCCTGACTGCATAATTAATGAGATGGGGTCGCGCGATACTGCGTGACTTGCAGGCAGCAGGGAAACATTCCCACCACAGGACTTAGTGCCAGATGGGAGAATCCTGCCAAGCGTCTCTGCAGCGCAGAACCTGAATCCTGAAGGGTGTGTTGCCTACTCAGAATCAAAGAATGGTTACAGCACAGAAGAAGACTATTCGGCCTCTCATCTCTGTAGGAACAATTCACTTTGTGAAACTCCCTGGCCTTCGCCCCATAGCCCTGCACACTCTTCCTTTTCAGATAATAATCCAATTCCCTCTTGAATGCCTTGACTGAACCTACCTCCACCATACTTTTAGGCAATACATTTAAGATCACAACCATTCGCTGCTTGAAAAAGGTTTTCCTCATGTCTCCATGGCGTCTTTTGCCAAATATCTTAAATCTGTGCCCTCTTGTTTGAAATCTTTCCACCGATGGGAATGGTTTTTCCCTATCTACACTGTCCAGGCACCTCATGATTTTGTATACCTCTATCAAATCTCCTCTCAACCTTCCCTTCTCCAGGGAAACAGTCTCGACCTCTCCAATCTATCTATGTAACTGAAGTTCCTCATCCCTGTGATCATTCTCCTGAGTCTTTTTTGCACTCTCTGAGTCTTTTCTGCACTCTCTGAGTCTATTTTGCACTCTCTGAGTCTTTTCTGCACTCTCTGAGTCTATTTTGCACTCTCTGAGTCTTTTCTGCACTCTCTCTAATATCTTCACATCTTTCCTACAGTATGGCACCCAGAACTGGACACAATATCCCAATTGAGGCCGAACCAGAGTTCTGTACAAGTTTAACATATCCTGCTTGCTTTTGTACGTTATGCTTCTATTAATAAAGCCTAGGATGCATTTTTCCCTGCTCATGTGACAGAGTGAGGGGACACGTTTCAAAACATTTATAAAATCTTTAATTAAAAAAAAATCAATTCATCTACCTGAGGCAGAGATGTAGCGCGCACTCACACGAAGTTCACACTCGCTGGGCTCACCCTCTTCCCGTGCTGCTCACGTTTCACGCTGGGTGGGTCTTAATTGTCCCATCAGTGTGAAACTGCCTTCCGGGCATGATCGTTGGCGGTGGTCGGCTTCTCGATCGCCCCCACCCGCCCCCGCCGAGCCCACACGCCAAGGACAAAATTCTGTCCCAGATGTCAAGACATGAGATAACAAGGGATTTCTCCTGGAATTCCTATTCACAGTCGCCAGTACCAGAAGCCAGATGGTTTGCCAGCAATCTACAATTTTGTCATTGGCAAAGTTAACGTGACAAAACAAATTATAAAACCTTTGGGCCCATCAAGAACACAATTCAGTGTCCAGACTGTACACAATCCAACACAGATTTTAAAAAGTAACATTAAGAGTGCAAAACCAAGATACTATATTTTAAGAAAGGAGATGGAAAAGCCACACAGACAACACAAAATGATAAAGGAGATCTTTTGCAGGGCTTGAAGAAAATGAATGCGCCTTTAATAAAAAAAATGTTCTCATCTGCAATAGAGTTGGGACCCTTAGAATTCACACAAGCTGGACTTTAAATCTTAATTGTCACAGTGATTGGTTTTATTATGGGTTAAACCTAATAATGTTGCAAGGCAGGATGTTTAATGATGAAATGTGACAAAAGGGGGAAGAATTTTGCCTGTACTGTGTAATAAGTTAGTTGTTAGTTTTCAATTTCTTTCCTCCTTTGCTCTTCCTTTTGTCTTTCCAACTCGCGTTGCTTCTGCAATCGTTTCTCCAAATCGAGCTGCTTTTTCCGTTCCTGCTCTTGCAGGTCACGCTCCTTTCTCTCCTTTATTTACATTTAACATTATTGTTAAATGTTTACAACGTTATAATTTGTTATATTCTGACAGAGTTATGGAAAACAATCATTACCACAGTTTAGTTTTATTTATCTTTTAGAGGGAAAGTGTTATGAATGCTGAACTTTGCGCGAGATGATTATGTTTTAACATGGCCCCTTTCACTTAACATCAAACAGAACACTCTGAAAGGGAGAGAACAAATTCCTGATAAATAACTCAGTTTGGAGAAATGCCTGTGTGATCGGTTACCATGGGGAGAGAAACTCAAATAGAAACCCATTGAGGTGGAGTGGCAGTTTTAAAACCATCCATAGTATCTCATGGCAAAAAAAAAGACAGTTGCTGTTTGAGACACAGGAACAAAGAAACCACTCCTGTGTAAAAGCAGAGAGAACTGTTTTGTGTTAATGTCAAAGCAGGATACTTTTAACAATTAGGTTTCTGTTCAGAAGGGGATGAAAGAAATGGAGCTCTTGAAGGTTTAAGGAATGGGGAGTCATCGAGGTGAGCCTTGCTGGCGATAATCGTTTCCATGAAAACTCAGGTGGAGTGGAACGATTGTCGAAGGACATTGAAAGTTTTGATGTGGTTCAGCAGGGAGAATTGAACCTCCACTACAGAGTTGTGGGTGACTTTGAGAATGTTGCCTCAATGTTACATATCTGCCAGGAGTGTGGTGTATGGTAAAAGGATATTGTAAGGCATATTTTGGTTATATTAGTTAGCTGCATTTTCATTAGTTTGATGCATTAGCTGCCTGGCAATTAATGTTTGATCCTTGTTGATTTTAGTTTGTTTGTTACAGTCAAAGTCTTAAAACATGAAACCTTGTCCATCAGTTCTTTCTTTCAATCATTGGGAAATTCATTTCTTTTTAAGTTATCACTCCCAATGGGGATCATAACATGCCATATTATAAAAAGGATATAGAGGCACTGGAGAGGATGCAGAGAGGATTTACATGGATGATATCAGGAAAGAATGAACACACTGGGTTTCTACTCTATTGATAAAAGCAGGCTGAGTGGGGACCTAATAGAGGTCTTTAAAATTATGAAAGTTTTTGATTGTATCCACTCTAAGAAAGTGTTTCCTCTTGTGGGGAAGATCCTAATTATAGGCTATCAATATAAGATGGTCACCAAAAAAACCCAGTAGTGACTTCAGAAGAAACTTCTTTAATCAAAGATTAGTGAGAATTGTAGTTTAAGAGTAATGTAAGAAGTCACATAACCCAGACCTAGGGTCAGTGTGGTGTTGAGCAGAAGCATGCAAAGACCTAGTCATGGAGATTGCTCCTTGCCTGTACCTTTTATTTCATATATGTATGTAGTTACAGGTAGTTAATAAAGACTTGCTGTTAACTTTTTTAAGAGACACTATTCTGTAACCAACACACTCCCAACATGGCGGCAACTCAGGATAAAATACCCTCAACTTCACTGAAATGCTGAAAAACTAAGGGCAGAATTTTTCATCCTGCGGGTGGGCATGTGCCCGACCCGATCTAGATTAAAATAATGCGCAATGATGCCGGGCAAGCATCCCAACGTCATCGTGCACTTGAGTGATATTTTGCTCGGCGGGTGTGTGCAGGTGCTGGAGTGGCACCAGCCATTAATGAAACAGCCACTTAAGGCCCTTAACAGTCCAATTGACTGTGATTTTTCCTTCCCTGTGCAATTTTCTGCTCGTCGCACGGGCGAAACAGGCAGGCAACCAGCCGACATTTTCACACACCTCATCCAAGGGTGGGATAAAAAGGGTCAGCAGCATTGCCAGTGTGAGTAGTTTTGAAGATAGTTTGCAGCTTGTTGCTCATTGGTACTTGGCAGTTTCATCTCTGTTCTGGGCTTCATTCTTAGCATTTCCAGCCTTCATTTCAGGACTCATTGCTGTCTGCCAGGACCTTGGAGGATTCAGACCGTGTGGACCCTTCCAGGTATCAGGCAGCCTTCCCTTATCCTGGTGATGGGGATTGTGGTCTCCGCTGGAGGCACCTCCTCTGTGGAGGAAGAGAGGGGCAGAAGGGAGAGGAGGCCACGTGTCCATGTGCAGCTGCCAGGGGAGGGACCTGTGGGAGGAGAGGTGCAGGCACAAGGGGCCAGCAGGTAGTCCAAGGCAGAAGGGGCCACAGAAGATGCCACTATCCCGCTGCCAGGGTTTTTATAGGTGGCGATGCAGTTACCTCAATATGTCTGAGGTGCAATGCCGAAGGAGGCTCCACCTCTCAAGGGAGAACATCAACTCCATTTGCCAGATGATTGGGCCTGACTGTATGTGTGGACACCCCATGCCAGTGGCTTTGAAGGTCACAGTGGACCTCAACTTCTATGCCTCTGGCTCTTTCCAGGGCTCAGTGGGGGATTTGTGTGGAGTCTCCCAATCAGCTGTCCACAGTTGCGTCAAGCTGGTGACAGAAGCTCTGTTCAGGTGGGTATTGACCTTTATTCTTTATTGTACGGATGAGGCCAGCCAGGCTGAGCGAGCCAGAGGCTTTGCAGTGATTGCTGTGTTCCCCTGCATCCAGGGTGCCATCGACTGCACACATGTGGCCATCAAGGCACCAGCAGGTCAGCCGGATGCCTTCGTCAACAGGAAGGGATTCCACTCCATGAACGTGCAGATAGTGTGTGACCACAGGATGCAGAGTCTGCAAGTCTGTGCAAGGTACCCAGGCAGCTCCCGTGATGCTTACATCCTCAGACACTCCCAGGTGCCGAGGCTCTTCAGTGCTCCAACCCGACTGGATGGTTGGCTGTTGGGCGACAAGGGCTATCCCTTTAAGAGGTGGCTCATGACGCCTCTCTGCCATCCAAGAACAGAGGCAGAGGAGCATTACAGTACAAGTCATGCCTCCACAAGGGCGACGATAGAAAGGACCATAGGTCTTCTCAAGATGCACTTCCGATGCCTGGACCATTCAGGGGAAGCACTACAATACCCCTCAGAGCAGGTGTTACTGATAGTGGTTGCATGCTGCGCTCTCCACAATCTGACACTGGCAAGGGGGTACCCACTGGAAGCAGAGGATCTTGACACAGCTCCACAGGCCACAGATGATGAGTCTAGTAGTGATTCCAAAGAGGACCACTGAGAAGCACGCTGAGGGCATGGAGCCAGACCTCGGTAACCTGCAGGGAGGCAGGGACACCAGGGACACCTAGATCCAACACTGCTTCAGCTAGGCTGCCAAAAGTGAGCTTCAAACATATGCCAGGGCTGCCAGCTCCATCCTGGGTGTCTGAAAGGACCCTTTCATTGAACACAACCAACACTCAGTGCCTGTGGAATAATTTCAGAGCCACTTACGTCCAGCATTACATACTGGCGTTCCCCCTACCAATGAAATAAAAAGGTGAAGCATACTCAGGCCAAGCCGACAAAAAAACAATTTATGTCATTCTGACAGTTCAATAATCTTAACAGAAACGTTTCTGGTATTCAACACCAGACCAATATACACAAAGTAAACAAAAATGAACAGAATATCACCCATGACCTGTCCGTCTTTTGCTCATGGTGCCTTTAACTTGCGTTTGTGAGTGCTATGTCTCAGTGCTCCCCCCTCGCTGTCTCCATTGGAGGCAGCCGGCTGACTCTGCTGTCTTGTTGGCCTTGATGACCTTGGCAGTCGTCCTCTGGCCAGTGGAGCCTATGCTGGCCTCGCATGAGAGGGAGTGGCCCATGCCACGGCTGGCATCTCCCCAGTTGCTGCAGCCTCATCAGATGCCATAGTCAATGGTGTGCCGGCTCTTGAGCGCTAGGGCTTCTTGCTCATACCTCAAGAGGATTAGGAGACCAGTGGGGCCTCTGCCGGTCCATGACCTTTCTATATTGTTGTGCGCATTTTTCTCCTGGAACAACAGAGGAGCATTGATTAGTCCACTCTGTACATGCAGCCCCATTGCAGCCTGGCCAACCCCAGCTGAGGAACACCTCATAGGGCACATCTGATTTGTGGCCCTCAAGCCGCGAGGCACTCAGTCAAGTCAGCCAGGTCAATTGCCCCTTGGCCAGCTCCAGTGTGATTGACAGTTGGTACTCAGACTCTAGCACCCCTGAGGTCCAAGGGGGGACAGCCAGACCTTAACACATTTGCATACTGACCCTTGCCAATGTGGTACTCACCTTTTTGAGTGCAGCAGGTCATTGAAGCACTCTGGCACTGCACCCAGGAGCGCCGCACCACATCATGGCTGCTGACCAGCGCTGCCATCTCCTCCCATGCCCTCTTGGTGCGGTTCGGTGGCCTCTTCCTCCCATTTCTGGGGACAAAGGTGTCCCTCCTGGCAACCACCTCCTCCAGGAGGACGGTGAGGCACTCATCAGAGAAGCGGGGGGGCTGAGTGCCCAGCCAACCTGCCCTCCTGCCTGCTGTTTCCAGCTGCACTCGGGACCATAGTGCTGGCTCAGGGAACATCCTCCATGGCAGCCTTCCAGGGGCTGCCTGGGCTGCTTTTAAACCAGCTGACGGGTCACCATTGGACACGACGGCTGGAAGACCCCCACCTCCGCTTGGCCCTTCCCGCCAGTGCCAAGCTGTGTTTCACATTGGGCGGGCCTTAATTGGCCCACCAGCATGAATTGCTGGTCAGGGCCTGAATGTGGTCCATTTCGGGGCCACTCCCGGGCCTGCCCGACAAAGGGAAAATCCTGCCCTAAGGAAAGGGGAAAAAATTCAACAGAAATTCTGACCTGAGAGAACTCCCAACATAAGCTGAAGACACGGAGGAAAAACAGAAAACACCCCAGAGAAAAGAGCCTGGAAGCTGAAGGCAGAGATTTTTTACTGCAGCAGGAGGATCCACTGAATCTCCCTTGGAAATCCAGCTTCAGAACAGAAAGCCCACAGAGCCTGCAAGAGTGAGTTAAATCTTTTAAAGTTGCAGGCTGCTGCCAGTCCTGGGAGCCCTTTCACTAATCCAGTGTTAGAAGTGCAGCTTGAATGTCACCTGTCGCTAAAACCCGATCCGTAACTCGAAGCCTCAGCACGAGGCCTTCGTACTCGTGAAGTGCAAAAAAGATTTAAATCTCTCAGGAATGTCATGACTGTCCAATTCCAAAAACAACAGGCTTACATTTAAATTTGAACACCTCGTTATTCAGAAAAGCAAAGCGCTGAACAAAAGAAGCCGGAAGACAGCTGACCCAGGCAGCCATTGGACATAATAAATAAATAAGGGTCTAGCACATACAGGGTTAATGCTGGACTGAGTAAAGTACCTCCCACACAGTGATGTAAAAAGCACATGACACAGACCTAGGGTCAGCGTGATGCTGAGCAGAGATGTGTAAAGACCTAGACATGGAGGTGGTTCCTTGCCTGTACCCTTTACTGTGTATATGTATATCCTTATAGTACATACTTGGGTGAGGCAGTGACATAGTGATATTGTCGCTAGACTAGTAATCCAGTGATTCAGTGTAATACACTAGGGACGCAGGTTCAAATCCCACCATGGCAGATGGTGGAGTTTGAATTTAATTAATAAAAATCAGGAATTAAAAGTCTAATGATGACCATGAAGCCATCAGGTTCACTAATTCCTTTACCTGGTCTGGCCTACATGTGACTCCAGATCCACAGCAATGTGGTTGACTCTTAAATGCCCTCTGATCTGGCCTAGCAAACCACTCAGTTGCATCAAACTGCTAAAAAGTCTGAAAGGAATGAAGTTGGATGGATCACCTGGCATTGACCGAGGCACGAGAAATGAGAAGGACAAATTCAGCCCTGTCGATCCTGCAAATTCTTCTTTACTAACATTTTTGGGGTGGAGGGTGTTGCACGTAATAGTCCCATACAACTGTAGGTTGTGTCGGTTCACGGACTCCCAAGATACCCGCGTCTTTTGCGGCCTTGTGGAGTCCGTGAGCCATGTCTATATGGGGTGTTGTAGGCTGCACTCCATTTTCAGTTATTTAAAAAATCTTTTACTATTGTTTTGTTTGCACTTCAGTCCCACGCTCCTGATCTACGGGCACCCGGTGTCGAGGTGGGCCAGGAGGGAGGACCACCTCCTCATGAACATGATCCTGAGCCTGACCAAGTTGGTCATTAACAGGTCCAGGCAGCGGATGATCGAGGCGGTGGTCCGATCCGACTGACTGCCCCGCTTCTGCAGCTATGTTTGCAGCGGGTGTCCTTGGAGAGTGAGCACGCGGTTTCTGCCAGCACTGTTGAGGCCTTCTGCGCTTGGTGAGCACCGTGGGAACTGGGGTGTTTTATTGACCCTGTTAATCACAATTTGGTTTAATGTTTGCGAGTTTCCTTTAAATTTTGTCTTTGTTTTTGCAGTTTCCCTTTAAGGGGCTGCCTTTTACTTTGTCCCTAATTTTGTTAATTTAGTTTACTTGGTTGACTCAAAAGAGTAACAGACCGAGCTGCCCGCGTCCTAAAGGAAATAACTGCTAAACTGGATCTGCAGCAGGTGGTGAGGGAATCAACAAGAGGGAAAAACATACTTGACCTCATCCTCACCAACCTGCCTGCCGCAGAAGCATCTGTCCATCACAGTATCGGTAGGAGTGACCACCACACAGTCCTTGTGGAGACAAAGTCCTGTCTTCACATTGAGGATATCCTCCATTGTGTTGTGTGGCACTACCACCGTGCTAAATGGGATAGATTTCGAACAGATCTAGCAATTGAAGATTGGGCATCCATTAGGTGCTGTGGGCTATCAACAGCAGCAGAACTGTACTCAACCACAATCTGTAACCTCAAGGTCTGGCATATTCCCCACTCTAACATGATGCCAAGCCAGGGGTTCAACCCTGGCTCTTTGAAGCATGCAGGTGGGCATGCCAGGAGCAGCGCCAAGCATACTTAAAAATGAGATGTCAACCTGGTGAAGGTACAAAACAGGCCTACTTGCATGCCAAACAGCATAAGCATAAAGTATTAGAGCTAAGCAATTCTACAACCAATGGATCAGATCTAAGCTCTTCAGTCCTTCCACATCCAATTGTGAATGGTGGTGGACAATTAAACAACTCATTGGAGAAGGACGCTTAACAAATATCCCCATACACAATGATAGAGGAGCCCAGCACATCAGTGCAAAATATAAGGCTGAAGCATTTGCAACAGCCTTCAGTCAGAAGTGCCGAGTGGATGATCCATCTCGGCCTCTTCCGGAGGTCCCCAGCATCACAGATGCCAGTCTTCAGCCAATTTGATTCACTCCACATGATGTTGAGAAATGGCTGAAGGTACTGGATACTGCAAAGGCTATGGGCCCTGACAATATTCCAACAATAGTACTGAAGTCCTGTGCTCCAGAATTTGCCATGCCCCTAGCCAAGCTGTTCCAGTACAGCGACAACACTAGCACCTACCCGGCAATGTGGAAAATTGCTCAGGTATGTCCTGTACACATAAAGCAGGACAAATCCAACCCATCCAATTCCCATCCCATCAACCTACTCTCATCAACAGTAAAATGGTGGAACGGGTCATCAACAGTGCTATCAAGTGGCATTTGCTTAGCAATAATCTGCTCACTGACACTCAATTTGGGTTTGACCAGGGCCACTCAGCCCCTGACCTCATTACAGCCTTGATTCAAACATGGGCAAAACGGCTGAACTTCAGAGGTAAGGTGAAAGTGACTGCACTTGACATCAAAGCAGCACTTGACCAAGTGTGGCATCAAAGAGCACTAGCAAAACTGGAGTCAATGGGAATTGGGGGTAAAAGTCTCCATTGGTTAGGGTCATACCTAGCACAAAGGAAGATGGTTGTGGTTGTTGGAGGTCAATCTTCTCAGCTCCAGGACATCACTGCAGGAGTTCCTCAGGCTAGTGTCCTGGGCCTAACCATCTTTAGCTGCTTCATCAATGACTTTCCTTCCATCATAAAGTCAGAAGTGGGGATGTTCACTGATGGTTGCACAATGTTCAGCACCGTTCACGACTCCTCAGATACTGAAGCAGTCCATGTCTAAATGCAGCAAGACCTGGACAATATCCAGGCTTGGGCTGACAAGCGGCAAGTAACATTCACGCAACTCAAGTAGCAGGCAATGACCATCTCCAACAAGAGAGAATCTAACCATCGGCCCTTGACGTTCAATGGCATTACCATCATTAAATCCTGCACTATCAACATCCTGGGGGTTACCATTGACCAGAAACTGAACTGGACTAGTCACATAAATACTGTGGCTACAAGAGCAGCTCAGAGGCTAGGTAACTTACCTACTGACTCCCCAAGGCTTGTCTACCATCTACAAGGCACAAGTCAAGAGTGTGATGGAATACTCTCCACTTGCCCGGATGAGTGCAGCTCCAACAACGCTCAAGAAGCTAAACACCATCCAGGGCAAAGCAGCCCGCTTAATTGGCACCCCTCCCACAAACATTCATTCCCTCCATCACCAATGCACTGTGGTAGCAGTGTGTACCATCTACAAGATGCACTGCAGGAACTCACCAAGGCTCCTTAGGCAGCACCTTCCAAAACCACGACCACTACCACCTAGAAGGACATGGCAACAGATACTTGGGAACACCACCACCTGGAAGTTCCTCTCCAAGACATTCATCATCCTGTCTTGGAACTATATCGCCATTCCTTCCTGTCACTGGGTCAAAATCCTGGAACTCCCTCCCTAACAGCACTGTGGGTGTACCTTCACCATAGGGACTGCAGCAGTTCAAGAAGGCAGCTCACCACCACCTTCTCAGGGGCAATTAGGGATGGGAAATAAATTTTGGCCTAGCCAGCGACGCTCAAATTCCGTAAATGAATGAAAAACATAAATCAGTCTTCTCTCAATCATCAGTAAAGTGATGGAAGGGGTCATCAACAGTGCTATAAAGCAGTATTTGCTTAGCAATTGTAAAGAAAATTTAATTTTTTCCAATATTACAACGGGATACTGTGAAGCAGTCTTGTGGGGGCAGTGTGTATCTTGTATGTGACTGTGTAACTAATTTAATTAAACTGAAGATGGTCAGGCTGCAAGGTTTAAATCACAAAGGGTTTAGGTATAAAAACAAGCATTTTGAAGTGGAGATGTACAAGATAAAATGGGATATTGGTAACTACAACATGAATAGGAACTTGTATTAGGAGATGAGTGAGGATTTGAATTTTTTGCTGTTGAATTTCAAAGAGACACAACAGGAAGTTTTACAACTGGCAAAGATCATAAATAAATAAAGCAAAGTTATTAAGTTTATTTTTCCTAAGAATGCTGGCCATAATGACATCATAAAATATTTTTAGATTCTGGGAAAGATAATTTTCAAAAGAAGGCTAAGAACAATGTGTTTAAAGATTAAAGGAGAGAAATATATTTAAGGAAAGTTTGAAAGCTGTTTGTGGTGTTTGTGGCCATGTGAGATCTTGAAGGTGGGCATTGCGAAGACAGACCTGTGAAAATCAATCTCTCGCCACCCCAGAGAAGTGCCTGGTTGGTCCAGAAAGCAAGGATTTGTAAAAAGCCTTGGATTTCCATTGTTGAGTGAGAGGGAGAGAGAAGCTTATGAAATAACTCCCTTGTGGCAACAGTGGGTGCCTTGCTGTAATATTACTGAATGTTTTATGGATTAAGAATCTATAGGGACAGTTGCCTGAAAAAGGGTGTTTATTTGTGTGTCTAGCTAAGTAGAAATCTTTTGGGAAATGTTATAAGACTAACTTTAACTGTGTAACTGTAATCTTGTGTGTTTGAATTTTCTTTTCTTTTGTTAATAAATATTTTAACTTAATATTTAAAATCTCCAAAAGTGATAGTGAAACCTTTACTTTTGACTTCAGTACATTTACCTTCTTGTAATAAATTACAAATTGCGAATTATTGTGATAGCTTTGCCTAGCTTCCCTTTGGGATTTGGTCAGCCCGGCAAATACAAACCACCATATCATAACACCATAACCTGCTTACTGACATTCAGTTTGGTTTCTGAAAGACAGCTCACCACCACCTTCTGTAGGGCAATTAGGGATGGACAATAAATGCTGACCTAGCTAAGCAAAGCCCACATCGCATGAATGAATAAAGAAAAAATTTACAAGTAGTTAATAAAGACTTGCTATTAATGTACCGAAGACTACAAAGATTTCTTTAAGAGACATCATTCTGTAACCAACACCGTCCCAACAAGAATGTGAAACTCATTGTCAGAGGGAGTGATTGAAGCAGATAGTATAGATGCATTTAAGGGGAAGCTAGACAAGTATTTGACGGAGAAGGGAATAGGTGGTTACAAAGCTAGATTAAGACGAGTAAAGATAGGAGAAGTCTTGAATGATGCATAAACACCGCCATGGATGGTGAGGCTGAATGGCCTTTTCTGTACCCTATAACAGGACACTCCCTTTTGTCCTATTTCTTTCCTCCTTGTATTTCTTGGTTTTCTTCAGAGTTGCTGCCTGCCCGGCTAAGTGTTCCCAACGTTTTCTGCTTTAATTTCAGATTTCCGGCATCCACAGTATTTTGCTTTCATTAATCTCCAAAACCTGTCGGTTCCGATGATCCTGTGCCACATATGAAACAAATGGTGTAGTATTGTTCACTGTCGCTGGGTCAAAATCCAGCTGCAGATCCCTTCCTAACAGCACTCTGGGTGTTTCTACAACACATGGGGTGGAATCATCTGTGCCTGCTGCCATCGGGTCCGTTCGGTGGCATGAGCGGACAATATGGCGAGAAGGCCAAAAATTGGTTTCACAATGTCATGAAACCATCTTGCAATTGTCTGCTCAGCCTGTTGATGGCAGGCTGCATTTCCTGCTATCGGATGTTGGGAACCTCATCGTAATATATCAGCATATCATTATAAGGCTAGCCCGCCGGACTCAACCTCTCACCCCCCAAGATTGTCCACCCATGTTGGCATGATTGCAAACCACCTTGTTTCACAACAACACATAAAAGGCGTGCACTTGGCGGGCTGCACTTTGAGAGGAACCCGGGGTGAGAGCACAGAAACATTGCAGAACGCTCGTGAGCGATGCCTGTTGGACATCAACGTTGAGGCACGTGGGGGGGGGGCGGTGGTGGTGCTAAGGTTACCCTGCAGCTGAGGTGGCTTTGGGGAGGGGGGAAAAGACTGTGGCGGGGGGGGTGCAAAGATTACCCTGCGGTTGAAAGTAGCACACAAGCATGTGTGGGGAGGGGTAGGGGTTGGGTGAGGGACATGGCCTCGCAGTAAGGGCACCTTGTATAAAGTGACCATTCCTGTGCAGCTGAGACACAGGTGCAGCCACATTGATATGATTGGAGTCGGGCCTCGAGCTTTTCTGCCCACTCAAGCAACGCAGAGGCATCAAAGTGCCATCTGGTTGGCGCCTAGCTGGACCCAGACTCTATAGATGCCGCCTTACATTCCTGCAGATGACCGAGAAGCAGTGTTGTGGAAGACTGTGCATGTCTAGGGAACTGGTTGGTCATATCTGCCAGTTACTGCAGGATTTGGCGCCATGTGGACATGGAGCGCATCCGCTGCCAGTAGCCATGAAAGTGAGAGTGGCACTAAATTTCTATGCCAGTGGCTCCTTTCAGGGCTCCACAGTTGACCTCCATAGGATCTCACAGGCCTCCACCCACAAGTGCATCCATGACGTCATGGATGCAAGCTTTACAAGGGCACACAACTTTGTGTATTTCACCCAGGATCAGGACAGCCAGGATGCAAGAGTGATTGGATTTGCCCAGTTCTCAGGTTTCCCACAGGTGCACGGTGCCATTGACTATGCTCATATCCTCACCACAACATACGGTTAACCATGTCAACCGCAAGGGGTTCCATTTGCTGAATGTGCAACTGGTGTGCAATGACCACAAACGCATTCTGCAGGTCTCTGCCTGGATTCCAGGGAGTGTGCACAGCTCCTACATTCTCTGATCCCTGATGACTTCCAGGGTCCACAAAGGCTGAAGGGATGGCTCCTTAGGGACAAGGATGACCCGCAGAGCATGTGGCTGATAACAAAAACAGAATTACCTGAAAAAACTCAGCAGGTCTGGCAGCATCGGCGGAGAAGAAAAGAGTTGACGTTTTGAGTCCTCATGACCCTTCAACAGAACTGAGCAATATCAGGAGAAGGGTGAAATATAAGCTGGTTTAAGGTGGGCGGGTGGGTTGGGGGAGAGAAGTTGGGGGGGTGGGGGTGGTTGTAGGGACAAGCAAGCAGTGATAGGAGCAGATAATCAAAATATGTTACAGACAAAGGAACAAAGAGGTGTTAAAGGTGGTGATATTATCTAAGAGAATGTGCCAATTAAGAATGGATGGCAGGACACTCAAGGTACAGCTCTAGTGGGGGTGGGGTGGAAAGACTGACAGGGCATTACAGGTATAGATTTAAAAATAATGGAAATAGGTGGGAAAAGAAAAATCTATATAGATTATAGGAAAAAACAAAAGGGAGGGGGAAGAAACGGAAAGGGGATGGGGATGGAGGAGGGAGTTCAAGATCTAAAGTTGTTGAATTCAATATTCAGTCCGGAAGGCTGTAAAATGCCTAGTCGGAAGATGAGGTGCTGTTCCTCCAGTTTGCGTTGGGCTTCACTGGAACAATGTAGCAAGCCAAGGACCGACATGTGGGCAAGAGAGCAGGGTGGAGTGTTAAAATGGCAAGCGACAGGGACGTTTGGGTCTTTCTTGCGGACAGACCGCAGGTGTTCTGCAAAGCGGTCGCCCAGTTTACATTTGGTCTCTCCAATGTAGAGGAGACCGCATTGGGAGCAACAAATGCAGTAGACTAAGTTAGGGGAAATGCAAGTGAAATGCTGCTTCACTTGAAAGAAGTGTTTGGGCCCTTGGACGGTGAGGAGAGAGGAAGTGAAGGGGCAGGTGTTGCATCTTCTGCGTGGTAATTCTGTTTTTGTTTTGGATTTCCAGCATCCGCAGTAGTTTTTTGTTTTTATCTCTGTGTTTAATTGACTGCCACCCCTCTTCAAGAAACATCTCTATGTGGCTGATGACACCTGTGTAGCGGCCTCAGGCTGCAGCAGAGCGATGGTATAATGAGGCTCACGCTTCAACTCACAACTTGGTGAAGCAGACTATTGGGATGCTGAAAATGAGGTTCCGGTGCCTAGACCGGTCTGGTGGAGCCCTGCAATACAGTCCACAGAGGGTATCATGCATCATTGCCTCCTGCTCCGCCCTTTGCAACCTGGCACTGCAACAGGGAGAGGAGCTGGCTGAGGGGGAGATGCAGTTGCTGGAGGTCTCTTCCGATGAGGAGGACGTCGAAGGTGATGAGGGTGAGGAGGTCCTTGAAGGTGACGATGGTGGCGATGAGGCCCTTGCATTGGCCTGATGAGGCAGGCACACTCGGGAGGCTCTCATAGCTGCTAGATTTGTGGAAGATGATGACGACGTGCAGTGAGGACACTCAATAGACCTTCACATAGCCTCTGAGAATGTCTGACTCCTGTCTGGCTGAGGGCAGCTCACTTGCGCTCTCTGATAAGGGTCATATCATGGAGATGCAGCCATGAAATTTTAAAAGCCCTTTATCCTTTGCTCGCCTTCAGGAGCACAGCGTCATCAGTCACAGATGCTGAAGAGATGGGGTACAGCCCCACCTTAAAGGTGCTGAGAGCACACGGAGAGAATGACGGAACTCTGTGACGTCTGCCCACTACATTCTGGTGGCAATGTCCAGCACCATCGAGATGCAGGCATCAGTAATGTGTCCAGGGAGTGTGAGGCCGGACCATCACTTTGGTCTGAAGGCTGCATGAAGCACAGGGAAGAAGCTTTGGACTGAGACACCTGTCTTTATTTTGCGCAGAAAGGTAACACATCTGAGTGAGGCAGAAACTGCTCATCAGAACAAGGAGCCATTGGCAGGGAGACATTCTGGAGTTTATTGACAATAGTGGACAGTATGTACAAGTGATTAACACCCTTGCCCAGGGTGTGCAACTGCGTCTTCTTAACCTTTCTAACTGTGCCGTTATGTCTTGGTGCTCCCTGGACATCCACAGCGGAGGTGGAGGCAGCTTGCTGACTGCTATGTTCTATCTGTGATGACCTTGACAGGCATCCTCTCGATGGCCAGACCTGGAGAGCCCCAGCCTGGGTTTCAGGGTCCTGCTATGTGGCATTGGCACCCTCCTTGGCCAGTGGAGCTGGAGATGCTCAGGTCACAGGAAGTGGGATTCGGATGGGCTGGATACTCCTGGAGTCACCTGGCAGTACACCAGCTGATCCTCCTCACTATGGGTGCCCAAGGGCCCCTGCCCGACCCCTTGAGGAGATGGGGTAACTGGAGTGAGGTCAAGCTGCCCTGCAGCCCTCTCAGGTACACACTGTTGGAGGCCAACTATGGTGTCAGCGATGGAGTTAAGCCTGTGCAGCAGCGCAGGAGTGACATCCTGGACCAAGGTCTCCATGGCAGGTGCCATCCTACCAGTGTTGACCTCGGTGCCTTGGCATACTGGCGCTATCACCTCAGCCTGAAGGCAAACGGACTCCTCCATTGTGTATTGCAATCTGAGGAGTGCAGAGGACATCCCTTCCTGATGTTTCCGAGCTTGCCTTTGCAGCTCCAGCAACTGTGACATGACCGAATCGACCGGATCGTCATCTGACTCGGACTCAGCAAATGTCTGACCTCCAGCAGTCCTCCGAGTGCCGGGGACCTGGGAAGTCCCTGGGACCACCTGCTGTGAATCAGAAAGTGTGACGTGCTCACCAGATTGTGGTCCAGAATGTACTCCAAAGCTAGGTTCCACCGAGGTGTGTGTCTCTGAGCTGGTTGAGGGTGTGGGTGAGCACTGTGACAGGACTTCAAGGAGGGTGCCTTCAGATTGCTCTTCAGAGGTTTCTTCGGGGCTTGATTGGAGGCCCTGGGTCATTGACTCTGGCGGCCATTTGGCAGATATGCCTGCGGAAGCAAGGAGAGATAATTAGTGCACGGCAGTGGCCTGTGAAACAAGACACATCGCTCACAGCATGGTTGCCTGATGGATGTTGCACTACTGGATCTTCACTTGGTAGAGCAGCGCCGGCCTCACCATCAGCACAGGACCGGTCCAGATCCTCTCCGGCCAGCTGGATGGCTCTGTTTTTGAAGTCCCTGAGGACCTTGATTTCGGGCATTCCTCCCTCAGTCTGCAACCTCTCCCTCTGGTTGTGTGGCAGCTTGTCCTGTATGAATAGAGATGGAGAGAGTGTAAGCAGGATGCCTGCCAGGCCAGATGATAGGTATAAAAGCAAAATCCTGCAGATGCTGGAAATCTGAAACAAAAACAAAAAATGCTGGAAAACCCAGCAGGTCTAGCAGCTCTGAAGAAGGGTCATATGGACGCAAAATGTTAACTCTGTTTCTTTCTCCACAGATGCTGCTAGACCTGCTGAGTTTTTCCAGTATTTTCTGTTTTTATTTCAGATGATAAGTATACCTGGCCTGTGTGGATGGTAAGTGGTTCCATGGATAGGATGAAAACAATGAAAGTGTATATGAGACAGTAAATGGTGATGTCCCTTGAACTGGCAGTGAGTGAGGGCCCTGTGGACTGAATATTGAGTTCAACAATTTTAGATCATGAACCCTCTCCTCCATCCCCACCCCCTTTCCGATCCCCCTTTTTTCCAATAATTTATATAGATTTTTCTTTTCCCACCTATTTCCATTATTTTTAAATGTATTTCCATCTATTGTTTTATTTCTACCTTTTAGCCTATTTCAATCCCTTCCCCCCACTCCACCCCCACTAGGTCTATCTGTACCTTGCTATTCCTGCTTTCTACCCTTAATGTCACCTATTAGCACATTTCTTAGCTAATATCACCACCTTCAACACCTCTTTGTCCTTTTGTCTATGACATCTTTTGGCAATCTCCACCTATCACTGGCCCTCTATCCAGCTCTACTTGTCCCACTCCCCCTTAAACCAGCTTATATTTCACCTCTCTTCTATTTTTCCTTAGTTCTGTTGAAGAGTCATACAGACTCGAAACATTAACTGTGTTCCTCTCCGCAGATGCTGTGAGACTGCTGAGTTTTCCCAGGTATTTTTATTTTTGTTTCTGTGGGTGTGATGGGTTTGTGAGTGTGTGAGTTGAAAATGATGAGAAGAGTGACTTACCCTGGCGGAATGGAGGAGATCATTCATCCTCTTGCGGCACTGGGTGGCTATCCTCTTCTGCACGGCACTGGTGCTGACCACCGCTGCCACCGCCTCCCAAGACGGAGTAGTGAGTTTGCCACCCATCTTGCAACCATAGTGGGGGTTGAGGACATCACGGCGGGCCTCCACTATGTCCAAAAGGTGCTCGAGGACTCATCCTTGAACTGAGGGCTGCAGTCTTTTTGCCTTTCAGGGCCATGTTTTCTTTGCAGCAGTCATGGGCTGGAAGCACTAAGAGGTGTGCGGGCGGCTGGACTTTAAATATGGAGCCTGGCGTGATGAATTGGCGAGGCGATGGCGTTGTGGGCGAATGAGAGCCTGCCCACCATGGAAACAGTGTGTTTCCCCGGAATGCATAATTAATGCAGCAGTTTTGGGACGATACAGCATGAAAAGCCCATTGCGGCCGATGGGTAAAACATCGTTGTTTTACCCGTCTGCTACCGCACTTAATGCGAATCTGGGACGATTCCACCCATGAACTTCAGCAGTTCAAGAAGGCGGTTCGCCACTACTGTCTCAAGGGCAATTAGGGATGAGTAATAAATACTGGCCAAGCTGAGCCGGCAACGCACGCATCCCATGAACTATTAAAAAAAAGCATGAGGACGTCCCTACCCCTTTCCATCACTAAAGAGTGCCTGCCTCAAATCTGTCATTTTAGCATGTAACTATAGTTTTAACATAAAAAACACTTCTTTTAAAAATATTACAATAGACAATATGGGACCTGAATACCAACTGCAGACAACTTCTGCATGTGGGGAAGTATTCACTTCCTATTGGACTTCCCGATTCTTATCTCTCTATTCATTATCTTATTCACAGTCTGTTAATTGACTAGTTAATGGTGCAGGAGAGTCTATTCAATCTGATTATGGTGCTTTAATAGTTATAAGATAGGATTTAAACCAAATGACCTAGTTAATAGGAAAATTATGTCCAATTATCAGTTAGAAAGGAACAATATATACTATTGAAGTACCCCTGAGATCACGCATCTGCTACCTGCAACATTCCTATTGGTTTCACAAGTGCAGCAAACTAGGAGAAACATTTATTCTTCTTTACTTTGCTTACCCTCTCTAATTGAATGTGTAATGTTAGAAGGAAATGTTTCTCCTAGTTTGCTGCACTTGTGTAACCAATTGGAATGTTGCAGGTGACAGATGCAGGATATTAGAGGCACTTCAATAAGAATAAAAGTGTCAATGGACCCCAAATTAAACAAAATAAGAATGTTCTGAATAAATGGACCAAATAGAAAATGCCTGAAGGAGGGAAATCTCACCACAAGGCTTCACTTTTTTTCTGTAGAAATGCAACTTGTACTATTTTAAAGAGGTAGAGCAACAGACTAGGGACTTCACAAATAAAAATCTATGAAAATGGCAAGCCTAGTTGGTGAAGGCTAATTTAAAAAAATACATATGGGATTGTTGACTTTTAAATAGAGGCATAGAATATAAAAACAAAGAAGATATGCTCAAATAAAGGCAAAATACTGCGGATGCTGGAAATCTGAAACAAAAACAAAAAATGCTGGAAAAACTCAACAGGTCTGGCAGCATCTGTGGAGAGAGAGACAGAAATAACGTTTTGAAATGTTATCTCTGTCTCTCTCTCTCCACAGACATTGAAGATATGCTCGACCTTGACAAATCCCTGATTAGGCCCAGTTGGCACAAATTCTGGCACCACACCTTCGAAAGGATGTCGATGCATTAGAGAGGGTGAGGACGAGATTTACTGGGACTTTTGTCAGGGATGAAAAACTTCAGTTATATGGAGCTTGCAGAGAAGCTGTTCTTTTTAGAGCAGAGGGAGGTGAAGGATAGATTTAATAGAGGTGTTAAAAATCATGAAGGGTTTTGATAGAGAAAATAAGGGGAAACTGTTTCCAGACCGGGGGTGGGGGATGGGGGGGACGGGGGGTGGTGTGGCAGTAAACAGAGGACACAGTTCTGACAAAAGGATCAGAGGTGAGATGGGATTGGAATTCTTTGAAGGAATCACATGTGCTGTGGATAAAGGGGAATCGGTGGATGTACTATACTTAGATTTCCAGAATGCATTTGATAAAGTGGCATATCAAAGGTTATTGTGAAAAATAAAAGCTCATGGTATATGGGGTAATATATTGGCATGGATAGAAGATTGGTTAGCTAACAGGATGCAGAGAGTAGGCATAAATGGGTCTTTTTCTCATTGGCAGAATGTGACAAGTGATGTTCAGTGCTCAGGCCTCCACTTTTTACAATTTATATAAATGACTTGAATGAAGGGACCAAAGGAATGATTGCTAAATTTACTGATGACACAAAGAAAGATAGGAAAGTAAATTGTGAAAAGGATATAAAGAGGCTACAAAGGGACATGGATAAGTTATGTGAGTGGGCAAAGATCTGGCAAAGGCAGTATAATATGGACAAATCATCCATTTTGGTAGGAAGAATAAAAAAGAAGCTTATTATCTAAATGGCGAGAGATTGCAGAGTTCTGAGATTCAGAGGGATCTGGGTGTCCTAGTGCATGAATCACAGAAGGTTAGTAGGTACAGCAAGTAATTAGGAAAGCTAATAGAATGTTATTGTTTATTATAAGGGGACTTGATTACAAAAGTAGGGATGTTATGCTTCTGTTGTACAGGGCACTGGTCAGACCATATCTGGAGTACCGTGTACAGTATTGGTCTCCTTATTTAAGGAGAGATGTAAATGCGTTTGAAGCAGTTCAGAGAAAGTTTACTAGACTAATAGCAGGAATGGGTGGGTTGTCTAATGTTGGACAGATTAGGCTTGTATCCACTGGAGTTTAAAAGAGTAAGAGGTGACTTGATTGAAGCCTTTAGGATTCTAAGGGGTCTTGACAGGGTGGATGCGGAGAGGATGTTTCCTCTTGTGGGAGAATCTAAAACTAGGGGTCGCTATTTAAAAATAAGGAGTGGCTCATTTAAGACAGGGATGAGGAGAAATTTTTTTTCTCTCAGAGGGTTGTGAGTCTTTGGAACGCTCTTCCTCAAAAGGCGGTGGAAGCAGAGTCTTTGAATATTTTTAAGGCAGAGCTAGATGGATTCTTGATTAACAAGGGGATGAAAAGTTATCAGGAGTAGGCAGGGATGTGGGGTTAAGGTTACTATCAGATCAGCCATGATCTTATTGAATGGCAGAGCAGGCTCGAGGGACTGAGTGGCCTACTCCTGCTCCTAATTCGTATATTCGGATGTTCGCATGATTGTATGAGAATTTTGTAGGCAGTGAGATGTTGTGATCTGGAATGCACTGCCTGAAAGGGTGCTGGAAACTAATTCAATTATAACTTTCAAAAGGAAACTACGTAAATAGTTGAAAGAAAAAATTTACAGGGCTATGGGGAAAGGGCAGGGGAATGGGACTAAGATCAGTCACAGGCATGATAGGCCAAATGGCCTCCTTCTAAGCTGTTTTATTTTATTATTCAACAAATCTTTTTGCAACATTCATGGATGTTTTACCCATTTTGCTTGAGTTACAAAAATGTAAGCAATTTAATTTTTTTTCTCCAGGAAGCAAGCCATGTAATTTTGAAAGTACAAAGTGCAGCCAAATTCAAAACTGTTTTTATTTGCTTTTTATCTTTTTGCCTATATAATTAAAGTCAGTGCCAGAGCAACCGAGAATGCATGTTGACATCATAATTGAAGTGCAGATAAACAAAACCTTATGTAAAATCTTTTGTGTTAACCCAAGGCTGTTAACCAAATATGTGCTTTCCACATTCATCCCAATGAGGAAGTTCTATTTCCAGTTAAATGAATTCAGTTGAACATCATATCATTGTTCTCCTGAATAGACTTGCAAGAGGGAGAAGCACTTGCATTCTGCTAATGATAATTCTGAATGTGCTATTCCGTACCACTCTCCTGTGTCTAAAAAGGATGATGTAGTTACAGGTGTTTCCTTCTGTAGAATTAACTTTTTAAAGTTTTCTGAAATAAATGAAACATGCCTTTTAATCCGATTTATTGAAATGACTAAGTTGGCCATTGTCTTTGGGTCATCTTGGCCCTACAGTTCAGTGGTCACTGCATCTAAATTGACTTCTACTTCCCTGGTTAAAGGAAAAATGCCAAAGGTTACTATTATCACAATGGAAAAAGAGATCAACAGCAGGATAAGGTTAGCAGACTTCAGAGAATTAAGAAGGCCGGATATTGGCTACTAAGGCAGGGAGCTAGAGTAGGGAAATTTTCTGACTCATTGGACCCGCCTCAGAAGCACAGCATAGATGACCACAGAGCGGGTAAGTGCTAAGGCAAGCTGGTTAGAAGGCCACCTTGGTTCTTTGGGACTTCATCCCAATCATTTTAGAAGTTGTTAGGCCCTTGAGCCCTCACTCCTCACACCCCTCACCTCCCATGGCCCCTCATATCCTCCATGCCAACTCAATGCCAACTCATGCTCCTGCCCACCAACCCCCCAAGGCTCCTCGTACCCTCCATGCCAAATCAATGCCAACTCATGTTCCCACCCACCCTGTCATGGCCGCTCATATCCTCAATGCCAATCAATGCTAACCCATGCCCCCCACCCATCCCCATGGCCCCTCATGCCCTTTGTGCGATCTCCAGAGTCACTCACCCAGTACCCACCATGGGAAGACTTCAGATGCCATGTGGAGATAGAAAAAAAAACTTCTGACCATCTAATACAGCTCTTACTCCTGCACACTTAATAGTGAAAAAAACTCCAATTCATAAAGCCCATTCAAAGCATTTAAATATCCTCAAGTGTTAACCTCTTATAAAAACAAGCAAGCTTCTAGTCAGACCCCATATCAAAGACAGATAATCCTTTAATATTTCAACTGTCAAGCAAACTGTGAACTCAGAACTCCTTGCTGAGATAGTTGTAACTTTTAAAACTCAACCAAGCATTCATAATGACATAATGACAGCCCTTGGTGAAATGTTGATAAAGAACACTACTGAAACTGCACGAACATGCTACTATATTTTTCTAACACAAGCTTGTCAATCAAAGCGGTCCAGCAAAGGGTTTTTCTTTAATTCTAACTGACGGTTACAGTGTGTTTCTTTTTAAATGTTTGAAGAGTGGGGCATTTAAAAAAACTTCAGGTCATGACAGTTATACAGACCTTATCCATCCTTCAACAGCACCTCTGTCTACTCCATCAATTTGTAACTCGCACATTGGGGTAAAGGCCTTTACAACAGCCAAAATGAAGTCTGTTTGAACTCAGAACTAAATTCAAAAGGCAGTGCTGAGTTTTGGTTTCTGTCCTATGTGAATTACACCCAGCCCCCTTTCCCCTACCAGCAAAAATTGTCTCTGTCAGAAGGGAGGGCTGGAGTTATGCATCTGGCCCAATAATCCGGCCCAGCCTGGCCATTTCCTTATAATATTGCTGAGAGTTTGTAATAAAATAAGATTTAATCTTCCCCAATCCAGAAGCACAAGCATCAAAACATTAGACTGAAGGTCATATACCTGACAAAAATTAAATTTACATAGAATAATTTTGAACTTATCACTGGAACACACAACTGGCAATTCTAGGTCGAATACTCATTATAGGAATGACCTGACGTTTATCTCCATTTACTTCAATGGTAAAGAAATTTAGACAGCTTTTATAATAGATGCCTATGGATGACATTGGTGTAATAGTTAGAGATGACCTTCGTTCAGGAGATCAGGATGTAGAATCAGTTTGGGTGGAGGTGAGTTGTAGTAGGGGAAAGAAGTCTGTAATAGGAGTGGTCTACAGGTCCCCTAACAGTAACCACAACGTAGGACAAAGTATATAAGAAGAAATATTGGGTGCTTGTGATAAAGGGATGGCAATAACAATGGGTGATTTAAATCTACACATAAACTGGAAAAATCGGATTGGCAGCAGTAGCCTGGATGAAGAGTTCATAGAAAGCTTTTGAGAAAGTTTTTTAGAGCAGCACATTCTGGAACCAACCAGAGAGCAGGTTATATTAGACTTGGTATTGTGTAATGTGACAGGATTAATTAATGAACTCAGAGCGAAGGCACCCCTAGGTAGCAGTGACCACAATATGATTGAATTTTACATCCCGTTTGAAAGGGAGAACAGTGGGTCTAATGTATTTTAAACTTAAATAAGGGTAACCAAATGCGCATGAAAACTGAGCTAGCTGAAGTGAACTGGGATACTAGGCTAGGGGATAGGTCAATAGGCAAGCAGTGGCAGACATTTAAGGAGATATTTCAGAATACTCAGAATAAGTATATTGCTACAATAAAGAAAAATTCTAAGGGGAGGACCCACCATCCGTGGTTAACTAAAGAAGCTAAGGAAAGCATTAAACTTAAGGAAAAAGCATATAACTGCGCCAAGATGAGTGACGGGTCAGATGATTAATCAGAATATAAAGAATGGCAGAGAATGACTAAAAGGTTAATCAGGAGAAAGAAATCAGACTGTGAGACGAAGCTAGTTAGAAATGTAAAAATGGATGGCAAGAGCTTCTGCAGGTTTTTAAAAAGGAAAAGAGTAAGTAAAGTGAGTGTTGGTCTTCTAGAGAGTGACAGTGGGGAGTTAATAGTAGATGTAAGGAAATGACGGATGAAATGAACAAATGTTTTGGTCCTGTCTTCACTATAGAGGATCCAAAAACATTCTAGTAATAGCTGTAAATCAGGAGGTGGAAGGGAGAGGGGAATTTGGTGAAATTACAATCAGTAGGGAAGTGGTACTGAACAAACTGGTGGAGTTGCAGGCTGGCAAGTCTCCGAATCCTGATAGACTTCATCTGAAGCTCTTAAAAGAGGTGGCTAATGAGGTTAGTGGTGATCTTTCAGGAATCACTGGAGTCAGGGAGGGTCCCAGAGGACTGGAAAATCACCAATGTAACCCCCCTGTTTAAGAAGGGAGTGAGGCAAAAGACGGGAAATTACAGGCCAATTAGCCTGACGTCGGTCGTTGGTAAGATTTTAGAGTCTATTATTAAGGATGAGATTTCAGAATACTTGGAAGTGCATGGTAAAATCGGGCAAAGTCAGCATGGTTTCATCAAGGGGAGGTCATGCTTGACAAATCTGTTAGAATTCTTTGAGGAGGTAATGAGTAGGTTGAACAAAGGAGAGCCAATGGATGTTATCTACTTGGACTTCCAGAAGGCCTTTGACAAAGTGCCGCACAGGAGGCTGCTCAGTAAGATAAGAGTCCATGGTGTTAGAGGCAAGGTATTAGCATGGATGGAAGATTGGCTGTCTGGCAGGAGGCAGAGAGTGGGGATAAGGGGGTCCTTCTCAGGATGGCGGCCGGTGACTAATGGAGTTCCGCAGGGGTCAGTGTTGGGGCCACAACTTTTCACTTTATACATTAATGATCTAGATGAAGGAACTGAGGGCATCCTGGCTAAGTTTGCAGATGATACAAAGATAGGTGGAGGGACAGGTAGTATTGAGGAGGCGGGGAGGCTGCAGAAGGATTTGGACAGGTTAGGAGAATGGGCAAAGAAGTGGCAGATGGAATACAACGTGGCGATGTGTGAGGTCATGCACTTTGGTAGGAAGAATAGAGGCATAGACTATTTTCTAAATGGGGAGAGAATTCAGAAATCTGGAGTGCAAAGGGACTTGGGAGTCCTAGTCCAGGATTCTCTTAAGGTTAATTTGCAGGTTGAGTCGGTAGTTAGGAAGGCAAATGCAATGTTGGCATTTATTTCGCGAGGACTAGAATGTAAAAGCAGGGATGTGCTCCTGAGGCTTTATAAGGCTCTGGTCAGACCACATTTAGAATATTGTGAGCAATTTTGGGCCCTGTATCTCAGGAAGGATGTGCTGGCCCTGGAGAGGGTCCAGAGGAGGTTCACGAGAATGATCCCAGGAATGAAAGGCTTAACATATGAGGAACGTTTGAGGACTCTGGGTCTATACTCGATGGAATTTAGAAGGATGAGGGGGGATCTGATTGAAAGTTACAGAATACTGAAAGGCCTGGATAGAGTGGACGTGGGGAAGATGTTTCCATTAATAGGAGAGACTAGGACCCGAAGGCACAGCCTCAGAGTAAAGGGAAGACCTTTTAGAACAGAGATGAGGAGAAACTTCTTTAGCCAGAGAGTGGTGAATCTATGGAATTCATTGCCACAGAAGGCTGTGGAGGCCAGGTCATTGAGTGTATTTAAGACCGAGATAGATAGGTTCTTGATTGGTAAGGGGATCAAAGGTTACGGGGAGAAGGCGGGATGATGGGGTTGAGAAACTTATCAGCCATGATTGAATGGCGGAGCAGACCCGATGGGCCGATTGGCCTAATTTCTGCTCCTATGTCTTATGGTCTTATGGCCCATGTGTGGGCAGGCTGCCCAATGCCTTCCCCATCATGTGTAAAATTGTGGCGAGGCTAAGGGTGGGTGGGTAGACGCTGGGAACAGCACCCATGGCATTTCACCCAATTTTACACGTCCTGCCCACATGCCAACCTTTCCCTGGTGGAGAAAAAATTCTACCCATCACTTCTACCATTTTGGAGCCAATGTTATCGCAAGAGAGACAAGTTGAGAAAAAGGACACTGGAGACAAGGCAATGACTTTTAAAATGAACTCTTTATGAAATACTTCACAAAAGTTAGAGAAATTGAAAGCTAGCACAAGACTAGAGAAAGTTCGTGATTAAAATATGTTTTGAAGTATGCTGAATGAGGTTAATAGCTTAAAATATTTTCCTTAAATAATTGATGGTTTCCCTTCGAGTGAATTTATATTCACATTCTGATGAGGAACGTCTGCTCTGGTGAATGGGAAACATTTATGCTTTTGGCACTCAATAACATAGGCAAACAGTCCCAGGTCATTTTCAGGAAGAAACTGTCTCTAACTGGCCAAAACAATGGTCAGGGTTTTCAGGTCATCGAGCGGGCTCGGTGGGGGCGAATGGGAGCGGCCACAAAATGGATCGGGTCGGGCCTGGACCGCGATTTCACGCTAGCTGGCCAATTAACGGTCAGCCAGCATGAATCGCGCGCTGGAGCGCTCAGTGTTGCTGGGTTGGGGGGGTGGGGTGCGAGATGTAGGGCGAGTGCGGAAGTTTGCGCATGTGCGCGAGTGCGGGCAGTAAAAGCTCCCCGAGGCACAGAGCTGCCTCAGGGAGCTGAAGATTTTTGAAAATAAAAAATAAAGGATTTAAAAATGTTAATAACATGTCCCCACATGTGATTCTGTCACACGAGTAGGGGCATGTTAGAAATTAGGTGGAAACATTTTTATTTCTTTTTATTCACTGATCGAACTTATCCCACCCGTGGATGAGGTTTCGCAAAAAAACGCAAAGGCAGTTGGCCTGTTCGCCTGCCCGCCAACGATAAGGTTGGATGGGAAGTGAAAGGCTTCACTTAATTAGAACTTTAATCACCTTAATAGACCTGTTAAGTGTCAGCGGGCGCGCTGCTGACTCCTGCACACACCCGCTGACGGAAGCGTGATGATGTTGGGATGCTCGCCTGACATCACCATGCGTCATTTTACATTCATTTGGGTTGGCTGCACTCCCGCCTGATGAGCACAGCACTCTGCTCGATGTGCCTTAACTCCACCCTCAAAAGTCAAGCTCTCACTATACTAATATGACATTTTCACCCACCCCCTCCCTCGTACCCACTCCACCCCCACACTGACCAACCGGCCGATCCAAGCAAAAGTATAAATTTATGTTGATTAATGACCAGAATTGGCAGACCCCATTCCTACCCATTGAGATTTTGCCTAACACTGACCCAACTTATGTCATTTAGGAATTCATAGGCCATCAGTTTTTTGTGGATTCAAACACAATACTGATAGCACAATAGGTCAATGTTTCAATGATTCAAAATGTCATTGAATAAATGTCCCTTTTTGTGTGAAGGCACAAAGAAAAACTGGTCCAATAGTACAATGACTCATTCCCCTGAACCTGCAGATAATGGAATGGTGTAGACAGGATTATTAAAAGATTGGAAGGGAGATGCTAAGCAAGATTATTTATTATAAGACTGATATACTCATGAGCATGGTGTTGCTTGACGATGAGGGGACAAATGGAATTCTTGGATTAATAGCCAGTTAGTTGATGTCAAATAATATCGTTTTCAGAATGACGAAAGTGTTGATAAATTATTACACCTAATTATTTCATCGCTACTCATCTTCATGTAGCCAATTCATAGTCAATAGTGTAAAATCTATTGATGTTTCTCATGGAACCATAGAGTTATTACAGCATAGAAATAAAATAAAAGCTTTTGGTTCTTTGCGACTGTAGTCAGAATCCATGGGCAGAATTTTACTGTTGGCGAGCGGGGGGACGGGGCCCGCTCGCTGACGCGTAAAATGACGTGTGATGATGTCGGGCAGAACCCCTGACGTCACCCTCCCGCCCCATTTAAATCAGCTGCGGGCCCGCCGACCTGTCAATGGTCGCTTGAGGCCATTGACAGGATCAATTAACCAATTAAAGGACCTGCTCATCCAACCTTAAGGTTGGCGGGTTGGCCAGGAACCCCGGTAGCAAATAGAAAAAACATGAAACCTCATCCAGTGGCGGGATGAGGTTTCATGTAGGATTTTAAAAATTGTAATAAAGTTGTTCTGTAAATTATGAACATGTTCCAGGTCATGTGACATTGTCATTGAGATTTAAAGCAGTTGCAATGTCCCTGAGTTAATTAAATTATCAACGTGCACAATAACATGGGACAGAATTTTCCATTTGTCAGGCAGGCGGGCCTGACCCAATCGCGGGCATTGTCACATAAGGGGGACATGTAAGGGATTTTTCTTTTCTCTATTTTTAATATTTTTAAAAGTCGAGGCGATCTCCCTGAGGCAGCACTTAGCCTCAGGGGGATATGCGCTCTTTCGTGCGCATGCGCGAAGGAGTGCACTCTCAATTTTAGGGATTCCCCCCGTCTGCACAGGGAACGCATAGCGCTTCCCGGTGGACGTCACGCTGGGTGGACCTTAATTGGCCCACCCATGTAAAATGGCGATGCGGCCCCGATCGCTGGTGGCGATTGGCTCCACGCCCGCCTGCGATTGGGTCAGGACCACCCGCCTGACAAACAGAAAATTCTGCCCCATGTTATTGTGCAAGTTGATAATTTAATTAACTTAGGGACATTGCAACTGCTTTAAATCTCAGTTTTACAGGCAGGTCAAACTGACATGGGATTGTAAGATAAATCAGATTCTGGGATCAAAGTGATCTCAATGTGCCTATTTTAAGACTGTTGTAAAGAAGAGGCCCTTTAGCCCATCGAGTCTGCACCGACACTTGAGAAACACCAGACCTACCTACCTAATCCCATTTACCAGCACTTGGCCCATAGCCTTGAATGTTATGACGTGCCAAGTGCTCATCCAGGTACTTTTTAAAGGATGTGAGGCAACCCGCCTCCACCACCCTCCCAGGCAGTGCATTCCAGACCATCACCACCCTCTGGGTAAAAAAAGGTTTTCCTCACATCCCCCCTAAACCCCCTGCCCCTCACCTTGAACTTATGTCCCCTTGTGACTGACCCTTCAACTAAGGGGAACAGCTGCCCCCTAGCCACCCTGTCCATGCCCCTCATAATCTTGTACATCTTGATCAGGTCACCCCTCAGTCTTCTCTACTCCAACAAAAACAACCCAAGTCTATCCAACCTCTCTTCATAACTTAAATAACATCCTGGTGAAACTCCTCTGCACCCCCTCCAGTGCAATCACATCCTTCCTATAATGTGGCGACCAGAACTGCACACAGTACTCCAGCTGTGGCCTCACTAAGGTTCTATACAACTCCAACATAACGTCCCTACTTTTGTAATCCATGCCTCGATTGATAAAGGCAAGTGTCCCATATGCCTTTTTCACTACCCCACTAACATGCTCCTCTGCCTTCAGAGATCTATGGACATACACGCCAAGGTCCCTTTGTTCCTCAGAACTTCCTAGTATCATGCCGTTCATTGAATACTTCCTTGTCAAATTACTCCTTCTAAAGTGTATCACCTCACACTTTTCAGGGTTAAATTTCATTTGCCATTTATCTGCCCATTTGGCCATCCCGTCCACATCTTCCTGTAGCCCAAGACATTCAACCTCACTGTTAACCACCCGGCCAATCTTTGTGTCATTCGCAAACTTACTAATCCTACCCCCCACATAGTCATCAATGTCGTTTATATAAATGACAAATAATAGGGGACCGAGCACAGATCCCTGTGGTACGCCACTGGTCAATGGCTTCCAGCCACTAAAGCATCCTTCTGTCATCACCCTCTGCCTCCTGCAACTAAGCCAATTTTGAATCCGTCTTATCAAATTACCCTGTATCCCATGTGCATTTGCCTTCTTTATGAGTCTCCCATGTGGGACCTTGTCAAAGGCTTTGCTGAAATCCATATAAACTACATCAACTGCAACACCCTCATCTACACATCTGGTCACCTCCTCAAAAAATTCAATCAAATTTGTTAGGCATGACCTCCCTCTGACAAAGCCATGCTGACTATCCCTGATCAAACCTTACATCTCCAAGTGGAGATCGATACTCTCCTTCAGAACTTTCTCCAATAGTTTCCCTACCACTGACGTGAGACTCACTGGCCTGTAGTTCCCTGGCTTATCTCTACAACCCTTCTTACATAGCGGAACCACATTAGCTGTTCTCCAATCCTCTGGCACCTCCCCCGCGGCCAGAGAGGAATTAAAAATTTGGGTTAGAGCCCCTGCGATCTCCTCCCTTGCCTCCCTCAGCAGTTTGGGACACAAATGATCTGGACCTGGAGATTTGTCCTTTTAAGCCTGCCAATACTTCCAATACCTTGTCACTCCCTGTATCAATTTGCTTCAGAACCTCGCAGTCTCTCTCTCTGAGTTTGATACCTTCATTCTCATTCTCTTGGGTGAAGACGGACGTGAAGTATTCATTCAATACTCTAACGATGTCCTCTGGCCCCACCCATAGATTGCCCCCTTGGTCCCTTATGGGCCCTACTCTTTCCCTGGTTATTCTCTTCCCATTGATATACTTCTAGAATATCTTGGGATTTTCCCTACTTTTACCAGCCAGAGCTTTCTCATACCCCCTCTTTGCTCTCCTAATTGCTTTCTTAAGCTCGACCCTGCACTGTCTGTATTCCACTATTGCCTCTGCTGATTTGCTTCCCTTGTACCTGCTAAAAGCCTCTCTTTTCCTTCTCATCGTAACCTGAATATCTCTGGTCATCCATGGTTCTCTGGGCTTGTTACTCCTTCCTATCACCCTAGAGGGAACATGTTGAGCCTGTACCCTCCCCATGTCCTTTTTGAACACCTCCCACTGGTCCTCTGTAGATTTCCTCACAAGTAACTGTTCTCAGTCTACCTTGACTAGATCCTGCCTTATTTTACTAAAATCCACTCTCCCCCAATCCAAAACATTTTTTTTCAACTTGTTGATTTCTTTGTCCATAACAAACTTAAACTGTAACATGTTGTGGTCGCTATTACTAAAATGCTCGCCCACCACCACCTCAGCCACCTGTCCGGCTTCATTCCCCAGAATTAGGTCCAGCACTGCGCTGTCCCTTGTTGGATCCTCTACATATTGACCTAAAAAGTTCTCCCGTACACATTTCAAGAAATCCACTCCATCCAAGCCCTTCACACTATATCTATCCCAATTAATGTTGGGAAAGTTGAAATCACCTAATATTGTTATTGTTTTTACATACCTCCACAAATTGTGCACATACTTGCTCCACAATTTCCCACTGACTATCTGGGGGTCTATAATAAATACCTAACAATGTGGCTGCCCCTTTTTATTCCTAAGCTCTACCAACAAAGCTTCATTCGATGCCCCCTCCAAGATATCATCTCTCTTTACTGCAGTAACTGACTCCTTAACTAATATTGCAATGTCTTCTCTTCTTTTACCCCCTCCCCTGTCTTGCCTGCAGATTCCATATCCCGGAATGTTAAGCTGCCAATCCTGCCCTTCCCTCAACCATGTCTCACTGATGGCTACTATATCACAATTCTATGTGTCAATCCTCACCCTTAACTCATCTGTTTTACCTGTAATACTCCTGGCATTAAAGTAGAGGCCATCCAGCCTTGCCTAACTCCCTTGAAGCTTAATGCAGCTGTACTCCCTCCGACTTGATTGTTTTACTGTATTATGATGTGTCCCTATTCTGCTAACATTCTGTGTCCCCTCCCCCTGTTGAATTAGTTTAAACTCCTCCCAACAGCACTAACAAACCCGCCCGCAAGGATGTTAGTCCCGTTCTGGTTCAGATGTAGACCGTCCCGCTTATACAGGTCCCACCTTCCCCAGAAACAGTCCCAGTGATCCAGGAATCTAAAACTCTCCCTCCTGCACCAACTCTTAAACCACACATTCATCTGCACTATTCTCCTATTTATGAGCTTGCTAGCACGTGGCACTGGAAGTAATCCAGAGATTACAACCCGAGAGGTCTTGCTTTTTAGTCTACTGCCTAACTCCCTGAATTCTTGATGCAAGACATCATCCCTCTTTCTACCTATGTCATTGGTACCAATATGTACCATGCCTTATCACCCTCCCCCTTCAGGATGTCCTGCAGCCGTTCAGTAACATCCTGGAGCACCAGGGAGGCAACATACCATCCTGGAGTCACGTTGACGGCCACTGTAGTGCCTATCTGTTCCCCTGACTATAGAATCCCCTAATAGTATTGCTCTTCCTCCCTTCCTCCCCTCCTGTACAGACAGGCCGCTTGTGGTGCCGGAAGCTTGGCTCTGTCTGCACTCCCTGGAGGAACCAGCGCCCTCATCAGCCTGCAAAATGGAATACCAATTTGAGAGCAGGACCCCAGGGGACCCCTGAACTACCTGCCTGTTTCTCTTGGACTACCTGTTGTTACCCATTCCCTTCCTTCCTCAAGTTCCTTCATCTTCGGTGTGATCAGCTCTCTAAATGTGCTATCCATGATGCTCTCAGACTTGCGGATGCTTCACAGTGTCCCCAGCCGCCATTCCAGCTCTGAAACCCGAGCTTCCAGGAGCTGCAGCTGGACACACTTCCTGCACGCATGCTGGTCCTGGGCACTGGAAATGTCCCTGGCTTCCCACATGGAGCAGGAGGAGCACACCATGGCTTTGAGCACTCCTGCTATGACGTATCCCTTTAAATTAAGCCTTTTAAGTCAATTACTCGAGGGCCCTTCTTTCCTGATCGTCGCTGCTATAAAATATACAAACAATAAACCACAAAAATACTTTAAACCATAAGCGATTAAAGTGGTAAATACCTTACCCACTACTTACCAGTGATTCTTTTCCCTTGTAGCCTCTACTGCTGTAGCAGGGCAAGACCCACGCCCTGAAGATTTAAGAAGTTGGATGGCAAGGAAAAAATGCAAAGAGCACCTCGTCCCCTATGCACCAAATTCCCACTTTTTGCCAAATTGCCAATAACCACTCTGGCTGTGCCCCACTCAGGATGTGCTCTCTCCCCTGTTTGTGTGCAAGCACACTGTAGTGTGCTTGCAGATAGTCCCTTTCTTAAATAGAGCTGAGGTGACTTACCACTAGTTAAGCTTCAAATAGTAATTAACACCTATTCAGGCCCTAATTTCAGAGGACAGTTAAAAGTCAGTCACATTACTGTGGGTCTAGAGTTACTTTAGTGAAACAGATATGGTTTTACAATAATCCTGTAGTTTCTTACATTACTAATACTAGCTTTTTATTGCAGATCTTATTTAATTAATTTTATTTAAATTCCCCAGCCATTATGGGGGAATGTCTCCAGTTCCTTAGTCCAGTCCTCTGGATTACTAGTCCAGTAACAGAACCACTGTACCACTGTACTATTGGCAACATATCGTTAGAGAAGCTCATACCATCTCACCAATTGTTTTCAAGGATTTTTTGGAGGTCTAGTGAGGCAGACAAAGCCAGTTTTTTGAAGAAGTCAGAAGCTCTGAAGAAGAATCATATGGGCTCGAAACGTTTACTCTGTTTCTCTCTCCACAGATGCTGTCAGGCCTGCTGAGTTCTTCCAGCATTTTCTGTTTTTATTAAAGCCAGTTCTTATTGGGTTAATGAAGGGTATGCAGCCTCCAATTTTGCCTGTGTATCTTGATCTGATCAGAGTCAAATGAAGCATGAAGTAAGGGAGACTTTATCCATATTCAGGTAGCGAAGTCCACTGCTGGCCTTCAAAGCTGGATTATGTCAAAACTCAAATCTTATAAATGCTGTATTAACAAATGTTGAATATATACTTAGGAAAAGACAACTCTACATTCATCACCAACAGCGAGTCATTATGATACCTTTCAATAGTGCACTTAAAAAGTGCTCTATATTGGTGTTTCAACTACAGCCATCAGATATTGATTGAAACCTTTGGACCATTTGCTAGTAATGTTTTAATGGAGCAAAATAGCTGATGTTTAAAAGGCTTCTCTTTGTCATGTCATTAGTAATGGGAACAAGGCCAAAACAAGTATCATAAACTGAGTGTTGCACTAAACCAGATGCTGTCTCAGGCTAATTCAATCTAAAAACAAAAAAAAAACAGCTGATCTATTAAGAAAAATAAAGCGGGGCACTCTTTATTGATGCCCCCAGTGCCCACTTTGGACACCGCTTGGGATTATTTTATGAATATCAATGACCCTTTCTGGTGCCAAGTCTAATAATCATTCCATATTGGAGCATTCAAGGTCATCATTCACTGTGGCTATTAGAAGACTTAATTTGAAAAGCTGCATTTACTTACCCATTTCAAACCATTTCTGGCTGAATCTCTTTGCTCTATTCTTACTCAGAAACAGGTTGGTACTTGTTGTGTATGACTGTTCCCATGATGATTGAATTCAATGCACAATTCTGTTACATGAACTGAGTTCCTGCTGTTCACTGCCAGACAATGACTATGTCTAATAAGAGAGAATCTAACCATCATCCCATGACATTCGATGGCATTACCATCACTGAATCCCCCACTATCAACATCCTGGCCATTACCATTGACCAGAAACCGAACTGGACTAACCACATAAATACTGTCGTTACAAGGGCAGGTCAAAGGCTAGGAATCCCGCAGCAAGTAACTCACCTCCTCATTCCACAAGCCTGTCCACCATCAACAAGGCATAAGTCAGGAGTTTGATGGAATACTCTCCACTTGCTTCGATCAGTGTAGCTTCAACAACACTCAAGAAGCTCGCCACCATCCAGGGCAAAGCAGCCCACTTGATCGGCATCACATCCACAAACATTCACTCCCTGATGCACAGTAACAGCAGTGTGTACCATCTACACGATGCACTGCAGAAACTCACCAAGGCTCCTTAGACAGCACCTTCCGAACCCACGATCACTAGCATCTAGAAGGACAAGGGCAGCAGATGCATGTGAACACCACCACCTGGAAGTTCCCCTCCAAGTCACTCACCATCCTGACTTGGAAATATGTCGCCGTTCCTCCACTGTCACTGGGTCAAAATCCTGGAACTCCCTCCCTAACAGCACTGTGGGTGTACCTACACCACATGGACTGCAGTGGTTCAAGAAGGGGGCTCATCAACACCTTCTCAAGGGCAATGAGGGATGGGCAATAAATGTGGCCCAGCCAGCTAAGCCCACATCTCAGGAATTTTTTTTAAAAATTACCATTTAGGAAGTGCTGTTTAGATTGGGATAATAAGAAGTCATTATGAAAAGGCCAATACATCCAGTTTCCCTTTACCTAAAGATATTCTCATTTACTGTTTAAAAACAGTTTGATCCAAAGGATGCTCATGTACAAAGCCAGCAGACTAGTCAAAAGGGATGCCCAGAAACCATATGTTATCAATAAATTGCTTTATTGAATGTAAAGTGGCAATTAATGTTTGGGGAGTAGGATTTTAACTCATCCCACTGGAGGAGAACTGAATAGGTAAGCATTTAAAATGGAAAGACTCCATTTACTGCTCTATTCCCAGGGATTTTGGATTGTAGCAACACTGCTTTGAGAAGGATTTACATAATCCTCTCCCTGACCTCAGGAGAGGATGCCCTAAAGTGCTTTAAAGCAAATGAAGGATTTTTGAAGTGCAGTCACTGCCTTAATGCAGGAAATGTTGCAGCTAATTTGCCAACAGCAAGGTCCCACAAAGAGCAATGTGACAATGTACAGATAATATGTATGTAACTGTATTTTGAGGGATCAATATTGGTCAGGACACTGGAGAAAACACCCCTCTCTTCCTTAAAATAGTGCCTGGAAATTGTAGTGTAAAGGGTTAATGTAAATAGACAGTCTACATCATCAGTGATGTAAGATCACATGACAACAGAGCATGCTGACAGATAGTTCTATGTGAAGCCACGTGCTAATTAGCCTGTACATAATTAGAAGAATGTTTAAGAAAAGTTAAAGTTTACCAATAGTGTTCCTTCCAGCAGCCTCTATCAATCTGAACCAAGGGCAACGTCTGCTAAGACCCACAACAATGGTAACAGAAGAATCTTTCACATCCACCTGATAGGGAAGTCAGGCCTTGGTTTAATGTTTCATCCATAAGATGGCTTTGAGCCACTCCATAGAAACATAGAAAATAGGGGGAGGAGTAGGTCATTTGGCCTTTTGAGCCTGCTCCGCAATTCAATACGATTATGGCTGATCTTCTATCTCAATGCCGTACTCCCACGCTCTCCCCATACCTCTTGATGCCTTTAGAGCCCAGAAGTCTATCTATTTCCTTCTTAAATATATATTCAGTGACTTGTCCTCTACAGCCCTCTGTGGTAGAGAATTCCATAGGCTCACCGCCCTCTGAGTGAAGAAGTTTCTCCTCATCTCAGTCCTAAATGGCCTACCCCGTATCCTGAGACTGTGACCCCCTTGTTCTAGACATCCCATCCAGAGGAAACATCATCCCTGCATCCAATCTGTCCAGCCCTGTCAGAATTTTATATGTTTCAATGAAATCCCCTCTCATCCTTCTAGACTCTAGTGAATACAGGCCTAGTCGACCCAAGCTCACCTCATACGACAATCCTGCCATCCCAGGGATCAGGTTGGTGAACCTTTGCTGCACTCCCTCTGTGAGAAGTCTATCCTTTCTTCGGTAAGGAGACCAAAACTGCACACAATACTCCAAGTGTGGTCTCAACAAGGCCCTGTACAACTGCAGTAAAACATCCTTGCTCCTGTACTCAAGTCTTCTGGCAATAAAGGTCAGCATACCATTTGCTGCCTTAACTGCTTGCTGCACCTGCATGCTTGCTTTCAGTGATTGGTGTACAAGGACACCCAGGTCTCTTTGTACATCAACAATCTCCAATATATCACCATTTAAATAATACTTTGCCATTCTAATTTTCCTACCAAAGTGGATAACTTCACACTTATCCACATCATACTGTATCTGCCATGTATTTGCCCACTCACTCAACTTGTCCAAATTGCCTTGAAGCCTCTTATCATCCTCCTCACCACTCATATTCCCACCAAGTTTCATGTCATCAGCAAACTTGGAAATATTACATTTGGTTCCCTCATCCAAATCATTGATATATATTGTGAATAGCTGAGGCTCAAGCACTGATCCCTGCGGTATACCACTAATCACCACCTGCCACTCCGAAAAAGACCCATTTATTCCTACTCTCCTGTCTGCTAACCAATTCTCAATCCATGCCAATATATTATCCCAAACCCCACGTGCTTTAATTTTGCACACTAACCACTTATGCAGTACTTTATCAAAAGCTTTCTGAAAATGCAAATACACCACATCCACTGGTTAACCCTTATCTATTCTGCTAGTTACATTCTCAAATAACTCTAGTAGGTTTGTCAAACATGATTTCCCTTTCATAAATCCATGTTGACTTTGTCTAATCCCTGTTATCACATCCTTTATAACAGACTCTAGCATTTTTCCTACTACTGATGTTAGGCTTACCAGTCTGTAATTCCCTGTTTTCTCCTTCCCTCCTTTTTTAAATAGCGGGGTTACATTTGCCACCCTCCAATCTGCCGGCACTGTTCCAGAATCTGCAGAATTTTGAAAGATGATAACCAACGCATCCACTATTTCCATGGCCACTTCCTTTAGTGCCCTGGGATGTAGATTATCAGGCCTTGTGGATTTATCAGCTTTCAGCCCCATTAATTCCTCCAGCACAATTTTTTTTTTTTAGCAATGCTAATTTCCTTCAATTCCTCCTTCTCACTAGACCCTTGGTTCCTGAGCATTTCTGGGAAGTTATTTGTGTCTTCCTCCATGAAGACAGAACCAAAGTCACAGCTGCAGTAACAAAAATGCTAATGTTATATACTTGTTAAATATCGTATTCAGTGCTTGAGAAACTTCAAAGTATCGCTTCTAATGAGCTGGGAATGACTTTTTTCTTCCCTTTCCCTGAATTAAGTTACATTCTCAGGAATCACATTTTGAATCAGCATTCCTGCAATTTTGCCAGTCGAACATAAATTTTTGATCAAACTGCAGTTTTACATTTTTAAAATACGTGGGAGGTCATCAAACAGTTATAATTGATTGTGACTGGCCATGAGAAGGATGGGATAATTTTCACTCTGCAGTTGAAGAAAGAATTTAATAATTCACTTAAATTAATGCAGTCAGAAAAAACACAACTTGATATAATTCCACAATTGGCGCTATGCCTTTAGCCTGAGTTGCATGCACCATAGAATGATGGGTTTACCCCTTTATGTGGAAATCCAGTGATTATGATAAAATCCATTCTGAATTAATGTCACATTACTACCATGAAAGTAGATGGGTGGCAGAAGTCAAACATTGCTTTATATATTCTCAGTTGCAAATTGTTATTATGGTTTTTTACTTTACTGTCTTAAACATCTGCATGCTTGCAGCTTCATTGTGTTTTGCTGCCATATTGGTACAATAGCAGTTGAAAGTCTAGGTTGTCCAACTGCTCAGTAAGAAGCTAACAGAATTTCCTCAAAATGAGTTCCACTATTCTTGTCCTTTTTCAAAAATGTGTTGATCTAGAGTTCCTTGGGTCTACGAGTTGGTGCAGGTATCAGTGTAAAACCAGTGTAAATTAGGTGTAGGCATCCGTAGTACCCCCGGCATCAAGCCATTGAACTGCAATTTCATGTCATCATAGAGAAATGTGGATGAATGTACAATATTCCTCTAGCAGCTACATACATTCATTTGCTCTTCTCTGTGCCAGCAATAATTCAAGGACCAGGCAGGCCGCCAGGGGACCAGGATTGGAGCCTTGGCTATTTACATGAACCGCTAAAAAGAGGGCAACAAGTAACACAATGAGCCCCATTCATCCACCTGCATATGATGGGTTAAAAAAGATGTGCATTTACATAGCACCTCTCATGACCTTAGGACATCCCAAAGCACTTTGCAGCCAATGAAGTACTTTTGATGTGTAGTCACTGTTTGAAGAAATTAATATGCTGAAACAGAGATGCCACTGTATGGACATATCAGGTGGAGCGCTGGTCAACAATCCTGGCAAGGTAACTAAAGTTAACAGTGTCTGTTATATACTGTATAATTGTGCTGTTGGTGAAAAGGAACATTCAAGCCAGCAAATTCTTTAACTAACTTCACCAATCAACACAGAAGGTGGGGGGAGAAACCCTTACCCGTACTTCATTTGATGAAAGGTAAAGGGAAAAAAACCCTCTGCTTCTTAACAAACCAAGGCAAATTGCCAGTAACTAAACAAGAGATTTTGCTTCTTAAACATTCCTCCCAGCAAATGCACAGCTATAAGAATAAAGACAACGACTGGCTTCACTAAATGTGTTTGTATAGAAACTCATGAAAAACTAATAAAAAAATATAAAAACAAAGCAGCCTCTGTTGAGTTGTGCACTCACCCTGCTGAGTTGCAAATTATATTTGTAATTTAAAGATATTGTAGTACCTGAAGCAAATTTCTCGTGGACCATTGATCTCATTTACCTACGCAAAACATGTTGTTAATGAAGAAAACCTGATATTTGTGATATAGGACACATGACACAAATAAAATCATATCATAAATCCATTGAACTATTTTGCTGTCTGTTTCTTTACAGACATAGATAATACTGCAAAAGATACAAAACATTGTTCCTTATTCTTTTATGGGATGTTCATATTGCTGACTAGGCCAGCATTTGTTGCCCACCCCTAATTGCCCTTGAGAAGGTGGTGGTGAGCTGCCTTCTTGAACCGCTGTAGTCTATCTGGTATGGGTACATCCAGAGTGCTGTTAGGGAGGGAATTCCAGGATTTTGACCCAGTGGCAGAGAAGAAATAATTATACAATTGGAAAGGCAGAAGCAACAATGTTTGTCCTTCATTGTCAATAAAGAAACCCTATGAGTTGTATAGTTGTTTGTTTTTCCTCTGCTAGAATACAAAATAGTCACTGGCTGTTCTCTGCCCCTAGCTTGGAGAGCACTGAATTTTTTCTATCACTCACCAGCATGAAGGGCCATTCAAGAGTGGAAACTGATAAGCACTATTATTCAGTATTTCATCTAGCTTTAGTGAATGGCAATGAGTCAATCTGCATTACTGGCAGATGAGCAGTGTTGATGTAGGTCTTATCTTCCATTTGAAGTTGCGAAGTCAGCTATCTCCCATACACACAGGCACACAATCTAAATGCTGATAGAGAACGATGTAATGATAGAGAAGTTAACATGATGCATGAGTTTAAAGCATCAACTATATCAGTGCATGTATTTCATATCTCAGTTTTAATTCAGTGCAATGTTATAAAGCCATCATTGAATTCATTCAACTTCAGACATTTTTGCAGTCTTTACTATAGCCTTTGAGGCTTACAATAGTACTTACGATATTGGATGAGCAGCAGTAACACTAAACTACAATGAAACAAATATTTAGTTTCTGTATATTAAAGAAAAGGTTTTTTTTTTGAAAGAATGAACATTGTCCATCTCCATTTTACTTTCTACCTCATATTTTCTCTCTCGTAATGCATTTTTTTTCTTTTTCTCCTTGTACCTTTTCTTGCTTTATCCTTTTTTACAAATTACCAGCTTAATTTTACATTCAGTTATTATTTCTTTCTTTTCCCCTTACTCCTTCATTGCTTTATCTTTATCTCTCTTTAGCCTTACAGTCTTATGCTTTACCATGTTTTATCCCACTCATCAGCTCACTGTCTCCATCTCTTCTTTTAACCTGAGAATTAGCCCCCTCCATTTACCTGATATCCACCTGAGTATCAATTCACCTGTCCCCCTATCTATCTCCAGATTTACCCCTCCTACCCCATCCATGCAACTAGTCCCAAACTCACATCCCCTCTCCCCATCTCTCAAGACGTCAGTCAAACTTTGCTCTTCTCTATCCATTTCTGTACATTCTCCACTTCCAGGTTGTTCCCTTTTTGCTTGTTTTCTCATCAATGCACATATCTCACAATCAAGTATTAATGATGCAATAATGCTAGGTTTTGGGTGTGGCTTTGTGCCTTCCATAGCAGGATGGAATTGGTTTTATATGACTCAGGAGAATTATACAAAAGTCATTCTTCCATTCCTCTTCAATTTCTTGAACATAATTTCCTATGTTAATTCTTTTATTATTTGTTCTCAGTGTGTGTGATGCTGGCATGGCTGCATTTATTGCCTATCGCTGGAAGATGGTGGTGGGCTTTCTCATTGAAGTCCTTACACCGATGGTGTTCTCACAAGTAGCTACATCTTTGGTAGAACTAAGGGCTAGCAACTAGAACTGGAATTTTTGTCCCCCTGCAACTTCTTTGAAGTGAAACAATTTTGTTTTTTTTACTCCTTTCACGGGATGTAGTTCTTGCTGGCTAGGCCAGCATTTATTCCCTAATCCTTGTGGTGAGCTGCCTTCTTGAACCGCTGAAACGCAAGTGATGTAGATAATGCTGTTAGGGAGGGAGTTCCAGGATTTTGTCTCAGCGACAGTAAGCGAAAGGTAATACTGGGCAGAATTGCCTGTGCCCACTGGTGTCGGGCATGCTCAGCGGCGTGAGCTGACAATATGGTGAGAAGGCCAAGAATCAGTCTTGCAACGGCGTGAAACCAGTTCGCGATCGTCCGCTCAGCCGTCAATGGCGGGCCACGTTTCCTACCATCGGATGTTGAGAACCTCATTGTAATACATTTGCATATCTTTATAAGGCCAGCCCGTCGGAATCATCCCCCTGCTGGATTGTCCGCCCGCGTCCGTGTGATTGCACGCCAACATGTTTCACAACAGCATATATAAGGCTTGTAAGGCTTGCTCTTGGCGAGCTGCACTTTGAGGGGAACTCAGAGAGGAGTGCACAGTAATGTTGCACAGTGCTTGATCTGTTGGGCTTCAGGTTTGAGGCGTGTTGGAGGTGTGAGGACAAGGGCTGCCCAGCAGCTGAGGTGACTTGGGAGTGGGGGCAAGGGCTGCCCACTGGTTGAGGCAATTTGGGGTTGAGGGTTAGGGCTGCACTGTGGCTGAAAGTAGTGCACAAGCATGTGTGGCTGGGGAGGAGGGAAGCGGCCTCACATTAGGGAAACCTTGTATAAAGCGACCATTCCTCTGCAGCTGAGCCAGTTCGGACGCAGCCACAAAGACATGCGTGGAGTCAGGCCTCTAGCTTATCTGCCCACTCAAACAACACAGCGCCATATAAGTGCCACCAAGTGCTCCAGAGCTTTTCACATCACACCTTCAGCAAAGACTGCAAACTAATGAGCATTTTAGTGGACTACAGAACAGTTGGACGACTGGACAAGTTGTACAATCCCCTTGCTAAAGATGGCCATAGAGCAGTCACTGGTGGAGGCGCTCACAGCCCTTTGCAATGTTAGCATCCCGGTTCGGACCAGTCTCCCCCATGGTTCAAGCTAACAGTGCAGCCTTGCAGTGCAGGTTAGGAGAATGCCTGCACCTGAGCTGAGAGCACAGCATGTAGTCCAGTGGGCAAAGCTGCCACCAATCGGTCAGGTGGAGTGGGGCGGAGGTGGATGGGGTCTCGAGCAGCCATGCAGCACACTAAACTCTCGTCATCCAAGTGGTGGCCAGCACTGTCCAGGATGCGTTAAGGGGCCTTCAAACTTAACAAAGAGAGGTTCTTGGTACACTCACACTAACCCATGTATCTCTCTCTTTCATCCTGCAGGAGGAGTACATCAGGAGCCTGGAGCCTGGTAAACTAGCTGTATGCCTCGTGGCGTACAGGGAGCAGAAAGGACGGAGAAGAGAGCGACAGAGGTGCCTGGCTGTGCAGAGGGAGGAGCAGCAATCTCAGGAAGAAGGGGCGGCTGGGGCTCCCACACACGCCCCTGAAGAGCCACAGTGAATGGTCGTTGGTCAGTGCTTAGCTAGACACAGGGTCTATAGATGCCGCCTTTCATTCCTGCAGATGATTGAGAACCAGTGCCGTTGAAAATTGTGTATGTCTAGGGAACTGGTTGGTCACATCTGCCAGCTACTGCAGGATTTGGTGCCACGGGGACATGGAGAGCATCCACCACCAATGGCTGTGAGATTGACTCTGGCGCTCAATTTTTACATCAGTGACTACTTTCAGGGCTCCACAGGTGACCTCTGTGGGATACCACAAGCCTCCACACATGAGGTCATGGATGCCATCTTCACCAGGGCACATAATTTTACCCTGGACCAGGAGAGCCAGGATGCAAGAGCGATTGGATTTTCCCAGATCTTGGGTTTCCTACAGGTGCAGGTTGCCATTGACTGCATTCACGTGGTGCTCAGATCCCCATCGCAATGAGGGATCAATGATGTTAGCCTCAAAGGCTTCCATTCGTTGAATGTGTAGTTGTGTGTGCGGCCAACATAAACACATCCTGCAGGTGTGCACATGGTTTCCAGGGAGTGTCCATGACTCCTACATTCTCAGTTGGCCACAGATCCCTGCAGTCTTCCAGGGTCCACAGAGGCTGCAGGGTTGGCACCTCGGGGACAAGGCACGTGGGTGATGACACCCGTGCAGTGGCCTCAGACTGCAGCAGAGTGAAGTTATAATGAGGCTCATGCTGCAACTCGCAACTTGGTGGAGCAGACCATCGGGATGCTGAAAATGAGGTTCCGGGGCCTGGACTGGTCTGGTGGAGCCCTGCAATACAGTCCACAGAGGGTGTCACGCATCGTCGTCACCTGCTGTGCCTTTTACAACCTGGCACTACAACAGGGTGAGGAGCTGGCTGAGGAGGAGAAGCAGGAGGTGGAGGTCTCCTCCGATGAGGAGGATGTTGACAGTGATGAGGGTGAAGAGGTCCTCGAAGGTGATAATGATGGTGATGACGCACTTTCATGGGCTAGATGAGGAAGGCGTGCTCAGGAGGCCCTCATAGTTGCTAGATCTATGGAGGATGATGACAACATGCAATGAGGGGACATCATAAATCCTCACATTGCATCTATTAATGTTTCGCTCCAGTCTGGCTTATGGCAGTGCACATACCCTCAATGATAACACTTCTGGTCATGGAGACGCAGTGGAGGCCTTAATAGTCGCTTTATTGCAGTAGGATGATGACAACATGCAGTGAGGGCCTCCATAAATCTTCACACAGCCTCTGAGAATGTCTGACTCCTGTCTGGCTGAGGGCAGCTCACTTGTGCTCTGTGACTAGGGTCATGTCACAGAGACACAGCCATGCAACTTTAAAAGCATCAGATACTTTGTCCGCCTTCAGCACCTGAGCCCTTCAGGAGCACAGCGTCACTGGTCACAGATACTGAAGAGATGGGGTCCAGCCCCACCTCTAAAGGTTCTGAGAACACACAGAGAGGATGAGAGAACGCTGTGATGCCTGCCCACTGCATTCTGTGGTGCAGGCATCAGTAGTATGTCCAGTGAATGTGAGGCCGGACCATCAATTTCATCTAAAGGCCGCACAGAGCACAGGGAAGAGGCCCTGGACTGAGGCACCTGCCTTTATCTTGTGCAGAAAGGTTTCACATCTGATCGATAAAAACATTGCTCATCAGAACAAGGAGCCATAGGCAGGGAGACATTCTTCCGAGTTTTTTGACAAGAGTGAACAGTATGTATAAGTGATTATCACCCGTGCCCAGGCTGTGCAACTACAACTTCTTAACATTTCTAACCCTGCCACTGGACATCCACAGCGGAGGTGGAGGCAGCCTGCTGACTGCAACAGCCTGTCTGTGATGACTTTGGTGGGCGTCCTCTGTAGGGCTGAGACTTGGAGGGCCCCGGCCTGCTTTCAGGGTCCTGCTGTGTGTCCATGGCAGCCTCCTCGTCCTGTGGAGCTGAAGATGCTGGTTTCACATGAAGAGTGGATTAGGATGGGCTGGACACTCCTGGAGTCACCTCTTTGGAATGCCCCAGGCAGTGGACCTGCTGAACCTCCTCCCTGTGGGTGCTCAAGGGGCCCTGGCTAACTCCTTGAGGAGAAGGGGAAGCTGGAGTGAGATGAAGCTGCCCTACAGCCCTCTTGGGTACACACTGTTGCAGGCCAACTATGGCATCAGTGATGGAGTTCAGCCTGCGCATCAATGCAGGAGTGACGTCCTGGATCAAGGTCTCCATGGTGGCCGCCATCCTGCCAGTGTTGACCTTGGTGCGTTGCAATGCCGATGCTATCATCTCAGCCTGAAGATGGACAGACTCCTCCATCGTGCCTTGCAATCTGAGGAATGCAGCGGACATCCCTTTCCTGGTGTTCCCGAGCTTGACTTTGCAGCTCCAGCAACTGTGACATGACTGAGTCCAGAGGCTCATCACCTGACTCGGACCCAGCAAATTCCTGGCCTCCAGCAGTCCTCCGAGTGCTGGACACCTGGGAAGACCCTGCTGCCGTTTGCTGTGGATCAGAAAGTGTGACGTGCTCACCATATTGTGATCCCGAGGGTTCTCTAAAGCTAGGTCCCACCGAGGTGCATGCCTCTGCGCTTGTGGAGGGTGTGGGTGAGCACCGTGATGGGTCTTCAGGGAGGCTTTCAGCTGCTTCCTCTTCTGAGCTTCCCTCAGGACTTGTTTGGAGGCCTTGGGTTGTGGACTCTATTGGCAGTTTCCCAGATGTGCCTGTGAAAGCAAGGAGAGAAAATTAGTGCATGGCAGTGGCCTGTGAAACAGGACACATCACTCACAGCATGGGTGTCTGATGGATGTTGCACTACTGGATCCTCATTTGGTAGAGCAGCACCGACCTCACCGTCAGCACAGGATCGGTCCAGATTGACACCGCACAGCTGGATGGCTCTGTTTTCAAAGTCCTTGAGGACCTTGATTTCAGGCATTCCTCCACCAGTCTGCGACCTCTCCCTCTCGTTGTGTGCCAGCTTGTCCTGCATGAATAGAGATAGAGAAAGTGTAAGCAGGATGCCTGCCAGGCCAGATGATAAGTATGCCTGGCATGTGTGGGTGGTGAGTGATCCCATGGATGGTTTGAGGGCAATGATGGTATGTATGAGAGAGTGAATGGTGATGCCCCTTGAACTGGCAGTGCGTGAGGGCCCTGTGGATGTGTGATGGGTTTGTGAGTGTGTGAGTTGAGAGAGATGAGAAGGGTGACTTACCCTGGCAGAACGGAGGAGGTCATTCATCCTCTTGCGGCACTGAGTGGCTGTCCTCATGTGCAGGGCATTGGCACTGACCACCTCTGCCACCGCCTCCCAAGCCGGATTACTGATGTTGCTGCCCATCCTGCAGCCGGAGCAGTTGTAGAGGACACCACTGCAGGCCTCCACTGTGTCCAAAAGGCATTTGAGGGATGTGTCATTGAACCTGAGGGCTGCAGTCTTTTTGCCTTTCAGGGTCACATCTTCTTTGCAGCAGCTGCACTTTAAATATGGTGCCTGGCGTGATGAAGCAGCAAGGTGATGGCGCGGCAGCTGAATGACGGCCCACCCGCCATGGAAACTGTGTATTTCCCGAGAATGCATAATCAATGCGGTTAGACAATGCAGTGTGAGATGCCGCCATTGCTGCCAGCGGGTAAAACATCACTTCACCTGCCCACTACCATATTTAGCGCAATTCTGGGATGATTCCACTCATAGTTTCATGTCAGGCTTGGAGGGAAGCTTGCAAGCCCTGGTGTTCTCACACATCTGCTGCCCTTGTCTAGGTGGTAGAGGTCGTGGAGTTGGAAGATGCTGTCAAAGGAGTTTTAGTGAGTTGCTGCAGTGCATCTTGTAGATGGTATGCCCTGCTGCCCCTGTGCATCAGTTGGGGAGAATGAATGTTGAAATTAATGAAGGGGTGCCAATAAAGTGGGCTGCTTTGCCCTGGTTAGTGTTAAGCTTCTTGAGTGTTGTTGGAGCTGCACTCATCCAAGAAAGTGGAGAGTATTCCATCACACTCCTGACTTGAGCCTTGTAGATGGTGGGCAGGCTTTGGGGAGTCAGGAGGTGAGTTACTTGTCGCAGGATTCCTAGTCTTTGACCTGCTCTTGTAGCCACAGTATTTATGTGGCTAGTCCAGTTCAGTTTCTGGTCAATGGCAACCCCCAGGATGTTGATTTTGGGGGATTCAGTGATGATGCATTGAACATCAAAGGACGATGGTTGGATTTTCTCTAGTTGGAGATGTTCATTGCCTGACACTTGTGCGGTGTGAATGTTACTTGCCACTTGTCAGCCCAAGCCTGGATATTGTCCTGCTGCATTTGGACATGGACTGCTTCAGTATCTGAGGAGTCACGAATGGTGCTGAACATTGTGTAATCATCAGCGAACATCCCCACTTCTGACCTTGTGTTGGAAGGAAGGTCATTGATGAAGCAGCTGAAGATGGTTGGGCCTAGGACACTACCCTGAGGAACTCCTACAGTGATGTCTTGGGGCTCCAACAACCACAACCATCTTCGTTTGTGTTGGATATGACTCAAACCAGTGGACAGTTTTCCCCCTGACTCCCATTGACTCCGGTTTTGTTGGGGCTCCTTGATGCTATACTCACCTCTTGAGTTCTCTTCTTTTCTCGATGTTTGGACCAAGTCTGCAACAAGGTCAAAAGCTGGGTGGCCCTGGATGGAGTTCAATTTATCAAAGTATCAAATAAATTGAATATCAACAGGCCTCCCTCTTTGGTAGACAACAAGATCTGGCCTATAATGGATTATTTTCAAACCTGACCACATGGAATGACTACTGGGACATTTCACTGGGGTTATTCTGTTCTCCAACTAGAAAGTCAATGAGAGATTAGCAGCATCTTCAAAGAAATAACTGAAAGCAGCCTTTTCTCTGGGGATGTTGCTGGTCTCCTATTGCAAGACTGGGAGAATCCCTGTACCATAATAGCTACCATAACCATTACACTACTATACTAACTACATTACCACAGACATTCCACTAGCTACCATAACCATTACACTACCATACTAATTACATCACCATTATCATTGCGCTACCATACTCATTGCACTACCAAACCATTACACTACCATAACTATTATGCTGCCAAAACCATTACACTACTATGTTCATTACACTAGCAACCATAACCATTACACTACCATAACCATTATGCTACCATAAGCATTAGACTACTCTGCTCATTACACTAGCTACCATAACCATTACGCTACCATAACCATTATGCTACCATAACCATTACACTGTCATACTAATTACATCATCATTATCATTGCACTACCATACTCATTACACTACCAAACCAATACACTACCATAACTATTACGCTACCATAACCATTATGCTACCATAACCATTGTGCTACCATAACCATTACACTACTATGCTCATTACACTAGCAACCATAACCATTACGCTACCATAACCATTATGCTACCAAAACCATTAGACTACTATGCTCATTACACTAGCTACCATAACCATTATGCTACCATAACCATTACACTACCATAACCATTACGCTATCATAACCATTACACTACCAAACACATTACATTACTGTACACATTTTTTTTTGGCAGTGAAAAATTTGTGTACCTATAGTACCTCCCATCCCCTCAGGATGTCCCAAAATGTTTGACAACTAATGAAATACTTGTGAAGAGGAGTCACTTTTGTAATGTAAACAAACTTGACACACAATTTATGCAGAGCAAGATCCCACAACAGCAATGCAATAAATGATCAGCTAACTGCAATGAACATCAGACTTCCCATGAGCACCACCACTGGAGATCAGTTAACATTAGATTCATGCATACTGAAAACTTACACACACGTGACAGCCTCCTTGGCACTGAAGGTATAAATTACATGTGAACCAGGAATCCTTGATTACTTTTACCCTTAATTATTTCGAGGGAGAACATGACTATCCAATCAATGTTAAAAAGTGAGCTCAGAGCTCTGTGACCAGTGGGATAAGACTATTTAGAATACAGCTGGCCAAGTTAATTAAAATGGGAGGCAGAATGTGAAATGTAATGAGCTCAGCCCCCTGAGTAGTTTTTTATAAAAAATTTGATCACCACGCACTAGCACCATGGCATCACGTGCTACAATCTCTGCCTACTCCACACAGATGTCGGAATTAATACCATCTGGCAATATTCTGGGGCAGGCAAGATGGGTTCTGTGCCATCAATGAGTTAATCCATTTTCTAATGCCGGGTGCTTAAAATAAATGCTTCCAACTATCTGGTGCTTCAAACCATGAATCAAGGTGGTACGCCTTGCTCCAGTCTAGTAGCTGCACCAGAGATCAAGGCAAGGCCAAGGAACTGTCCCACTACACAAGCCATTTGGTGGCATAGTATCAGTAGCCCTGCCCACCTCCAATAACAAAGGCATCATATTTGTAACATCTTCTCATAGCAAGCGTGCACCACAGATCATGGGGTAGAACCTGGCACAACAGCACTCAAGCTGTGTAAATAGCCTCGGAGCAGCCAGGTACAGTTAATGCTGTCATTCCCCACTTCATTATCAGTTAATTGAAATTTGCACCAAGTATCACAGTTGGCCAAACCTGATCAATTCCATTTTTTGAAATAAGGTGAAGGGGGACAGGAGGAGGCTTGAGTGGAGAAAGAAAAAAGACTTACATTTTTATAATGCCTTTCACAACCTCAGAAGTCCCAAAGTTCTTCAGAGTCAATTAAGTGTTTCTGAAGTGTAGTTACTGTTGTAATGTAGGACACTATCACTGATCAGGTAGCTGAGTGGAGCAGCCAGGTTCTGTGCTGCATGTTTTCAGTAAGTTTTAATGTATTAATTTATATACTAGTGGACCATTTCCTAAACCCAATTCACCCAGAGATCTCAAGTTCATCTTTATCTTTATGCACAGTAGACTTGAAATGGACCCAGGAAATGAATGGAAAGCTTGTGCTGTTAGTTGTGTTTTCAAAGTGATCACATTGTGACTAGCTAGGTGTTTGTTTTCTCCACAGTTACAAGCAGAGCTTGGTCAGTAGTTTATTACCTTGTGCTGAAGTATTATGTGTACCATGGGGATAATTTTCAGCTTCACCACTTGGGTGGTAAACTGGCAGAACAGATCACCCACCTGTTATAGGACTCACCTAAATCGGGGCAAATGTAATTTGGGCAGGCTCTATAATTTACAAGAGGCTGCTCATCTTTTTCACTTTCCTCCTCCTATTTCAGGTACCATGCCCTAAGAGGGCATTGGTGACCTTGGACTTCTATTAAGTCCCCAGGATGAAAAAATAGAAAAGACTGGGAAATAAGAATACTGGCCTGAACTGGTCTTGTATACCTTAAAATGGAACACCAGTAAAAACTGGGAAGTAAGAGTACTGGTCCGAACTGTTTTTCCCTTCTGGGTTGGTCCATGATTATGCTTGGCAAAGTGCTGCAGTGGTTTGCCTTTGCCTTCTGCCTTAAGGCTGACCAGGAAACTATTCTGTGCTTTACCACCTGTCATCAGCTGTATTGGAAGGGTTTACAGGCAGATAATCAACATGCTTGGCCACGTTCTGAACACGCCTTCTGTGGCCATCAAGTCCTGAAGTGGGAATTGTACCCAGAGCTTCTGGCCCAGGGGTATGAACACTACCCACTGCACCACAAGACCCCCTTTTTTCATTTTAAGTTACCTTATTCTATGGCAACCATTGAAAACTATCCTGATACAGTTGACACATTGGCACCAAATTTAATGTCTGATGAGTGGTTTGCATTTGGGCCCAGGGTTTGTACTCCTTGTGTTTCTCCTTGAGAGTGAAAATTATTGTAGGCATTAACCCCAACCAAATGTTCCTTCTGTGTGACAGCTGCTCACTACGTGCAGTGACGAGTGAGTTAACCCTTGTAAAATGAATGGATGGAAAAATCGAGGGTTACCAATTTACAATTTCCCAACTGGCACTCCCTGTAGGGAAAGCTGCCTTGCTAGAGTGGCCAATTGCGGAATAAAACCTGGCATTGTATGTCTGTGTTTTGTCCTTTTCTCCATTTGGCACAGTTTGGTATAATTTTGCTCTGTGCCATTAGCATCCAAACACATTGGCCCAGTACCTCCGTTCCCTGTGAGATTGTAGCCCAGAGGTACTCCAGAAAATGCGCTGGGACTGACCCTCTTCCCTCCAATCCCTGGAAGTCCCCATTTCAGGACATTGCCCGGGAAGTTTGAACTTCCGTTGGACAATTACCCTGCACCAGGAACCATCCAATATTCTGTTGCAAATCAGAGACTTCAGATGGTTCTGACTCTCTTAGCAGAATAGTTACCCAGGAAAAGCTAGAAGGATTAAAATCGCTTCTAACTCCTGGCTAATTATAGTACTGACCCGTCGACTACCCTGTGGACCCCCCTCCACCTGCCAACTACCCTCCTGAATGTCCTCCCCTCGACCACACAACTAACACCCCCACCCCCTAACTAAAGCACCACTCCCCAACTAACCACCTGACCCCCCTCGACCACTAGACTCCCCAACCCCTGAAGCCCACTTGACCCCTGACCCTATCTCCACCAGCTACCCTACAACTAGCCGCACAAACCCCATAATATGCCCTCGTCACCCCCGACTACCTCCCGACTAATCACCCGAAAATCACCTGATCCTCCAGAACCACCCTACACCACCCCTCGGACTACCCCTGACTAAGTAGCTGGTACCTTTAAACTTACCCGATTTAGTTAGTGCTGTAAAAAGGCTTTACTTCCCCCAAATCTTTTGCCCTGCACAGAAAGGTCTCCGGAGTTGCTGTTCTGCACACTTCTCAGCAGGCCCGGGTTGAAATTTCGGGTGAGAAATGTGCAGCTCCATTCCAGTGCAAGTACAAAGGAACGGAGGGACAACCTGATGGTGGTTGCCACTCCACGGGAGTTCCGGGCCAATAAATTAACAGAAAGATCTCTTCAACAGTGTTTTTAGAACATCTCTAAAGTGTTTCCTCTGTCCTTCTGGGATTCTCCTGCTGTGACCAAGTTCTGCACAGAGCAGTTGCTTCGTGACTCTGGTGTCAGGCATATGAATAAACTGTCCTACCCAGCTGAGCTGCTTTTGAGTGATTATCGCCTCAATGCTGGGCACATTGGCTTGGCAGAGGGCACTGCTGTTGGCTCCCCTTTCTTGCTACCGGATTTGGAGGACCTTGCGAAGGCACCGCTGGTGGTACTTCTCGAATGTTTTGAGGTGCTTGAGGTGCCTGCTGTAGGTTGTCCAAGTCTCTGAAGTGTACAAGAGCACGGCGATCTGCCCGCTAAACCATGAACTTAGTCTTGGGTTTAAGGTCCTGATCATCAAATGCTCCTTTCTTCAGTCAGCCAAAGTCTGAAGTGGCACATAGGAGACACACTGATAAACTTTGCCACCTATATCTGCCTTTGTCAAAAGGACGCTCCCAAGATATGGAAAATGGCCCACAGATGAATGGTCTGCTTGCAGAATCCCCGGTAGTTAATTGCATTGCTGAAAATGGATCTGCATAATCGCTCCCATCAACACTGATGTTTCCGGAAGTTGACAGACTTCAAAGGCTGCGAATACCATCATTTTGAGACAAGAGCTTTGTCCTTCATTATAATATCATTTGCATATGAGACACTTTAGGGCATGGACATATCTTTACCAGTCCTATAAGTTAGCCTGTATTATTAGCCTGTATTACAGAAGGGGTGTAACTCCAACGTACCTGAGTTAGATCCGAAATTCTGGTCCCAACCAGCACCAGAACTGCACGACCCAACCTAATTACCTAGCCGAAAATGAATTGGAAATTACATCTGTGATGCTATAGGTGGCAGTATGGTACCATCCTGATGCGATAGGAGATCTCTGTTCCAGTCTGACGTTTAAAGCCATTCTGTAGCAAAGAGGATGTATGGCACCACAAAGAAGATGGAACAAAGGAAAATGTTTTATCTGTTTTAAACTATCTATAAAGCATATCATTTTACAGTATTCCCCCCTTCATTTATCCTGCTATATCATAGAAACATTCCACTTTTAAACAGATAGTCTACTTCAGCCTAGAGCAAATGGTGTACATTACAGTTTATAACAAAGGCTACAGCTGAAATCTTGGTGCTTTCAATCACGCCAGCCTGCTAGACAGAGGCACCCGTTTCCTACTAAAATCCCGTCCTGTCAGAAACCAGAGTCCTTCCATTCAGTGTGATTTTCCCTCTAACGACTGGGACGTTTCTAAGTGTAATCAATAGCTAACAGACGACCGAGCATGGCCAGTGAATTCAACCACATTACCTGAATAATTGGAAAACGTGTCCTTCAATTACTAGGCAATTTCTGAAAGAGCTGACTGCAAAATACTGTTCCCCCAGCTCCCATCTCTTACTGGTAGAGGTCAAACTGGGTCAGAGATCCAAGCTCATCTGAACCTGTCCATCAGAGGTAAATGTGAACACCTCCCAGAGGGGATCAGGTTTGAGTTAAAATTTGTTCCAAATTTTAAAAGCACACCTGACCACAAAAAAGCTACATAAAATAAATTCCACCTTGGTACAGTGAACAGCACACTGCATACCAACACGGTATTCATGATTATAGCATAATATACAGTGCAGCATAGAATTCAGCATATACATTATAAAGCGCAGTAAACAACACTACACAAAGTGAAGAGCACAGTACACAGGACAATATAGAGCCAGTATACAAAATCTATAGCTCTGCATACATAGTATGGCGGACAGTATACTGCCGTGTGTATTGCACACATGCAATTGACAATCTGTCTTACTTCTCAAGTTGTGGGGCATAATGATGAATAACATTGATTACCATTTTTAAGAATAGCTCCCCTCTCTTCATCTAGGTGATGCCTGTCAACTGGTAAAAGATTATTCCCCCAGTATGTTTCTCACCCTCAAGGTCAAATACACACACGGCCAATGTAGAATTTGTTTCCATCTGTACTGTCCCACAGTGCACCAGGTCCACATGAACCATTCTTGAGAGTGGTCATTTTGAATAATTAGGGACAAAGTTTTCACTTTCTACCTTAAAGCAGACAGAAAATGATTCCCAAAGCATTGGTAACAATTCCACAATCCTATTTAACAAAAACAGAACCTGACATTCTGTCACTGTAAACCTGTGTACTATGCTACATGGAAAAGCTTCGCCATTTTTAGTTTCCAAATAAGATTCACTGTTGAGGTGAACAGGATAAAGGAATGGAATTCCCAAAACACAGGTAAACACCCTGAATCACATGCAGTACAAATGGAACAATAAGGTGGATTTTACGGGGTGCAGGTGAGGGGTGCTGGGGACGAGGCGAATTCACTCTTGGCTGATTTGCCTCGAAGCCATTTGAAAGTTTTAATTGGATCAGGGCAGGGCTTCCACCCCTACCTGTGGAGGAAGTTCTGCTTCCGAAAGCTGCAGGCCAATCAAATGGCCTACAGGTCTCTGGTCCCAGCAGCCCCACCAGGAGTGGTGGCTGCTGCTAGGACTGCAGTGAGGCCCGATGAAGGCATGCTGTGATGGAACCTGGACCTTAGGGTAAGCCTGGGTTCTTGTAGGGGCCATGCAGGCAGGCTACGACCAGGGGGTGAGAAGGGTGCAGGGCCAGGGTGGACAAGGAAGGGAGATGGGAAGACCTTTGGGAGGATCTCTGATGGGCCTGTAAAGGTGGACCCCAAACCCTGAGCAGTGAAAGTTGCCAGGCTGTACATTTGGTGTGGGTCTCTCTCACTGTAGGCTAAACCCCAATGGCATGGGAGGAGGCCACTTGCGGGCTTCAATGGGAGGCAAAAGCGCCTCCCCTGCCACTGGTGAAATTGCAGAGGTGTGTGCGTATAGGTACTTGGAAGGCCGTCCATGGAATGGCACCCAATTTTATGGTCCCCACTGCCATCCCCCACAATGCCAGCCAACCTGCCCCTTGGGGGTGCTGCAAAATCCAGCCCAATGGTCCTATATTCAGGAACTGACCACCATCATTATTTAAGTGGCAAAGATTATTAGAAGACTTGTCAGTTTGCAAGTGGATGCAAGCTTCATACCACAGATGAAAGATTACATTTTAACACCCAATGCAGCCATCTCTGCATGCTTTTGACCAATCTTATATTATGATTATGTTTGGACCATGAGGCACTGTACATTTACCAAATAAAATGGATGTTGTTTTGTTTCAACAGTGATAGCTTTGTTTCAAATGTTTGGGTTTAGGAGAACAATTTATTGCTTGGCTCAACTATGCTGAGGAACAAAAACAAAAAACTACTGCGGATGCTGGAAATCCAAAACAAAAACAGAATTACCTGGAAAAACTCAGCAGGTCTCCCAACTCTTTTCTTCTCCGCCGATGCTGCCAGACCTGCTGAGTTTTTCCAGGTAATTTTGTTTTTGTTATGCTGAGGAACATTTGGATTTGGAAGAACTGAGAGTTGGGAGATAAGAAATGGTAACCAATATTTACAATGATAGGTTGGCATAGTGCATAATGTGCCAATTTGCATGTGGCTCAGAGTGGCAAGATTCAAGCTCATATCCTTAAATAAACAGCAAGGTGTGCATCTCAATTGCGATATCTGGGAAGTAACCAAATGGATGCAACATTTTTCCCACCCAAGGAGAAAAGGGACTTAACTCAAGTTCTACTTTTAAGTTAAAGAGAGAGAGAGAGACAAGTCCTCGTCGTCAGTCTTCATTGATATGAAGGGTTTCAGCACCGGTTATCTTTTCCACTGCTCAACAGCGAGGAGATTTACATCAGTGTGACAAACATTGTACTTCTGACTAAATTGTCCATCTTAATTCAGATGTCACTCTATATTAAGGTCCTTGAAACTGAATACATTTCAACAGATGGCAGGAGGAATCTGACATCTCAAAATAAGGTATTGGATAAACATATTGAACATCATGGTGCATTTCTGGTAAATGGATGTAATTAAAGGAAATTTATACTGTCACTATTTCCCAGGATGATGCATAAGTTGAAGGTTTTTTTTATTTGGAAAAGCAATAATAAAATGTTCACCTAACCCAGCTTCAAAGACTCTGACTTTCTTGATGTTTGTTTTCCTTCAGGTCCATTTTGCAATCAGTGTGTGTTTATTCTAAGTAGAAGCTAGATTTATAAATGATCACCACCCAATGGACAGCCAATCCTGATTTCACCCTTCTTAAAGTTCAGGTAGTTTAGAGGTTTAGAGGTGGAAGCTGCACACGGTGAGTCACTGGGCCTGTGTGTGCAGCAGCCAGGCCAGGGGGAAAGGACAGTGCATGTAGCAGTCCTCTGGGGTGAGGTTGCAGTCGGGACCTGCTGCAGAGGACTCAGGGGAGGACTTCAATGGTGTGACATACGAGGAAAGTCTGATGGAAATGCACAAAGCGATGCTTGATGCATTGGCAAGCCTGCCAGAGAGCCTGTTTTCAATTTCAAAGAGCATGCATGAGTCTGGCTCTAATTTGGCACAGGGCTTCGCACAGAATTTGGAACCTGTCCCTTCCAGTGTGGAAGCGCTGGCCAACTCCAGGACAGCAGCCGTGGACCCAACAATGATGCAGCGTCTGGTGGCTAATGCCTCAGATCCCATTGCAGCACAAGCAGAAGGCACCCTAAGTCTCGGTGTTGCTATGGAAAGTCAGATACAGGTCATAAAATTTCAACTTGATGCCGGGCAGGCTCAAGCTGCTGCAGATCTCAGTGCTCGAAAGGACACGCAGGCTTTCAAAGCAGCCCAGCCTGTGCTCCAGCAAATTACTAGGATTGATGAGGAGTCGCTGTGAGTGGGTGGCAGTGGCCCCATTGAGCATAAACCTGCTGTCCAAAGTTCCCTCTAATGTTGTTCTGGAGTGCACAGGTGATTTATTTAAGCGTCTGACCCATTTAAATTTTTTTGTCTGTCTGCGTAAGCATGGTAATTTAAAGAGGCCAACCTGTGTGTGGCCTAAGCACTGACTTGAAAGTTGCTGTGCAGTACACAGCTTAGAGGGGTGGCAGCATTTGTGCTCCCACTACTGCCACTCTGCCAGCATCCTTGATGTAGCCTCCCATCCAGCCAGCCCAAACCGCTGTTGCTCATATCGAGGTGACGCAGTCCTAAACCGGGCCCTCAAGGCCAGAGCTGCTTGAGGGCATCCTGCAAGGCCATCTCCAACCTCCTCCAGTGAAAGTCAGCAGTTTTCCACTGACCATGCTGCAGCCATGGGGGTAGCACTACTTGGGAAGCACTTGACTTGGCAAAGACACCCTCAAGACAGGCGCTAAGGGAATGCACAAGAGTCCTTAGTTCAGTTTTGTATGTATTACTGGGAATGTTGGATAAAGTTATTATGGAATGTTGTTTCCGGGTGTCTTTTATTTCAGGATTTTGACCAATTGGGGGCGCTATGATCCACAGCAGAGACGGATAAGTCTGGTGGAAATTCTGTCCCCTTGTGGGAGCCAGGTTGTGTAGAATGCAGCAGACCACCCCAAATTCAGAGACACATTTTTAAAAAAAATATTCATTCACGGGCTGTGGGCTTCGCTGGCTGTGCCAGCATTTATTGCCCATCCCTAATTGCCTTGGGAAGGTGTTGTTGAGCTGTCTTCTTGAACTGCTGCAGTCCATGTGGTGAAGGAACACCCAAAATGCTGTTAGGAAGTGAGTTCCAGAATTTTGACCCAGCGACAGTGAAGGAACGGCGATATATTTCCAAGTCAGGATGGTGAGTGGTTTGGAGGGGAACTTCCAGGTGGTGGTGTTCCCATCTATCTTCTGCCCTTGTCCTTCTAGATGGTAGAGGTCGTGGGTTTGGAAGGTGCTGTCTAAGGAGGAGGGGACTTCATTGTCAGATATTGTAGGGCTACCACCCCCCACCCCTTCCATCCACCCACTTTCTGAGGGGTCCAGGCAATGGACCAATAGGAACAACAATGGTTGGTTCCATGATGTTCCTGGTGTTAGCATGGCTCTCATTGTAAGCTTGCTGTCACAATTGGGCGTTGAAGGGAAGTGATGAGCCACCTGTGCAGCAGGTAACCCTTGCCATCAAACAGCTGGCCTCTGATTCATTGTAGTGGCTTGAATATGGTAGGAAAAGCTGACTGGCACAGGTTGTAATATTGTGACTATTGCCAGGATAGCTGGCATTAACCAATATGATGCTCTGTGCATAGTTACACAGCAGCTGTACATTAAAGGAGTGGTATCCTTTGTGATTCTGGTACATTTCCTGGTTAATATGTGACACACGCAGGGCTCCATGCATGCAGTCAGTGACTCCCTGTGCTACTGAGAACCCTGCTACCCTGGCAAAGCTGCATGCCCACTCCTCCTATCCCCCTGATTTGAGAGAAGACAATTAAGTCCCCTTCTCCTTGGTAAAAGGCCTCTGTTACCTCCCTGATGCAGTGATACAAGGTGAACTGTGAGCTGTTAACAGTTTCACTGAAAAGATTCTGAGGCATAGAAGTTGAGGATGACGTTGATCTTCACAGCCACTGGCATGCCATCCTTACCCTGTTTTACAAGCGCAGGTCTGGTTGCAGGAGGTTGAACAGTTCAGTGACCACCTCCTTGATGAATGACAACCATCTCAGGAACTGCTCCTGACTGATGTGGAGCAGGAGAATTGTTTGTGAAAACCCTAGGCGGGTCAAACCTTCTACTGAGAGCTTTCCTCCTCCTCCCTCCGCTCACAGCTTCCCCTCCACGTTGCCTGTGCTCGTCTCCCTGTCATGCTGCAACTGTGGCCCCCATGATTGATAGCAGGCTCTGTGCTGACAGGCTCCCAAACTGCACTGAACTTGATGGGAACATTAAACATCAGTCCCTTCTGATTAGTAGCACTTTTCAGAGTTCTTCCAACAGCACAGTGAACGATACTTCCACTAAATCTGCAGCAGAAAAGGAAACTCAAAAGTATTTCATCTAAAAGTCTCATGCTGATTCCTTTAATTAGCACCAGTGGCACCCTACCAATACCCTACCACCCTCTCTCCCCTAACCACTCACCCGCACCCCCCCCACCCAATGCAACTGTGTGCATGTGCAGCTCCAAGGCCTGAATTTTACATTTGGCAGAGACGCACGATTGGTGGGCCTGGGAGTGAGGTCAGGAAATGGACCGCTAACCGCAATCGGCCCCAGACCACAATTTCACACTGGCTGGCCAATTAATAGCCAGCTAGCATGAAAGACACACTGAAAAGCTCAGTGCTGCCAGGGTGGGGGCGGGAAGAGGGCGGGCGATGACATTTCCGTGGGCGCGGGTGAGCGCTGAGAGAGAGCTCCCTGAAAGCAGACAGCTGCCTCAGGGAGCTGCAGACCTGAAAATGCTCAAATAAAGCTTTAAAAAGCTGCAGAAAAAATGACCTGAAAATATAGCTGATAAAAATGCTGCGCACAGATACTTATTTTTATTTTATTTCATAACGGAAATTTCGTCCCATCCATGGTTGAGGTTTGATGAAAAATGCAAAGGCCGCCTGGCCGATTCGCCCATCCGCCAACCATAAGGTTGGACGGGCCATGGAAATTCTGAGGCAATTGCGCTGTTAAGGCTTAATTACCCGCTTAATTGTCGGAGGGTGCACTCCTGACTCTTGCATGTGCTCGCTGAGCAAAATATCGCGTGAGTGCGCGACGACGTCGGGACACTCGCCCGATGTCTTCTTGCACGATTTTACGTCCAATTGGGTCAGGCGCGCGCCTGCCCACGGGACATATAATTCTGCCCCAAGTGTTTAAGGGAGGGCTTTAACAAGTCATGTGAGAGCCCAAATGCCAGCTCAGACGCCAAATCAGTGTTGAACACTGTGACATTGTGATCTGCCCACTCTGCATTTTTCCAGCACACGCATGGCATGCCCATGCTAGTGGTCTTTACCAGCATGGCGCCCAGCGTGGGTACCTGATGTGATTGGAAGCCGATCAGCTACTATTTTCAGGACTCCGGGGCGTTATAGCGTTGACACCAACAGTGCTAGTGAGCCAGATTTTGTTGTCCCTGTGTTTATGGTACATTGATTGCTGAGACTATGAAAATAGGCTTTGTTGCATAATTGAACTTAAAGGTGTTAAATTTCGAGCCCTTCTTTGCTACATAGTGGTTCAATCAGAAAAGGGGAAAAATGCTTGTGCCTTCAAATATAATGTGTTTGTCACTCATTAATAAAATAGGTAATTATGATTTGAATCCCATGAGAAGCTACAGGGGAAAATAAATTCATGGGCATCATTTGTATTCGCAAACCATAATAATGTACCTTTCGTCTGAATCAAGTATTGTAAAAAGAACACGTAATGCAATCTTCCCACATCTAGTCAGGTCAACATCAAATTGATTCATATTAAATGTCACTCCCTCCTCAACATTCTCCCTTTTTCAAATATAGAATACTTTTGACACAATTTAACCAAACACGGGTGAACATACTGTATACTCCTTACTTGTTTCATTGTCCCTGTTACTAGCTTGCTCAGTGATCTGGAGGATCACATGTGCAATGCAGCATACTGTGGCATTTTGGGGCTGAGAATGGATTGGAGAGCTAAGGGGGATAAGTCACAATGTTCATGGGGGACCGTAACTTAACAGAAACAAATTGGAGGTATAAAGAGCTGTCAGCATGTGCTTTTGGATATGATATTGGACTGGCCGTGCCTCAAATGCTGAAGGAGTACACAAAGGAGCAGCAATTTCAGACTTAATAAAAAAGGAAAAGGAGCAACTTATATTTACTTAGCAACCTTCATTATCTCAGGATGTCCCAAAGCATCTTACAGCTAATTAAGCACTTTGGAAATGTAGCCATTGTTATAATGTAGGAACCGTGGCAGCCAATTTGCACACAGCAAGCTCTCACAAACCCAATGTGGCTATGAGCAGGTAATTTGTTTTAATGATGATGGATAAGAGCTACATATTGACTAAGATACCCAGGAGAACTCCTCTGCTGCACTTCCAAATATTGCCATAGGAAATTTGAAGAAGAACAGCGGGGTTCTCTTGGGAATTCTGGTCAATATTTATCCCTTAATCAAAATCACTAAAACAGATAACCTGGTAATGATTATGTTGCTGTTTACTGGACCTTTCTGTGCACAAATTGACTGCTGTGTTTCCTACATGACAACAATAACTAGGCTTCAGAAGGATTTAATTGGCCTTAAAGCACTTTAGGATATCCAGGTGGTGAAATGTACTATTTCAACGCAAGTTCTTTATTATTTCATTTCTCCATTTTCTTCATTCCTGCTTTCTCTCTCCCTTTCTCTCTCTTCCTTTCCCTCTTCGTCTTTCTCTTTCTCTCTTTTACTCTCTCATTGCCTTTAATTTGGTGCTCTCAGAGACTCATGAGGATAAGTGATGCACGCTGGGTAATAGTAGGTGGTGCTCTGTGAAGTTAGGTGTTATGTCACATCATTGGAGAAGTGTAGAATTATTATTCTGCATTTGGATAAAACATACCTGACCTACACACCTACAAGATGCACTGCAGGAATTCATCAAGGCTCCTTCAACATCATCTTCCAACCCCAAGACCACTACCACCTAGAAGGACAAGGGCAGCGGGTAGATGAGCACACCATCACCTGGAAGTTCCCCTCCAAGTCACTCATCATCCTGACTTGGAAATATATCACCGTTCCTTCGCTGTTGCTGGGTCAAAATCCTGGAACTCCCTTCCTAACAGCACTAATTCTACACCACATGGACTGCAGCGGTTCAAGAAGGCAGCTCACCACTGCCTTCTCAAGGGCAACTAGGGATGGGCAATAAATCCTGGTCCAGCCAGTGAAGCCCACATCCCGTGAATGAATAAAAAAAACTTTATATTGTAGGTATGATCCAACTTCCAGCAATTTAACCCTTCACCTTCATAAGCACAAACACTGAAAGTTCTGAATAATGATATAATTAATATAATTATATGATTATGGCTGCGTCCGTGTGTTGTACCCATCACAAATTCTCTTCTTTTTCACTGGTAAATGTGTGCAGTCTTCATATTTTTCTCTGTATTTAATTCATTATTTCCTGCTTAGCTTACCAATAATACTGCACAAAGATTCCCTTGCTGCTTGATCATTTTGTAAAAAGTCATTTTCAGTCTCCAGTTCCTACAGTAAAGGCAGGATTTTGCATTCGTTGGGCAGGAGCGCACCCAACGCGATCGGATGTAAAATGGTGCACGATGTCATCGGGCGAGTGTCCTGATATCATTGCGCACTCGTGCTATATTTTGGCAGACGGACATGCATGAGAGTGGACACCACGCCCGCTGACAGTTATGAGGGCTATTAATCCCATTAATCCATTAATTAAGCAGTATTTTTCACTGCCCATCCAATCTTACGGCTGGCAGGCAGGCGAATCGGCCAGGCGGCCTTTGGATTTTTTAGGAAACCTCATCCAGGGGCGGAATCATTAGTAATTCTTTAAAAAATAAATATTTTTAAACATCGTTTTTAATATGTTCCTGTTCATGTGACTGAGTCACACGTGGGGACATGTTTCCCTTATTTTTAAAATCTTTATTTTTACTTGTAAAAATCTTCAGCTCCCTGCGGCAGTCCTGTGCCTTCAGGGAGCTCTCGGTGCATGCTTCCGCGCGCATGCGCAGACTTTAGCACTCACGCTCCTCCTGCCCCCCCACCCCAGCAGCGCTGATGTTCTCTGCGCGCATTTCATGCAGGTTGGCCGTTAATTGACCAGCCAGCGTGAAATCGCTGTTGGGGCCCGATCACGGGCGACGGACTGTTTCCTGGCTGTTCCCGGGCCGGTCCGCCATGCCCACTTGACGAACGAGAAAATCCTGGCCTAAGTGTTTGTTTGCAGTAACACCTATTCAATGAGAATGGATGTTATTGAGGTAGCTGGAATTTTAAACTAAAAGCACTGTTGAAAAAAATAGACTTGGGCCTGAACAAGCTTGGAACTCATTTTATAAGCACATAGAGGCCAGTGCAGACAGGTGAGACTGCAATTATTTAAAGTGAACTTCCCTATGCCTCCCTTGTTCCCAGTCCCAATAAACATGCAACCTGGCCCTTATCCTTGGCTGCTAGCAATGTCATAGGAAATGTAAGAGCTATATATCATGTCAGTGCTTTGCTGAAATAAAATTAGTCCCATTGCTCTCCCCACAAACTTAAATTTTTTTTTGCTTCCAATATTTAGACAATTTTGAGGTTTTGCAACATTTAATTCATCATGTCAGTCTCTTACTCCAACTAACAACAATTAGATAAAAGTAAAGATAGCCTAGGGCATCTATCTAGTCTTCTTGATCTGCTATTTCCTTCCTGAACCACAGGCTTGTCCAGTAACTTTCCCTTTCAGATGTTGTAGGCTCCACAACGTATTCTCGCAACACAAAATAGTTCACTAAACTCAGTGAAGGCCAAACATTTCCAAACACCTTTATTTTCATCTGGAATTACTAGAGCATTATTGGGCCAGTGATGCAATTAAATTACATTTTACTATTTTCAATAGAGGTAATAAAACACTTGTATTAGCATACTCACAATGGCCATTTGCATCTGCCTGTGTCACTCTTGTTCCATCTTCTCAATATTTTGTGATTGAGTCATTAGCAGATGGTCATACAGTGATGACTCTTCCATGAGTGGAATTCTAATTGGGGGATGATGTGATTCCACAGCTGCATTTCCTTCAGGGCTTTCCATATATTACAAAAGATACAGATTTCAGAAGAAGAACTCCATTTATACCTTTGTTTTCTTCTTTGACCCCTCTAGTATTTTGCAGAATTTATGCCAAAAAGAATTGATTTTTCCTAGAATAGTGCCAATTAATACAGCTGTCTGAAAATAGGTTGGATATAATTTTAGACCAATGTCATAACAAAGGTCACATTCACGAATCTTTGTCCTCCATTTTCTTCCACAAAACATCGAAATTAACTTCAACAGTATTTTTCACAGTTCTTCAGAGGGAACAATGTACAAATAGCAGCAAGTGTTAAAATGTCAGGTGCCTCCCCCTTTCATAGATTTGAAGCATCTAATCTTTATAATCCAGTTGTCATTTATCTATCCATTTTTGTGTGTTTGTGTGACTGGAAAAGGCTCCAACTCAGCCTAATCAGAATAAATTAATTCGAAAATGACAAATGACGTGCAGCATTGTGGCCCACTTTGACTCCATTTGAACACAAGGAGAGTTGGCCCAGTTTGATATAATTTTAGTCTACAACACTCAGCAAGACAAGGAGGCATATGTCCCCTTCATATGAAAAATCCCATTGGTCCTATCAGAAGTTTCCTGCCATGGTTTAAGCACTAAGGGCTGAGTTTTTGCAGAATCATGGAGACTCCATGGATCTTTAAAAATGGCAGGCAGGACCCCGATCCATTTCTGACAGGTCCCATTTTCACTGGTAGGGGAAAGCGGGCGGGGCGCAATCCACGCAGGAAGTAAACCTGAACTCAGGAGGACATTTTGAACTCTGGGCTGAGTTCAAACAGACCCCATTTTCACTGTTGCAAGGGTTAGGGTTAGCCTGCAGTGTGGGAGTCATGATTTTTTTAGACTAGACACAAATGCTCACAAAGGGCTGATTAGGTTGGTGAAACTGTCAAGCTTTGAAGTTATTTAATTCCCCAGTCCTTTAAAATTTAAAAAATATAGGCTGCTTTTATCAGTGAGAGTTGAAACAAAATATATTCTAGCAGTTGAATTAGCTATTTATTGACATTTTCACAATGGCTACCATTATGTTATTATTAATACTTGGCTGCTTTCATCAATCCACAATTAGCACAGCAGGCTGCTTTTTACAACCTACAATTATTTCAGCAGGGGGTCCTAAATTCACAGTTTGATTCACAGCTCAAAGAGATTATTAAAGGATTGGCAGTAATGGGAAAATAACTATCATCTCCCAAGTTAATACCTAGACAATTGTTTTGCTGACCAATGTACCTGGAGTTATAAGCACTGTAGGAATCTCTGGTAATTGTAAGAATGTTCAATGAATCGGGATCAACATCTTTCTATCCCACAAAACTGTTAAGATTGGACCATTTCCAAATTCAAATTCCAAATGTCCTCGTAGAGCATCTTATTTCTTTATCCTCTAGTCTTAAGACAAGTTTTACTCCTTCTGCTTTTTTTTTTGCAGAAACTGCATCTGACATTATTTTTCTGCAACTGGACTCCATTGATAGCATGAATCAATAAATCCCAAAGACACCTCCATCCAGTTGCTGATCTTAAAATAAAAACAAAAAAAGTTTCTGATATTTGTGGATCATTCCCCCAACAGCAAGGACAAAACAAAAAATAATTTTACAAAAATACAATCTTGTCCGGCTTGTTTGTGTGTGAGATTGTGTTGTTATGTTTAGTGATTGATGCACAGTACAAAGAATTGGACAAACACTTCACTCAGAATCTTGGCCACAAAATCAAGCTCTGTGCCACTGGTGCAGGCTCTATGGGAGCCGTGGGTCCCACAAATGGTGACCCGTCCCCTTCATGCCATTTTCGGTGTAATCTGCACTAATTTAACATGCTTATGAGGGAGGTAGAGCAGGTATGCTGTGCACAGGTCGGAAGCATGCAGAGTGGGCAGATCATGATGTCACATAGTTTCTAAAGCTGGTTTGATGCCTGACCTGCCTCACATGTCCCGATAATTCCCTCTCCTAAATAGTGTCCGTTGAACGAGAGAACTCCCACTTTCCCCCACACCCCCCAACGTGACTGGTGATATTTAAAGTCATCAACGTGGGACTTTCAGGTGAGGTGTTTTTGGCTTTCTGCAGCTAGTGGAGGTGCTGTGCTGCTGGAGGAATTCTGAAAAATTATTGGAGTCAGAGGGGAGTGGTGCTGGATTTTCCCAAGGAGTACAGTGTCGTTTGAAGGCCTGCCTGTATGTGGGCTATGGTTGCAGCTCTTGGACAGCAGCATGACAGGGATATGGAGTACCAGCAGCAGCAGAAAGGGAGAGCTGTGGCAGAGAGAGGAGGAATAGGACTCTCAAGACAAGGGCATACCCACGAAAGACCTTCAAGGAGAACTTCTCCCCCCTTAGACAGGAGCAATGTCTGAGATGTCTGCAATTCACCAAGGAGGTGTTAAGTGTATTGTGGCACCTCCTCCAACTGGAGATCAGGGTGAGATTGGCACTACTATTGGCTGCGAACATCATCCTGACACTCAATTTCTATAGCTCAGGATCCTTCCAAGCTGGATCCAGCAACATTACCAATTGGCCAGGTTTTTGCAACTGAGGTAGGTAGTTTGAGTCAGGAAATTTCCTGACTTGGCAGACTTGCCTTGGTTTAAAGGGCCCCATTGCACTCAATTTTCACTCTGGGGAGGCAGGGGCAGGATGGGGTTGGCCCACCGACGGAAAACAGATGGGGACAGGCAAAGGCTGAGTGAGGCAGGCTGATTAGAAGGCCGGCCTTGGTTTCCTGGGACTTCATCCCAGTTGTTTTAGATCTGCTAGGCTCTCTAGCACTCACCCCTCATAATTCCTTACCCTACACCCTATGCCTCCTCCATGCCAACTCATGCCCCCTTGATTCCAACTCATGCTCCCATGCCACCTCCATAACTACTCACCGAGAATTGACTATGGGAAGACCTCAGGTGCCATGTGGGCATTAAAAAAACTTCTAGCAACTTAATAAAGCTCTCACTCATAGACACATGATACAGAAATAAAAAATTCTTATTCACAAAATCTATTCAAAGATTTTAAATTCCCTCAAGCGTTCAACCTGTTATTAAAAACAAATAAACTTTGATTGAATAACTGCATCAATGATAGCCAATCCTTTAATAGCTTCTTTTAGAAGCTACATCAGATGGCCTGTCAATCAATGCATTCCAGCAGCTGTTTTTTTTAACTCTAACTGACAGCTGTTTCTTTTTTTTAAATTTTTAAATGACTGGGGTTTTAAAAACTTCAGATCACAACACTTAAAAGAGGTTATCTGACCTTTGAGAGCATTTTGTCTCCTCCATAAATCTATGACTCCTGCTCTGTGGGTTAAGGCCATCGGAGCAGTGAAAATTGAGTCTGTTTAAACTCACAAGTATTTTCAAATGGCCCAGCAGATTTGTGTTTTGCGCCTGTGATTCACACCCCACCCCCTTTCCCCTACCAGCTGAAATGGCATTGGCCAGAAATGCAGGCAGAACTTCTGGGTCCCACCTTCCATGAAAATCCAGCGCAAAATCTTAGAGTTCAGTGTGAATCACTGCACCAGGAAGTTCACAGACTCCCTGGGGATGGGTCTTCATATTCTTCTCTTTAATCAGAGAGAAGCAGGAGAAGCAGGAACATGGCTTTTCCAGGGTAGTCAGGTAGACCCCGATGCTGCAGGGTGCCATCGACCACACGCATGTATCTCTGAAGGCCCCATATATTAACAGAAAGATATACTGGAACCGCAAAGGCTTCCAGGCTCTTGACACGCAACTGGTGTGTAGCCAGCACTGAGCATCATATCAGTGAATGACTACTATCCTGGAAGAACACAGGATGCTTTCTTTCTGTGCCATCAGCCATTACCACTGTACTCAAGCCACCTTGATGAACTAAAGGCTGGCTGCTTGGTGATAAGGTAATGCTCTACATATGCCTTGTGACACCCCTCCAACACAACACCATATATGGACAGTGCATGTACAATGAGAACCATGCTGTCCACAAAAACGTCATGGAAGGAACTAGCACTGTTCTCAAACAATGATTGAGCTGCTAGGAAACTTGAGGGGAACCCTACAAAACTTGGCAGGACGTGTCTCCATTTTCATGGTGGTCTCCTGCGGGATATGCATCCTGGCTCTCATGAAGGTAGCTTTTAGCAAGCATTCCGGCTCTCCCAAAATCATCTCCACATCACCACTGCTCCACTATTCCCCACCTTGCTATGAAGAATCACAGCGCCCTGTGGTCAAAATTGTGAAATAAAGGACACCCTAAAAACATTATCCATCCAACAGCAATAATAAATACAAAGCTGAACTATTCACCCTTGTGCATTCCCTTAATACTGGTTTTGTGTGAGCCTTTGCCTGGCCTAGTGCTCCCATGCAGTGCTACACCAATGGCTGTTGAAGGCTGCTGACATTCACTAGGGAGATTGAAGATGGCCTTGCAAGACAAACTCAAGCATGAACATACAAACTAGGAGCAGGTATAGGCCATTCAGCCCCTCGAGCCTGCTCTGTCATTCAATAAGACCATGGCTGATATGATAGTTTCCTCAATGCCACCATCCTGCCTACATCCGATACCCTTTGATACCCTTGTTACTCAAGAATCTATCAAACTCTGCCTCAAAAATAATCAATTACGCTGCCTGTACCACTCTCCTGGGAAGAGAATGCCACATACTTGCAATCCTCTGAGAGAAAACAATCCTCCCCATCTCCAACTTAAATGGGAGACCTGTTATTTTTAGTTCTGAGCCTCGAGAGCCTGCATCATCTTGGCATGGGCAGAAACAGTCTTGGCTGGGTGATTGACGGCAACCACCAGAGCACTGGTGCAGTGACAGTGCTGGGAGCATGACTGTTGTCATCCTGAGAGAGGACAGCAGGTTCATGCACCACAGAGCCACTGCTACAGCCCCAGAGCATAGCCTCAGCAATCTGTTGAGGGCAGGTTGCCGTACTACTGTGAGAGTCTGCAATCTCCTTTGAGCACTGGTATCCCAGCCATGATGGCAGCACACATATGATGAAGAAACACTGTCACTTGATGACAGACTGATGGCAGCAGCCTGAGCCTTCCTGACACCAAGCTGGGCTTGCATGGCAACATGTGTAGATTTTGTTACTTCAGTCTGAGTTTCATGGCAGCACTCAGACATTGGGCGGCTTCTGTTGGTCCTGCAATGGAAGTTGAGACATTAGTCGTCAGACACTGCAGTATGGCTAGGTCCACAAGTGCCATGGAGTTGGCCATCACTTCCGCACTGGGGAGGATGGGCTCCAAACCCTGTAATAGGTCCTGTGCCAAGTTGAAGCTGGATTTCTCAGTGCCCCTTGGCAGTGACAACAGGCTCTATGGCAGGCCTGTCAATGTACCAAGCATCTCTGTGTGTATGTTTATTAGCCTTCCCCTGTGTGTGCCCCCATCAAAGTCCTCAGCTAAACCCTATGCAGAAGTTCTTGCCAGCAACCTTGCCCTCCATGGAACTGGTGCATGCACTATTCCTTCACTGTGGCTGGGTCAAAATCCTGGAACTCCCTCCCTAACAGCACTATGGGTGCACCTACATGACATGGACAGCAGCAGTTCAAGAAGGCAGCTCACCACCTTTTATGTCTTGGGTAAAGGAGTGCGTTGGCCAACCGAAGTCTAACTACACGCCTTCCTATTTTCTCCTCAATTGCTGCTGCAATCAATAATGGGGAGAGACTGATGTAAGAATAAACAGTGATGGCTTATTAAGACATAGGGCAGAGCACTAGATCATATGTGCTCACTCAGAAACCTCCAGAACTAGACTTACAGTTCCCAGTTGCCTGCGCTGTACAGTGGTTTTTCAGTGCTGCTACATGATCAGTACACTTGCATTATCTTAAAGGGACAGGCTACCTCACCTTACCACACCACCACCTTCTCAAGGGCAACTAGGGATGGGCAATAAGTGCTGGCCCAGCCAGCAAAACCCATGTCCCGTGAATGAATTTTAAAAAAACTACCCTTTACCTCTGGCCTGGGTGTAGCCCAATCTTGCCTGGTGACCCACCATGTTCATATCCCATCTTTATTATGCCATCTAAAGTACACACAATGCCAGAATCTGAGCTTATGGCTGCAAACGTTAGATCAAGTGACAGTGTTTCTTCATCATATGTGTGCTTGTGCACATGCCTGTCACGATGAGGCTGCTCTTGCCTGGCCTTGGGCATCTGAAAGCAGAAATGCAGAAAAAGAGCGCTGAGGTGAGAGAAGAGAGGGTGTTGGATGGGAAAAAAGAGGTCTATAGTTCCATCATCTACAGTTTGTATTTACTGCCTGAGAGTGAAGTGCGAATTGAAAAGAGGTATAATGCAGAGACATAACGTCATCCTCTAAGTGGAGGTTACAATAGCCTTCATTACAGCTGCCCCAATAACTTGAAGCACCATCTTCCTCTAAGGGGCTCAGGGATGCAGGTATGCTTTTTTTCATGCCCATGCAGTCATAGCCACAGATTTATGGAAACTGGGCACTTTACTTTTAAAAACAAAATTGAGAATGGACAACCTGCTTTGAAACAACATGGACTTGAGTGGTCAGGTGACCTCCTTTCTCATCTGACAGTATACATGGAACTGCACAATGTTGGAAGTTAGCTTTCTTTTCTGAACAGGACATTAAAATGTAAATGTCATTTTGGGACATTCCATTGAGGAGACATTAAAATGCAACAAATTTTCCTGTGAATTTGATGGCTGCTGCGAGTTCACTATGATCCTGCAGAACTCTTGGCTGCAGAGTGTAATTCCATTCTATCACAAAGAGATACAAATAGCTGAAACTCAGACCCTATTGTGTGCCAATGCTTAAGTTAACCGAGACCATTTGTGTGGACATTGGGGAAACAGATACTAACGCCATCTGACAGAAACCAAGTTGTGATAAGGAACAGTTATGAACATATATTTTGAAAGCAGCTTGAGTCAGTCAGTCAGTCTGGGGGACAAAGAGACTCAGAGGGAATGGATCCAGCCCAGCAAAGGACGGACCCTACTTAAAAGCCACCTGCAGGCAGAGAAGTGGGGCTAGACCCACTGAATTGAAGAAACAACCCAGATCTTCACTACAGGAGCTTGACTGCATCTCGACTGAAGCAAAGGCAGAAACCTGCTGCTGAAAGTCGTAAGCCACTACGAATTCATCACCGGAAACTTCCAGGGGAATCATCAGGCTTGCAATGTTCCAAGCTTCCATCTCGAGATACTCAGTTATCACAGTGAATTTTGGGCCTTTCAAAAACTCAAGTGCGTCTGATCTCTTTTGTAACCACTTTTCCTTATATAGTTGCAATGCCTGTGTGCGTAGATGAGTGGGTGCTTTGGCGAGTACATTAGGGTGTTGGGAAATAAATATTTATTCTTAATTTTTCTAAACTTGCGAGAAAAGCCTGCCCTTTGTCTGTTCTTGAGAGTCATAGCACTCAAGGGACTAAAACGCTTCGGGTCGAATCATCCCAGATTTGCACTAAGTGTGGTAGCGGGCTAGAAAAAGGATATTTTACACACTGGCCTCAATAGCGGGTTTTCACTCTGTACCATCCCACTCCCGTCTCATTAAGTATGCATTCCCGGGAAATACGCCAGGTCGTTGGCAGGGCTTCCTCTGATTCACCTGCCCCGCCCCCACCTCAGGCCTTCACTAAATCAGGTGCCATATTTAAAGGCTGCTCCTGCAAAGAGCTAGCACTCTTCAAGGGATAGGAAGCTACTGGGAACCGATGGCTGTCAAAAGGGAGTAAACATGCTGCCCCCAGATTTAGTGATGCCTCCCTGAAGCACAGTGGAGGCCTGCCACGATGTCCTCTGTCCCCACTCTGGGCGAAGACCAGCAAGCAAGGTCACCAATCCAGCTCGGGAGGTGGTGGCAGCGATGGTCAGTGCCAACACCCTGCAGAAGAAGACAGCCCAGTGCCAAAAGAGGGTGAATGATCTCCTCTGTTCCGCCAGGGTAAGTCAACTCTTCTCATCACTCTCAACTCACACACTCACAAACCCATCACACATCAACAGGGATCTCACACCTCAAGGGACAACACTACTAACTCTCACACACACCCTCACATCTCCATCAGGCTCATACCTTCTGGAGCTCGTGTCCTCATCCCGTCCATGGCTCCACTCACCACACAAACATTCCATGCAGTGCCATGCATCCTGCTCACACTCTCTCCATCTGTTTTCATGCAGGAGAAGCAGCAGGGAGTGGTCCCAGGCTGGGAGTGGAGTGGCCTACAATAGACACCTCAATCACTTTGAGGAGTGTGCCATCACGTTGACTGGTGAGGATGTGGACCCTGCCTGTGGCGACGGTGAGGTGGGCAGCGAACACACACATGAGGATGATGCACCACATCAGCCCTCTCTCAACGCAACTGTGGATATTCTCTCTCCTGCTTTTAACTCTGCTGCCATGCACTAATTATCTCGACTTTGGTTCACAGGATCTCAGCCAAGCGATCAATATCCTCAGCCAGCCTCTCCTTACTCCTCACCTCCAGCCAAGAGGGTGACTCCTCCATTGAACAGATGGAAATAAACTGCCTGGAAGATCCATCACATGCTTAGCCACACCCTCCACCAGCGCAGAGACACACACCTTGGTGGAGCTTAGATCTAGAGCAGGCTCGGTTTCACAATCTGGTGGTTACCGCAGGGACACGTGTCTGCAGAAGGAGGAGGCAGGTTCAGCTGAGCTCCCCAGCACTTGGAGGACTGCTGGGGGTCAGGCATCTGTGAGGCCCGAGTCAGATGACGAGCCTCTGGATTCGGCCTTCCAACTCATTGTGGAGAGCCGGCAGAAGGTGGGGGAACATCACGCAGAGTTAACAGAATGGCACATGAGTTGGAGGAGTGTGTCTGCCTGCTCTCTGATAAAGTGGTGCCCACTTACCTGTGTGCATATGGAGGTCTCCATGGGAAGGATGGCGGTCCAGCCAAACATGGTGATGCAGGCAGACCTGCACTCCATCAGAATAGCCATGGATGAGTTCCTGCAGTGGCAATGCGAGAGTGAAACGGGGCACCTTGACATCCCTCCAGGTGGCACCTCACCTCAAGGAGTCAGGCTAGGGCCTTCGGGCACCTGAAGGGAGGAGGAGTGGCAGCTGGACACCCCTGGGTCATCCATTCAGCAATCTCAGAGGCTGTCCTCTCCCTCTGAGTCCCCTTTGCCTGTGAGCCCCTCAGCCTCATCCTCTGTCACCGCAGAAGGAGCAACCGGCCCACGGGAGGGCAGCCAAAGCAAGGAGGTGAGCAACAGTCTCTTCTTCACCACATCCACTTCCAGGGCAATGTGCAAAGGGAAGAGACACCGGGTGTGTAGGAAGGGTGTGATGGGGAGGGCCTTTATCAACACCAGCCAAGTGTCATTCTTATCAATGTTGGCATGAAAGTGTCTTTATTGAGTGACAAACTATACCATCTGTGTTTTTTACAATCCTCTCGCTTACTCCTGCGACAGACACTCTTCAAGCTTATGATGACCATACCATTCCAGTTTTGGGAGTGATCACTGTTCCAGTCCGCGACAAAAACATCACCCCAGATAGGTTCACTTTCTATGTAGCTAAAGGCAGAAGCCTTATGGGCGTACACCTTTTCGATAGACTTAGATTCAAACTCTCAGGCCGCACTGGAGGACACAGTAATGTGATTGATGTTGCAGACTATACCCACTAGTCTCCTTCCTTATTTACTGGATTTGGGAAGATCAAGGAGTATGATCAGGCCTTCGTGTTGACACATAAATTCCACCAGTTTCATAAAATTTGAGCCAGTTGCTGTTTGCAATCCATGCCAAAGTGTCACAGGAACTGAAATGACTAGGAGCAGACAGTATCATTGAGTGAATCGACTCATTGCTATGGATATCAAATCCAATCATTGCATGATGAAAAATGGCAAACTTAGATTATGCGTAGACCTTAAGGCGGTCAACAAAGCTATCATTCCAGACAAGTATCCACTTCCTACAATTCAAGACCTGTCAGCATCATTTCATGACTCGACAGTCTTCACAAAACTTAATATGTGATGGCGATATCTTTAGATGCTGCCAGAAGAGCAAAGCTGATATCTTCCAGATTTTGTTTCTTGTGAAGGTATGTTTCAGTACCCAGAAAGCCCTATGGGCTAAAGTCAGCACCTAGGGTATTCCAGACAATCATTTCTTTAGTCTTGTCAGATGTTGAGGGAATGCTCAACTTACTTGACAATGTTGCTGTTCATAGTAGGGACAAAGCAGAACACAAGCAACAATGATCAGCACTGCTCACTCAACTTGGGTAGTAAGGGGCCCACGAGGAAACAGAAGGCTACATCTGAGTTAGATGGAGACCAAGTGAGTAGCAAATTAGGTTCAATCGGTAAGTTCTGTTAAGTCTTTTTCAGGTTTATATATAGATTAAGGGTCAAGCTCTGATACAGAACTAAAAACCTTCGAGTAAGTTAGACTAACATGTTAAACAGGGAGATGCCTGGTCGCAGCAGTTATCTGTCAATCAGCTGAAAGTAGTTGGTTCATTTGGTGTTAATTACTGTAGGTAGTGACTCATCCGAGGGTCTATATAAAAAGCAAGCTTTTCAAACTGCTTGGTAGTAAGGGGCACACAAGGAGACAGGAGACTATTTCTGAGTGAGGTGGAGACTAAGTGAGTAATGAATTAGGTTCACATGGGAATTCGGGGCACAAGGAAAAGAGGTGCTTTAAGTGAGGTTTATTGCAACTAGTAAAGTGCGTTAAGTATCAGTTGGATTTATCAGCGCTAGTAAGGGTTATCAATAGTTGTAAGGTTTAAGTTAAGGCCAAGTAAAATCAATATAAGTAGACCAAAATAAAATAAAGTTAATGTAAGTGAAGTAAAGTTAAGACACGGCAGGGGAGTTCAGTCAAATGGAATGTATGTCCTGTAGTATGTGGGAAGCTGTGAACGCTATCAGTGACCTCGACGATCACATGTGCAGGATGTGTTATCAGCTGCAGAAACTTGAGCTCTAGGTTTCAGAGCTTAAGCGGCAGCTGGCATCACTGGGGTGCATCTGCAAGGTTGAGAGCTACGCGGATAGCACATTCAGCGGTGATGTCACACCACAGGTTAGGAGGATGGAGGCAGAAAGGGAATGGGTGACCGCCAGGCAGTCCAAGAGAACCAGGCAGGTAATGCATGAATCCCCTGAGGTCCTGCTCGCTAATTGGTTTTCCATTTTGGATACTGGTGAAGGTATTGGTTCCTCGGAGGAGTGCAGTCTGAACCACATTTGTGACATCATGGGTGGCTCAGCTGGACAGGAGTGGAGGAAGATGAGGTGGAGAGCAGTAGTGGTAGGTTACTCATTAGTTAGAGGAACAGGCAGGCATTTCTGTGGCCATAGGCATGACTCCAGGATGGTATGTTGCCTCCCTGGTGCCAGGGTCAAATATGTCACAGAATGGCTGCAGAGCATTCTTCTGTGGGAGGATTAACAGTCGGATGTTGTGGTCCACATCAGTGTCAATGACCTTAGGTAGGAAGGGGGATGAGGTCCTGAAAGCAGATTTCAAGGAGCTAGGAAGGAGATTGAAAAGCAGGACACCTAAAGCAGTAGTCTCAGGATTACTCCCCAGTCCCATGTGCTAATGAGCATACAAAGAGGAGAACTGAGTGATTGAACACATGGCTGGAAAACTGGTGTAGGAGGGAGGACATCAGATTTCTGAGGCATTGGGACCGGCTCTGTGGCAGGTGGGACCTGTACAAGATAGATGGGCTGCATCTTAGCAGGAATGGGACTAACATTCTTGCATGGAGATTCTCGAGTGCTGTTGGGGAGGGTTTAAACTAGATTGGCAGGGAGATGGGCACCTGTGAGGGAACTCAGATTGGAGGGAAGAAAAACTGGTAAAAGGAAGAGGAAAAGTATGAAGCAAAAAAGAAGACAGACGAAGTGTAGGCAAGCATCAAATAGGATCAGAATAGAGAATAATGTTAAGAAAGCAGAATTAAAGGCACTCTACCTGAAAGCATGTAGCATTTGCAAAAAGGTTGATGATTTGAGTGCACAAAATGAAGGAAATGGGTATGATTTAATTGCCATTATGAAGATGTGGCTACAGGGTGACCAAGATTTGGATCTGACTAGCCAAGGATTTTTTTCATACATTCATTTAGGGAATGTGGTGTCGCTGGCTAGGCCAGAATTTATTGCTTATCCCTGATTGCCCTTGAGAAGGTGGTGGTGAGCAGCCTTCTTAAACCGGTGCAGTCCATGTGGTGTAGGTACACCCACATTGCTGTTAGGGAGAGAGTTCCAGGATTTTGATCCAGCCACAGTGAAGGAACGGCGATACATTTCCAAGACAGGATGGTGAATGTCTTGGAGAGCAAACTTCCAGGTGGTGGTGTTCCCATACATCTGCTGCCCTTGTCCTTCTAGATGTAGCAGTCATGGGTTTGGAAGGGGCTGCTAAGGAGACTTGGTGAGCTTTTGCAGTGCATCTTGTAGGCGGTACACACTGTTGCTACTGTTTGTCAGTGGTGGAGGGGGTGAATGTTTGTTGATATGGTTCCAATCAAATGGGCTGCTTTATTCTGGATGGTGTCAAGCTTCTTGAGTGTTGTTGAAGCTGCACTCATCCAGGCAAGTGGAGAGTATTCCAGCACACTCCTGACTTGTGCCTTGTAGATAGTGGACAGGCTTTGGGAAGGATAGTTGGATACTAGACATTTAGGAGGGATAGGCAGAACTGAAAAGGAGGAGGGGTGGCACTCCAATAAGGGACAAGACCAGAACGTTCATAAGAGAGGATCTAAGATTGAAGAATCAAGATGTATCAAGAAGTTTGGGTGGAGCTAAGAAACAGCAAGGGGCAGCAAACATTGGTGGGAGTCATTTATAGGCCGCCAAACTGTAGTGCGAATGTTGGACACTGTATAAATCAGCAAATTAGAGATGCACGTACTGTGGGCGACTTCAATTTACACGTAGATTGGTTTAAGCAAATCAGCACCAATGCTGTGGAAGATGAAGTCCTGGAGTCTGTATGACATGAGCTTCTGGAGCAGTACATTGAGGACCCAACTAGAGATTGGGCTTTTTCTGGATTTAGTGTTGTGTATTGAGAAAGGGCGAATTAATAACCTTGCTGTAAAGGAGCCTTTGGGAAATAGTAACCATAATATGATGGATTTTGCAATAAGTCTGAATGCGATATAGTTCATTCTAAATCTAGAGTTTTAAGTCTGAAGAAAGGAAATTATGAAGGTATGAATGGCAAGTTGGCTATGCTGGATTGGGAAAATACACTGAAAGATTTGATGGTAGACAGGTAATGGCTAGGTTTTAAAGAAATCACAGAATCACACAGTGCAGAAGAGGCCCTTCGGCCCATCGTGTCTGCACCGACATGTGAGAAACACCTGACCTACCTACCTAATCCCATTTACCAGCACTTGGTCCATAGCCTTGAATGTCATGACGTGCCAACTGCTCATCCAGGTACTTTTTAAAGGATGTGAGGCAACCCGCCTCCACCACCCTCCCAGTCAGCGCATTCCAGACTGTCACCACCGTCTGGGTAAAAACGTTTTTCCTCACATGCCCCCTAAACCTCCTGCCCCTCACCTTGAACTTATGTCCCCTCATGACTGAACCTTCAACTAAGGGGAACAGCTGCTCCCTATCCACGCCCCTTATAATCTTGTACACCTCAATCAGGTCGCCCCTCAGTATTCTCTGCTCCAACGAAAACAACCCAAGTCTATCCAACCTCTCTTCATAACTTAAATGTTTCATCCCAGGGAACATCCTGGTGAATCTTCTCTGCACCCCCTCCAGTGCAATCACATCCTTCCTATAATGTGGCGACCAGAACTGCACACAGTACTCCAGCTGTGGCCTCACCAAGGTTCTAGACAACTCCAGCATGATCTCTTTACTTTTGTAATCTATGCCTCGATTGATAAAGGCAAGTATCCCATATGCCTTTTTCACCACCCCACTAATATGCCCCTCTGCCTTCAGAGATCTATGGACACACACGCTAAGGCCTCTTTGTTCCTCAGAACTTCCTCGTGTCATGCCGTTCATTGAATAATTCCTTGTCAAATTACTCCTTCCAAAGTGTATCACCTCACACTTTTCAGGGTTAAATTCCATCTGCCACTTATCTGCCCATTTGACCTATATCTTCCTGTTGCCCAAGACACTCAACCTCACTGTTAACCACCCGGCCAATCTTTGTGTTATCCGCAAACTTACTAATCCTATCCCCACATAGTCATCTATGTTGTTTATATAAATGACAAATAATAGGGGACCGAGCACAGATCCCTGTGGCCTGCTACTGGACACTGGCTTCCAGTCACTAAAGGATCCTTCTGTCTTCACCCTCTGTCTCCTACAACTAAGCCAATTTTGAATCCAATTTATCAAATTACCCTGTATCCCATGTGCATTTGCCTTCTTTATAAGTCTTCCATGTGGGACCTTGTCAGAGGCTTTGCTGAAATCCATATAAACTACATCAACTGCACCACCCTCATCTACACACCTGGTCACCTCCTCAAAAACTTCAATCAAATTTGTTAGGCATGACCTCCCTCTGACAAAGCCATGCTGACTATCCCTGATCAAACCTTGCCTCTCCAAGTGGAGAAAGATTCTCTCCTTTAGAATTTTCTCCAATAGTTTCCCTACCACTGACATGAGACTCACTGGCCTACAGTTCCCTGGCTTATCTCTACAACCCTTCTTAAATGGCAGGACCACATTAGCTGTTCTCCAGTCCTCTGGCACCTCCCCTGTAGCCAGAGAAGAATTAAAAATTTGGGTCAGAGCCCCTGCGATCTCCTCCCTTGTCTCCCTCAGCAGTCTGGGACACAAATCATCTGGACCTGGAGATTTGTCCACTTTTAAGCCTGCCAATACCTTGTCACTCCCTATATCAATTTGCTCAAGAATCTCGCAGTCTCTCCCTGAGTTCGATACGTTCATCCTCATTCTCTTGGGTGAAGACGAATGTGAAGTATTCGTTCAACACTCTACCGATGTCCTCTGGCTCCACCCATAGATTGCCCCCTTGGTCCCTAATGGGCCCTACTCTTTCCCTGGGTATCCTCTTCCCATTGATATACTTCTAGAATATCTTGGGATTTTCCCTACTTTTACCAGCCAGAGCTTTTTCATATCCCCTCTTTGATCTCCGAATTGCTTTCTTAAGTTCGACCCTACACTGTCTGTATTCCACTAATGCCTCTGCTGATTTGCTTCCCTTGTACCTGCTAAAAACGTCTCTTTTCCTTCTTATCGTAACCTGAATATCTCTGGTCATCCATGGTTCTCTGGGCTTGTTACTCCTTCCTATCACCCTAGAGGGAACATGTTGAGCCTGTACCCTCCCCATTTCCTTTTTGAACACCTCCCACTGCTCCTCTGTAGATTTCCCCACAAGTAACTGTTCCCAGTCTACCTTGGTCAGGTCCTTCCGTATTTTACTAAAACCCACTCTCCCCCAGTCCAGAACATTTTTTTACAACTTATCCATTTCTTTATCCATAACAAACTTAAATTGTACCATGTTGTGGTTGCTATCACTAAAATGCTCGCCCACCACCACCTCGGCCACCTGTCCGGCTTCATTTCCCAGAATTAGGTCCAGCACTGCGCCATCCCTTGTTGGACCCCCTACATATTGACCTAAAAAGTTCTCCTGTACACATTTCAAGAAATCCACTCCATCCAAGCCCTTCACACTATGTCTATCCCAATTAATTTTGGGAAAGTTGAAATCACCCAATATAATTACCCTATTTTTATTGTTTTTACACACCCCTGCAAATTATGCATATATTTGCTCCTCAGTTTCCCGCTGACTATCTGGGGGTCTATAATAAACACCTAACAATGTGGCTGCCCCTTTTTTATTCCTAAGCTCTATCCACAAAGCTTCATTCGATACCCCCTCCAAGATATCATCTCTCCTTACTTCAATAACTGACTCCTAAACTAATAATGCAATGCCTCCTCCTCTTTTAACCCATCCCCTGTCTCGCCTGAAGATTCTATATCCCGGAATGTTGAGCTGCCAATCCTGCCCCTCCCTCAACCACGTCTCTGTGATGGCTACTATATCATAATTCCATGTGTCAATCCTCACCCTTAACTCATCCATTTTACCCGTAATACTCCTGGCATTAAAGTAGAGGCCATCCAGCCTTGCCTTACTTCCTTGAAACTTAATGCAGCTGTACTTCCTCTGACTTGATTGTTTTACTGTATTATGATGTGTCCCTATTCTGTTAACATTCTATGTCCCCTCCCCCTGCCGAATTAGTTTAAACTCCTCCCAACAGCACTAGCAAACCCGCCCGCAAGGATGTTAGTCCCGCCCTGGTTCAGATGTAGATTGCCCTGCTTGTACAGGTCCCACCTTCCCCAGAAATGGTCCCAGTGATCCAGGAATCTAAAGCCCTCCGTCTGGCACCAGCTCTTAAGGCACATATTCATCTGCGCCATTCTCCTATTCCTGAGCTCACTAACACATGGCACTGGGGGTAATCCAGAGATTGCAACCAAAGAGGTCTTGCTTTTTAGTCTATTGCCTAACTCCCTGAATTCTTGATGCAAGACCTCATCCCTCTTTCTACCTATGTCATTGGTACCAACATGTAGCATGACCTCTGCCTTATCACCCTCCCCCTTCAGGATTCCCTGCAGCCTGAGGATTGGGAGCAAATACTACATGGTCTACACAGATATACATTCCTCTAAGGCATAGACACCCAAAGCGAAAGATAAATCAACCGTGGTTAACAAAAGAAGTTAAAGATTGCATTAGATCAAAGGAAGTGGCTTATGGGAATGTCAGAAAAGTAGTAAGCCTGAGGATTGGGAGCAATTTAGAACCCTGTAAAGGAAGACCAAGGAACTGATTAAGAAAGGGAAAAGAGAATAAGAATGCAAACTAGCGAGGAACATAAAGGTGACCGTAAAAGCTTCTTTAGGTATGTAAAAAGGAAAAGATTAGCTAGGACAAATGTGGGCCATGTAGGGACAGGAGAATTTATAGCGGAGAACAGGGAAATGGTGAAGAACTAAACAGTTACTTTGCATTTGTCTTCACGTCAGAAGATGAAGAAAGTTTCCCAGGTATAATAGGTAACCCAGGGACTTATGAAGCTGAAGAACTAAAAGAAAGAGGTAACACTTGGAAAATTAATTGGACCGAAGCTTGATAAATCCCCTGGGCCAGATGAGCTTCATCCCAGGGTGTTGAAGGAGATGGCTAGAGAGACACTGGTTATCTTTCAAAATTCAGTGGATTCTGGAAAGGTTCCTGCAGACTGGAAAGTAGGAAATGTAACCCCACTATTTAGGAAGGGAGGAAGGGGGAGAATGGAGAACAACAGAACTGTTAGTTTGACATCAATTGTAGGGAAAATGTTAGAATCTATTATAAAGGATGTGATAACTGGATATTTGGAAAAGAATGACAAAATTGGGCTGAGTCAACATGATGTATGAAAGGAAAGTCATGTTTGACAAACTTGTTGGAGTTTTTTGAGGCTATCATTTGTAGCATTAGTAAAGGAGAACCAGTAGATGTGGTGTATTTGGATTTTCAGAAGGCTTTTGATAAGGTCCCACAGAAGAGGTTAGAAATAAAATTAGAGTGCATGGGACTAGGGGGAAATATACTAGTATGGATTGAGAATTGGTTAACAGACAGAAAGCAGAGAGTAGGAATAAATGAATCATTCTCAGGATGGCAAGCTGTTACTAGTGTGGTACTATAAGGATCAGTGCTAGGTCCATATCTTTTCACAATCAATATAAATGATTTGGATGTGGGGACCAAATGTAATATTTGCAAAGTTGCTGATGACACCAAACTCGGTGGGAAAGCAAGTTGAGGGGGAGACAAGGAGGCTTCAAGAGGAATTGGACAGGCTAAGTACATGGGCTAGAACATGGCAGATGGAATGTAATGTGAATAAATGTGAAGTTATTTACTTTGGTAGAAAAAACAGAAAGGCAGAATATTTCTTAAATTGGTGAGAGGTTGGGAAGTGTGGGTGTCCAAAGGAACCTGAGTGTCCTCGTTCATGAGTCACTAAAAGCTAGCGTACAGGTGCAGCAAGCAATTAGGAAGGCGAATGGTATGTTGGCCTTCATCGCAAGAGGATTTGAGTACAGGAGTAAAGATGTCTTGCTGTATAGAGCCTTGGTGAGACTGCACCTGGAGTGTTGTGTGCAGTTTTAGTCCCCTTACCTAAGGAGGAATACATTTGCCATAGAGGGAGTACAGCGGAAGTTCACGAGATTAATCCCTGGGATGGCAGGATTGTTTTATGAGGAGAAACTGGGGAGACTGGGCCTGTATTCCTGTGAATTTTGAAGAATGAGGGGTGACCTCATTGAAACTTACTAAATTCTTACACAGCATGACAGGGTGGAAGTAGGTAAGGTGTTTCCCCGGGCTGGTGAGTCTAACACCAGGGGACATAATCTTAGGCTAAGGGGTAGGCCATTTATGACAGAGATGAGGAGGAATTTCTTCACTCAGAGGGTGGTAAATCTTTGGAATTCTGTACTCTGGTGTGCTGTGGAAGCTCAATTATTGAGCATGTTCAAAACAGAAATTGATAGAGCTCTGGAAACTAATGACATTAAGGGATATAGGGATAGTGCAGGAAAATAGTGTTGATGTAGCTGATCACCCATGATCTAATTGAATGGCGGAGCAAGCTTGACAGGCCGAATGGCCTACTCCCTTTCCTATGGCTTGCAAAACATAATTTGATGCTAAACAAGGACAAATACGCTCTCGCGGCACCTGAGATTTATTTTCTAGGGTAGAGTGACAGCAGCTGGAGTAAAGCTTACACACGATAAGGTTAAGACATTCATATGCTTCCGGCACCATCTAACATAAAAGAGTTGGCATCATTCCTCAATACAACCAACTTTTATCACAAATTCATTCCTAAGTATGCAGAGATTGTGGAGCTTCTTCAAAAGCTACTGAGCAAAGATACACAATGGGAAAGGATAGTCACACAGCAAACAGCATTTGGAAGGTTGAAGGCAAAGATAGTTTCTCTCCCACTACTCACACATTTCCGCCCAATATGGAAACATATGCCACAAAATATTCATTGGGAACTGAAATTGGAGCTGTACTCTCACAGCTCATTGAAGGAAGTGTACGCCAATTGGTCATTGGTCACCAGGTTGTCAGAAACAGAATGCAACTACTCTACTGGAGAGTGAGAAACACTAGGTATATTTATGCATGTGAGAAATCAGTTAAACCATGTCCTGCATCTCTACAACTGATCCCCTAACCACTAAACCACGACAACAACCCCAAGCAGATATTTTTGGAGAAATGCAAGCAGCCCCTAGGGATCAATGTTTTCTGCATGTTGTTCATGATTTACATAGAAAATGGATGGAAATCGTTACAACATATCCCATAACAACCACTTCAAGACATTGACATTCTGGTCAAGTTGTTCACAAAATGAGCTTTGTCAGAGACTGTTACTGCAGACAATGGATGACAGTTTGTTTCCAGTCAGTTCACAGAGTTCCTAATAAGTTATGGAATTCAACACCATCTGACATCTCGCTACAATCTGCAATCAAATTGTGGGGCTGAACAGTTCAACAGAGTGATCACAGACAGTCTGAGAGCTAGTATATTGTACGGAAACATATTTAAACAATCCATTCACATTCTTCTTCATACATATTGATCCACCCCACACTCTCTGACTGGAAAGACACCAGCCAAACTTATAATAGGTCATAACTTTTGCATTCCACTGACCATTCTTAAACTGTGTCCACCAGTTAATGAGAGCGTTAGAGCAAAAGTAGATGAAATCACAACGTGGCAAGATAAAACAAAAGCAAACTTTGACATATGGACAAGTGCAAGGGAACCACAATTTGAGGTTGCAGATTGGGTTAAAACCAAATGGCGAAATTGCAGCTTCAAACTTTGAACATCAATATCAGGTCCAATGTAGATCTAATGGTTGCTTCGTACCAATGCTTATCTGTTGGATGACAACACCATGAGGACCGCTTGATAGTGAACAGACCAGGATATTTTGAGGATGGTGATTATGAGGATACATTGCCTTTTCCTATCAGTGCTGTTGATCATCTGCCTCATCAAGTTGATCACACAGAACCATAACCACAAATTTGTGGAGCTATTTGCAGTGCTAAGAGACTTCCATATCTCAATGACTATTTCTGTATTTAGTGAAAACAGATAATTTGAACTCCAAGAAATGACTTGATGTATATATCTTTGTTGTTTCAGATGATTTAATTAAAAACAAGATCTTTAGTTAAAAGGAGAAAAGATGCAGTGCTCAATGGTTTGGTTGATCTGTGTTTGATTATGTAACTAACTGGTAACTAACCTTTGTACACTGTTCTGGATTGCTTAAGCCTATGGGTGGGGATAGAGAGCTTAACAAGCTGAGAAAGTTCCAGAAATACCTGAGGCTCTGAGCTGAGACTATGTGTGTGTGTGTGTGTGTGTGTGTTTGTGTGTGTATGTGTGTATGTGTAGAAATCCTGTGAGCTCTGAGACATTTTAAAGTACTCTAAATAAATTTGTTTGGATTTAGAGCTAGCATCCTCTCTAAAATAAGTTCAACATTTAAGATATATCAAAAACCAGCGAATTCATAACAACTTTGAATGCTGACATTTAACCTCTGGGTCTTATGTTTCAGTCAAGCCTATTTTCTTCGGATGAGGTCTCATGTGGTGGGCTCACTAAAAGATGGTGTGAACTGTTCAGAGTCAATTTAATTCGGACACTTGAATCTTACAGATGGAAAATGTTCATTCCATCATCAAACCTAAGTCCCTGGTGCTAATGGACAAATGGCTAATCCAAAGAATTAGCCCTTGAAACCAAATTTTCAACCCTGATGTAACTGATTTAGACTCCAGCTTGCACACAGATGATGGTCAGGTACGTTAGTGCCTGTTTTTCCTTGTACATTGGTTGGCCATAAAAGGGAAATGTGCCCTCTCAGACAATGCCTTTACAATGCACAACTTCTAGCAGACAAACTAATGGATGTGCATGTATTAGATATACAATTTAACCTGTTGATGCTGGCTATGCTTTGCCTGCACTTAGTAAAACTTTCCCCTTGACACTTAGCTGTCAGGGTTACTGGACATGGTCTTGGCCAGAATTGCTGTAGATGGAGGACTGTGCTCCATTATAGGAGAAGATATACAGGTAGAAGCACTGGAGAAGATGCAAAATGTTTACAAGAATGATACCAAAACTGAGAGGCTCTCCCTATCAGGAATCATTGATTAGTCAGGGGGTCTTTTCTCTAGAAAAGAGAAGGCTAAACAATTAGCTGAAAGAGGTTTTTTTTAAGATTTCTAAATGGTTTGATAGAGTAGATGAAGATGAAATGTTTTAACTTGTGGAGATACCAGAACTTGGGCCTTAAACATAAGATTCATTCATGTGTACTCTACCTGAAGGCAGGTCCTTGGCTCATTGTCTGCTGATGCATCATTCTGAGCTGTTTTGTGGATTTGTCAGTGGGGAAGGGCAAGCAGGCATGCTCTAAGTCTACTTCAGCTGGAGTGGGAATTGAACTCATGCAGTTGGCATTATTCTGAGCCACACGCTGGTCATCTGAGCTAAACAGCCCCCTAAGCCTGGGATAATCTTTAATACGTCTAATCAGTAATTCAGGAGAAACTTCTTTACCCAGACGTTATTAGATTGTGCAACCACTACCACATGGAGCAGTTAAGTATTGCTTAAGTGCCTTTTAGGAGAAGCTTGATAAATACATGCGGGAGAAAGGAGTCAAGTTTATGCTGATAGGCTTACATGAAGAAGGTGAAAGAAGGCTTATACAGAGCATATTCACAAGCATAGACCAGATTGGCAAAATGGCCTGCTTTTGTACATTCTACGTAATTCTATATAATTGCCCAGTTTGTGGGAGGTGATCTTTTCTTCAAGAATATACAGTGTGGAGCAACTTGAATGGGCATGAGAATTTAATTGGGAGTTTAAGGCAAGGAAAACAGACTTAGAAAAGAGGAGACTTTTTGATAATCAAGATGAAGATGTGAAGGCTATGAAGGGAATTTACAAGTTCAATTCAGGCAAATTGTTCATTATGATGAAGGATACAAATACTTGTATCAGAAGTTAAGTGTCAGTTATGTCTTAGTGGTAGCACTCTTGCCACTGAGTCAGCAGCTTGTGAGCTCAAATGTTATACTCCAGAGGCTTGAGCACAAAATCTAGGCTAACACATTAATAGCAGTACTGAGAGAGGGCTGCACTGTCAGGAGTACTGCCTTTCAGATGAGGTGTTAAATCGCCATCCCATCTGCCCTCAGGTGGAAAGTAAAAGGCACTACGGCACTATTTTGAAGAAGATGAAGGAACTGAGGGCATCCTGGCTAAGTTTGCAGATGATACAAAGATAGGTGGAGGGACAGGTAGTATTGAGGAGGCGGGGAGGCTGCAGAAGGATTTGGACAGGTTAGGAGAATGGGCAAAGAAGTGGCAGATGGAATACAACGTGGAGAAGTGTGAGGTCATGCACTTTGGTAGGAAGAATAGAGGCATAGACTATTTTCTAAATGGGGAGAGAATTCAGAAATCTGGAGTGCAAAGGGACTTGGGAGTCCTAGTCCAGGATTCTCTCAAGGTTAACTTGCAGGTTGAGTCGGTAGTTAGGAAGGCAAATGCAATGTTGGATTTATTTCGAGAGGACTATAATATAAAAGCAGGGATGTGCTGCTGAGGCTTTATAAGGCTCTGGTCAGACCACATTTAGAATATTGTGAGCAATTTTGGGCCCCGTATCTCAGGAAGGATGTTCTGGCCCTGGAGAGGGCCCAGAGGAGGTTCACGAGAATGATCCCAGGAATGAAAGGCTTAATATATGAGGAACGTTTGAGGACTCTGGGTCTCTACTCGATGGAGTTTAGAAGGATGAGGGGGGATCTGATTGAAACTTACAGAATACTGAAAGGCCTGGATAGAGTGGACGTGGGGAAGATGTTTCCATTAGTAGAAGAGACTAGGACGCGAGGGCACAGCCTCAGAGTAAAGGGAAGACCTTTTAGAACAGAGATGAGGAGAAACTTCTTTAGCCAGAGAGTGGTGAATCTATGGAATTCATTGCCACAGAAGGCTGTGGAGGCCAGGTCATTGAGTGTATTTAAGACCGAGATAGATTGGTTCTCGATTGGAAAGGGGGTCAAAGGTTATGGGGAGAAGGCGGGAGAATGGAGTTGAGAAACTTATCAGCCATGATTGAATGGTGGAGCAGACTTGATGGGCCGAATGGCCTAATTTCTGCTCCTATGTCTTATGGTCTTATGGTCTTACAAGAGGCATTTGCCCTGAGGTCCTGGCCAATGTTTATCCCTCAACCAACTTCACTAAAAGTAATTATCTGGTCATTATCTCATTGCTGTTTGTGGGACCTTGCTCTGCACAAGTTGGCTACCGCATTTCCTCCATTGCAACAGTGGCTGCAGTTCAAAAATAAGCTATTTGCTGTAAAGTGCTTTGGAACATCCTGAGGTCACAGAAAGTGCTATATAAATGCAAATTCTTTCTTTTAGAATTAGGCATTGAAGAGTATGAAAGCACATTTTCACCCAAAGGTTGATAAAAAATGTGAATCCAGTTACCAAGGAAATCAGTGAAAGAGATGGCACAAATTGACTCAAGGGGCAATTACATGTATTTCAGGAGAGAGTACAGAAAGAGTTGAGGGTTATAATGAGAAGAATATTGGAGTAATTTATACTGATGAGCTTATTGGTGCCAAAAGTCTTTTCCCATTTCTAAAAAATCTTATGTTTTTGCACATGGTAATTACATGCCCAGTTACTGCCCGGCCATTAAAGTAACATTGACTGCTTGTTCAGATAATAATTTACTGCTGCAGCTGAAACAGATCAGCAAACAGAAATTACCCACTTGACCTTCGATGATTAGTGTGACATAGTTTATGCTGGTGACAAACAGAGGAAAGAAATATACCAACCTACGCTAACATGTAAATCATAGCAGGGTGCAGGACCTTTGTGCTTTTGTAGGAAATAACGTGCATTTACATAGCACTTTTCATGACCTCAGGATATCCCAAAGGTCATTACAGCCAATGAAGTACAGCTTTCTAGTATATTCGCCTTTGCAATATAGAGAGTGTGGCAATTCGAACACAGCAAGCTCTCATAAACAACTGTAACATAAGGACCACTGGCAAGTGGTTTGTAATGGAACATTTGTCTAAAAGGACAGGAGGCATTAAACCTGACTTAAAATAATTTTTTGTGCTTACCCGTAACACATAAAAGCTTGCAGTAAATAGCATATTGGATTATTTTTGATAGGTCACTTGCAAAAATGATATCCCAAAGAGTCCACATTAGTGTAATATTACTGTGCTTAAAGAACACACAACTTTTGCAGCTTTTACATAAAAAAGGGTTACCTTTAAACTAAACATTTTAGTATAAGGAATAAATTGATGGCAAGGTTCTCATGCCAGTATGTAGGAGAACATTCTCTACATTCTATGTGCAATCTGAATATTAATAACACCCGTGATAGAATTCCCAATTGGTCAGGTGTGGTATAATGAGTTATAAGGTTCTGAAGATGAGATTGAATGGGAAATTATTGTGTGCAGTGGAGCCTGTATTACAGGAAATGGCTTGTTAACTAGAAACCTGTATTCTGGGAGTCAACTGGAGGTGATTCGAGTGGAATTCTACATTCCGATGCAATGGAAAGGGTTTTGTCCAGTGCTTTTCTACACAACGCGATGAATCAAAGACCTTTCAGCACAGAAACAGTTTAATCAGTTTAATTTTATTGGTTGCCTGCTGGTACCAGCTCATCTATTGGAACAATCTGCTCCAATCCCATTTGCCTTCCCCTTCTCCCATCTTCTTTTATATTCTTACATTTCAAATACTGATCTTACTGCCCATTTAAATAAAAATTAGTCTCTACCTCAATATGAAAGTGTGCTGAGGAATTCCGTGTATGAATACTCTTTGTGAAAGCATGTAACTTCCCTTTTTGTTTCTCAACTGTCAATACAGAATCCTACTCCATTCTTACAGATTCAACAACGTAGGTTCATAAGCTAGAAATTATTTGGTACACTGCAAATAGGATGGATCAATGAAGACTTTTGTCCATTAGCAATCAAGGATCGAGGATGTATTTTTTCGGAATCAGCATGCATCAAAAGTCTTCTGTTTGTAAAAGGTGGAAGAAAGCCAGGCTGAGCCTTAAAACAAGACCCCGATGATTAACAAGCTGAAGGAAAACTTACCACTTGTGTTTTTAACCACAACATTACTAATGAAGAAATAAATAGCGTGTGTTTTATTTTCATCAGGGAAACAACTTTCAGGTTGCGTAGTGTGCCCGTTTCGTTGAGTTCAGCCATTTGAAAGCTGCAGTCATCTCTGAGGGCCCACGTAGAGTTCGAACATGGAACTGTCCTTAAGATATGCACTTAGGTAGAAATCTGCAAATTAGAAATGACTGGGAAATATATTATTAATGCACAATAGTTGGTGGCTGTCATTGGTGTTGTTGTTGCATTCTTCCAATGCTGGTACAGTTACCTCTAACTAATTGATAACATGAAAACCTCAGCTCAGTGTAGATCATCAAATAAGTTCAACAAAATCAGTAAACTCAATCCACATCCATTTGGCACATCAAAATTGGTAATGGAAGTCAAAGGGCAGTTAGTGGTTGCGTTTGGCTTCCCATTAATGCTAACCTTGTGGAGTAATTTGGATGTGAAGACAGCTGAATGGAATTTAGTGACATGTTACAAGATTATCTCAAGGATTCAGCTGCAGTAGTTACAGAGCAAACTTGAAAACACTCAAAATGGGTTCAAAGCTTATTATTTCATCAACCATTAGATGCTGGTGAGTGAGCTGTGAATCTGTAAAACACATCAATTCACAGAGCTCCCTCAGGTCTGAAGACCTCATGTTGTTTCAATGAAGCCAACCTTTAATGTTTAACCTATGCCTTTAATGGCCCTGTATAATAACTGATCTGTCAAGTTGGGAAATGTCCCAGCATGAGATATGCTTTGGTAGCAAAAATCCAGCCCTTAGCATCCAAGTCACAGGGAGGTGTTAGGAATGTCAGGATTTGTAAATGGATATACTTTAAACTGTCTATTTAATTTGATGATAGAAAGCAATTGGGGGCTGAGAAGGTATTCATTTTCGATTTCTACATGGATGCAAGGCCCAAGTGGTTCATATTGCCATGCAGGTGGGCTTTGAGAGGGCAACAGGCCGTAGAAAGCCAGTGTAGTATCGGCTTACAAGCTTTTCTTAAGAAATCCCTGAACCTCACAGATAGGGCCATCTGATAGAATCACAGAGAGAGAGAGAGAGAGAAAGGGGGCAAGAAAGATAGAGAGGCAGCTAGTCCTGCATTTAAACAGAGAATGCTGACTTGGTTATTACATGAAATGCAGGTGAGAGCTTGCACTCAGATTGAAGAGATCGAGTTTGTGAGGATTTAAAATAGTCTAGAAAATTCAGCTAGCTGGGCTATAGGGAAGAATTTCCCATTCAGCACTCACCATTAAGTCAGTTTTGGGTTTACGAGTTGCCCAGCTGGAATTGAAAAGGAAAGGAGCATGCTAACATGAGCTAAGACTCACTTTGGACTGGTTCTTAGAGAATGAAATGATCACTGAAGCAATAGAGTATAGTATAATGGTGGAGGGAGATTTTGTGTCAGTTTAAAAGTTAAATGGGGAAACCTTTCTATATTTTATAGAATAACTTGCCTCCTGAATAATGTTTGGACAATGTTGCTTTTAGTTTGTTTACTACAGTAAAAGACTTAAAACTTGAAATCTTGTCATGTGGTCCTTCTGGTTAGTCACTGGAAATTCAAATATTTTTCTAAAAGTTATCAATCTCTATGGGGATCATAACAGTAGGAGAGAATGAATGACTTAGACATGGCAGGCTGAATGGCTTCTTTCTGTGTCTTAAATTTCTATGATTTTTGGGGACAGGAATCTAACAAAAATACCTTCCACCTTCTTTTGCTGCCAAAACATTTACTTGCCCCAATTATGCTCTAAATTACTGTGAAATTTATATGGAAATTTAAGGCCAATCAGACTAATGCCTACATTTCAGCTAAATTTGAGTGACAGTCGAAGCTCACATCCAGAATGTTACTACTCTGTAATTTTCAGCACTCCCCACAATGGACAGCATCACTGAGTTCTAAGACAACACACTGCTGGCATTTCAGAATAGAGAACAAACACACAGTTTAAAAGCTGCAAAGCAAATTGAAAATTGAAAATCAGCTTTTATTTGTACGGTTCTTGATTCAGATATTATCACAGAAAAGGAAGGAGCTTAGAGATGTTGGTGTTTCCATGGCAACAATTCTTGCAAGTTTCTGTTTCATTTGCAGCTTAGCAGGTATAGAATAATATTGCGAGCAAGATCAGTTTGGAGATGTTGCCTCTCTGTGCCAGGGCTAAAGGTTTCAAGTATATAGGGGTGAGGGGAGCTTTAACCCCCAAAAATGGGTGGGCTGGGGTCCAATGGGAGGTTAAAATGTTAAAAATCTGAAACAGAAAGTCAACCTTCCTCAAACCCACCTATGTCCAGTTTCAACTTAGTGGGACAAGGAGCGAGCGGCCTATCCACTCACACGAGGTGTGTGGGACATTTAAACATTATAATGAGGCTGTCTGCCCTCGTTTCAACAGTCATCCTGTGTTTAACTCATTCATGTTGGTTGGGTTTCCCAGGCCTCAGGAAGCCAGGCAGGTGAAAGGATGTGTGAAGGGCTGAACCCATGGGGAGCGGGAGTGTTTCCTCCAGGCCCAGCAAGTTATCCGTTAAACCCCACCCACATCCTCATTGTGATCTGTCTGCATCAATAGGAAAAATCTTAAAAGAGCCCTGCAGTTAAAAATATCAGCCATTTAGAAAATCTGGTTTTCTAGGGTTTCCCAACCTCAGAGTAGCTCCCCTCCAACACAGAAAGTGCCTCTGGCCTAAAATCCAGGTGATTGTCGCTTGTTTATGGGTTTTATTCGAGGAACTGACACTCACAGACAAACCACACGTTACTGAGATGACAATGGGAGATTTCACGTTACAGTTTTTTCGTTAGGTTGCTGGAGCCTTTCCTACTTTCAGCTAAAAGGCCATTGCACTATCCTTCCTCCATGACCTTCATTTTTGGTTTATGCCAGCCTACAACAGCTCAACATTCCAGAGTGTGTGCCTCATTGTGAAATCTCTCCTTGCACGTATAGAAAAAGTATACACATAGTGTCATCAAACAGATGGGTGTATCCAATAGGCGATTGTGGAGGTTATTTTGGCCAAAGGGCGAAAATAGGCACTAGATGAATGCAATGCTCACCAGACATGCCTTTTTGAAAGTCTGGATGTAGCATTCAATTTTTGTCTTAATTACTGATTAGCATAATTCGAACTTGCCTGGAGATGCCAGATCAGACACCTGTACGTTTAGCACGCAAGTGCTGATTAGACACAATTTTTGTGGGGCATTATATGTGGGTTCCTCACACCCATTTCCACTGAAGCTGTGGAGCACTCAGAATGGCACACAGCAAGATGTAGGATGTTTCAGGGACAGAGGGGATGCGATACTAGAGCACTAGAGTTCCTGTGCTTGGAGGGGGGAAAGGAATCTACTTTCCTGTCCCTCTCTCTCCCAGCAGCTGCTGCTTTCTGCCTGGTCTCATGTTCTCCTCCCATTCCTTGACCAGACCAAAGCTGTCCCTAACAAGATGTCCATGAGCGAACTCAAGCTGACTCATATAAAGTGTCCAATAAGTTCGAGTAGCACAGCGACTACTCCTAATAGGTGAAGTTCTCAGAGAATTTCCAGAATTGCTTGACTGTTGAAGTCTTGGCAATGTGTCACAGAAAGTCTTCCAAAGTGTTTAAGGTCCTCTTTTTAGTTCTAGCAGCAATGGCCATTAAATGTTGAGGATCCCTTAAACTAATGCTTGAAATCAGCATTAAAGTTGTGTTTCCTCCCAAATAGCTGGCCGCTGTTAGCAGAGAGCGTAAGTTGGAGCACTAACCGTGCAGCCCTTTCAATGAGAGCTAGTAACCATCCGCTGTTTACCAAGCCTTCAGGTGGCATTTCCTTGCACCGGTTTCAACTTCAGTATCCAGATAGTGTCTTGAAGGCTAAACCATTGTTTCAGCGTAAGACCCCATCTTGCTCACCTCTTTACCATTTTAGTGCCCAAAAATTCATTGAAAATCACCCCTAGAACCACCCAAGGCTATCTTTTAGGACAAGTTGCACAGCCTTGCAAACATGAGCTGATTTGTCGACATTCTACAGATGTCACTTGTTTCAATAGATTCAGTAAAAACTTTTAATTACAAACTTGAATCCTAAAGATAAAATGGATTCTTTAATAAAACCATTCCTGTTACCATTTCTAACAATGAGCATTTGCAGTTTGAGTTATTTCTTTTGAGGGAAGAGAGGTGTGTTATAATGCAGTGTTAGGCTGAGTTTTCACTTCAAGAACTCCTGGGACACTGAATTGTCCGTCTCATCTGTGACTCTGTGTGGAAGCACTGAGCAGAGCCCAAGCACCTCTACCCAATAGAAGAATAAACTCAGAGGTCAGGCTACCCCAGGTCACTCTCCCTTACTTCGTGGTGCCTGGGTTCAGAGATATTTGGAGAGGAACAACTTGCCCTCTTAGGCAATGTGGGTGTATGTTGTGGGAATGAATGAGGAAGATCAAGCAGAATGTACCCTAAAAGAGGGAACTTCATTCTGTTAGCGGTCTATGTGAGCTGTTTGATGAGGCACTGAGCTGAACAAATAGGGAGGTGCCACCTCTCAATTTTGTTGAGTTAGTCGATCTTAGTGTAAACACCACAATAGATTTCATTGTCACTGCCCAAGGACTGGAAACATTACTCTGAGTTCTCCGTCTTGAACACTATTTACTGAACCGTGTGGGAGTGTGCCAGTGACAATTTCCCAATTCCAATTGCTGTCCATTGCTATAAAGTACACATGTGGATGTCAGGTAAGGGCATGAACAGCACCTCATCTTCCGACTAGGCACTTTATACAGCCTTCCGGGCTGAATATTGAGTTCAACAATTTTAGATCATGAACTCTCTCCTCCATCCCCACCCCCTTTCCGATTCCCCCCCCTTTTTTTTCCCAATAATTTATATAGATTTTTCTTTTCCCACCTACTACCATTATTCTTAAATGTATTTCCATACATTGTTTTATCTCTACCTTTTAGCCTTTTTTGATTCCTTCACCCCACCCCACCCCCACTAGGGCTATCTGTACCTTGCTTGTCCTGCTTTCTACCCTTAATTAGCACATTCCTTAGATAATATCACCACCTTCAACACCTCTTTGTCCTTTTGTCTGTGACATCTTTTGGTTATCTCCACCTATCACTGGCCCTCTATCCAGCTCTACTTGTCTCTCCCCCCCACCCCCCCACCCCCCCCCGCCCCCTTAAACCAGCTTATATTTCACCTCTCTTCTATTTTTACTTAGTTCTGTTGAAGGGTCATTCGGACTCGAAACGTTAACTGTGTTCCTCTCCGCAGATGCTGCCAGACCTGCTGAGTTTTTACACGTATTTTTGTTTTTGTTAAGAGCAAGATTAGGTTCACTTTCAACAATCCCAGTGGGTGACCACTACTGTGCAGGCTGATTCATTGAGATTGACATAAAAAAAAACTTGCATTGATATAACACTTTTCACAACTTCAGGGCATCTCAAAGTGCTTTACAAACAATAACATACTTTTGAACTGTTGCCACTGTTGTAATGTTGGAAACACTGAAATCAATTTGCCAAACACAGTGATGTGATAATGAGCAGTGAATCCCTTTTAGTGATTGGGGTTGAGGAACAAATATTAGCCAGGACACTAGGAAGAATCCTGCTGTTCTTCGTTAAAATAGGACCTTTCATGTTCACCTCAGAAGGAAGACAAGGACTTGTTTTAACATCTGATCTGAAAGAATCTCCAACAGTACAGCGCTAAGTCAATACTGCACTGTGGTGCCAGCTGAGGTTTATGTGTTTAACTCTCAAGAGTGATCCTGGAACCCATTACCTTCTGATTAAAGTGAGAGTGCTACCACTGAGCCATGGCTGGAACCATGCATTGACTGTTTCATCAGTGCCAGTAATACCACCGATACTTTACTGAGAAAAGTAATTCCCATCTGATTTCACAACTTGCTGTCGTAAAGCATCTAGTGTTAGATTTCAGAAGTTGACTGAAGGAATGTATCATTGAGGTTTCTAAGTTTATTGACAACTAATTTTTAATTGTACTTAATTTTATCGTATTTTCTTTTAATCAGAGATACTTGTGTTTATATAGTTACTGGATCTCCCAAATCACTTTATGACCAATGAAATTCCTTTTGAAGTGTAGTCACTGTTGCAATATACAAAATGCAGCAACCAATTTACATACAGCAAATTCCTGTAAACAGCAATGTGATAATAAGCAGATGTTCTGCTTTTGTCATATTGGTTGAGGGATACATATTGGCCATGACACCAGGGATAATTTCCTCTACCCCTTCAAAATAGTGCATGGGATCTTATAAAACCACTGGAAAATACAGGTGGGACCTTGGTTTAAGGTCTCATCCAAAAGGTAACGCATTGGACAATATAATGCTGCCTCAGCAATGCACTGTTGCGTCAGCCCAGATTTCGGCACCAAAGTGGGATTTGAATCCATCAGTTTATAGTTAGAGGTGAGAATACTACCAGCTGAGCTATAGCTAACACCTAGATGCACTGTGATATTAAGCCATTTTCCCATCTGCTTGCACAGACGGATGTAGTAGATTGCTTGATATGAAGAAGAATGGGTAAGTTCTCCTGCCCAACAGTTATCTCTCAATTAACACTAATAAGAAGTAGATTATTTGGTCATTTACTACATTGTTCTTAAATTGACCGACTGCTCACTTATTGGCTGCCACATTTGCCGAGGGCAGCTCGCTTGTGCTTTGGTCAGGATCATATCATAGAGGTGCAACATTGAAGCATCTGATCCTTTGTCCATCTTCAGCACCTGAGCCCTTCAGGAGCACAGTGCCACAGGTCACAGATGCTGAAAAGATGGGGGCCAGCCCCACCCTAAAGGTGCTGAGAACACACAGAGAATGACAGAACTCTGACGCCTGCGCAAGATATTCTGGCGGCAATGATGAGCACCATCAAGGCGTAGGCATCAGTAATGTGACCAGTGAGAGTGAGGTCTGACCATCACTTTGGCCTGATGGCTGCACAAAGCACCCTGGATTGAAAGGTTTCATTTCTTAGTGACATGAACATTGCTCATCAGAACAAGGAGCCATAGGCAGGGGGACATTCTTGAGATAGTGAAGTGTGATTACAAGTGATTACCACCCGTGCCCAGGCTGTGCAACTACATATTCTTAACCTTCCTAACCCTGTCTTGGTGCTTGCTGGACATCCACAGCAGAGGTGGAGGCAGCCTGCTGACTGCTACACCCTGTATGTGATGACCTTGCTGGGTGTCCTCTGGAGGGCCAAGACCTGGAGGGCTCAGGCCTGCTTTCAGGGACCTGCTGTGTGGCAGTAGCACCCTCCTCAAGCTGTGAAGCTGGAGCTGCTGGTTTCATAGGAAGAAGGGATTCGGATAGGCTGGAAACTCCTGGAGTCAGCTGGGTGGATGGCCCCAGAGTGTGCACCTGCTGACCCTTCTCCTTATGTGTGCCGAAAGGACACTGGCTGATTCCTTGAGGAGAAGGGATAGCTGGAGTGAGATCGAGCTGTCCCGCAACCCTCTCGTGTACACACTGTTGGAGGCCAACTATGGCGTCAGTGATGGAGTTCAGCCCACGCAGCAGTGCAGGAGCAACATCCTGGACCAAGGTCCCCATGGCGGCTGCCATCCTACCAGTGTTGACCTCAGTGCGTTGGCATGCCGGCACTATCACTTCAGACTGAAGTTCAACAAACTCCTCCATCATGCCTTGCAGTCTGAGGAGTGCAGCTGACATTCCTTCCTGATGTTTCCAAGCTTGCCTTTGCAGCTCCAGCATGACCAAGCTGTGACATGACCAAGTCCAGAGGCTCGTCATCTGACTCGGACTCAGTAAATTTCTGGCCTTCAGTAGCCCTCCGGGTTCCAGGCACCAGGAAAGTCCCTGCCACCGCCTGCTGTGAATTAGATAGTGTGATGTGCTCACCAGATTGTGACCCCGAGGCTACTCTAAAGCTAGGGCCCACCGAGGTGTGTGTCTCTGAACTGGTGGAGGGTGTGGGTGAGTGCTGTGATGGGACTTCAAGGAACGTGCCTCTAGATTCCTCTTCAGAAGGTTTTTTGGGGCTTGATTGGAGGCCCTGGGTTGTGGACTCTGTCGGTTGATTGGCAGATGTGCTTGCAGAAGCAAGGAGAGATAATCAGTGCATGGCAGTGGCCTGTGAAACAGGACACATCACTCATGGCATGGTTGTCTGATGGATGTTGCACTGCTGGACCCTCACTTTGTAGAGCAGCACCGACCTCATCGTCAGCACAGGAATGGTGCAGATCCTCGCTGGCCAGCTGGATGGCTCTGTTTTCAAAGTCCTTGAGGGCCTTGATTTCAGGCAATCCTTCAACGATCTGTGACCTCTCCCTGTTGTTATGTGCCAGCTTGTGCTGCATAAATAGATATGGAGAGAGTATAAGCAGGCTGCCTGCCAGGCCAGATGATAAGTATGCCTGACATGTCTGGGTGGTCAATGATCCCATGAACAGGATGAGGACAATGAAGGTGTATATGAGAGAGTGAATGGCGATGTCCTTTGAACTGGCCGTGAGCGAGGACCTTGTGGATGTGTGATGGGCTTGTGAGTGTGTGATTTGAGAGTGATAAGAAGAGTGACTTATTCTGGTGGAATGGAGGAGATCATTCATCCTCTTGTGGCACTGGGTGACTGTCCTCTTTTGCAGATTGTTGGTGCTGACCACCTCTGACATTGCCTTCCAAGCTGCCATTGCAGCTGGTGAGTAAAACATCATTTTACCTGCCCACTACTGCATGGTACAAATCTGGGACGATTCCGCCCAGCGATTAACGAAACCTCACCTTCTCCGAGTCGGTGGGGTGGAGGGGAGGAATGGAATCGGGGATCCGAATGGGGCGGGAGGGGTGGCTTCTGATCTACCCAGTGCAGGCTGCAATTCTGGATTCCAACCTCCACAGCCCTCATTTGCAGCTCTGGGGCTTCATCCGGATGGATCTTATTTGGATCCTGAAGCCATTCGCCCACTTTCTGAGCCCCACAATGCACAGTTCCCGAATCTCCCCCTCTGGACCTGCTTCCTCTTAACCTGGACAGCCCGCCCAGTGCGGGGCTCAGAAACTGGGTGAATAGCTTCAGGATCCAAATAAGATACAACCAGCACTGTGTCTCCTGCAGATAATATCAATGGTGTTCTGTGCATGCATGGAGAAGTACACATGCACAGACAGGTATCAGTAGTCATTTTGTGTGTGGCCATCTTGCATTGGCAGGAGACACAATGTATTGTGAAGTTGCTTCATGCAATAAAAGTTCATTCTTCTTTACCTTCTTATTTAATGCTTCATTTCTGAAGGGCTACCAGTACCTGCATTCTTAGTCTCAGCCTTCCAAACAAGGGAGGAATTTAGAGTGAGGGAAGATGGCGCCACAGGGCTGGATATCCTTCCATTACACTCACCCACTGTGCTTGGGCAATATGCAGACGCCTGCGCTGTAGTATGCTGTGCTGCAAATTAGCCTGGAATTTGTGGGTTCAGTTCAGGGGCCTGGCACAGGTATGGGCCCAGAATATGAGGTGAAAACCAACCACTGCTGCAGCCAACCTATCAGTATGGACTTTCCTGTGCTTTTCTGTCTGCATCCAGGGGGACATGATATGGGGTGGCTGTGAATGACTCCTCTTCCCATATCAATTACATAGCTGCACTAGGTTGTGCCTACGCTCTTTGCCCAGGAAATGTGCATTCTCCAGAGACATTGGACAGGGATCCTGGGCGGCGAGGAATGAAGTGGCTGTCAAAGGGTCCTTCAGAGTCATTGCATATGGTAATGATCAATCTAATGTATGCCAAGGGCTGTTTATCTTTCTTGCCGGATGGTTTCACTGCATATTTTTGATACAAAACATGCAAAAAAAAATTGTTCTAAAATGTTTCTAAATAGCAAATAAATGAGATAGTTGGCCGTGACAACTGCACCTCATTAAGCCAGAAATCTCATATCTATGATAAGCCCCAGGAGATGCATATGCTCTACCTGTTCTACTTCGTACACTCTTTAATGATCCAAATTTATATCAGTATAATCCATTAATGTACATCAAGATGCAATATTTCTCCCTTGCTTTCTGCTAAATTGTGATTTATTTGTTTGTTTTTTTCTGTTAACTTTATTCAGTTGACAATTCTGGATAAATATGAGAACTTCTGTTGCTTTGGGAATGTTTCTCAATTAACAACAACAATTTGAATATATATAGAACCTTTAACACAATCAAACGTCCCGTGGCACGTCACAGAAGCATTATAAAACAAAATACGGTACAACCATAGAAAAGTTACAGCACAGAAGGAGGCCATTCGGCCCATCTTGTCCATGCTTGCCCGAGGGCAACCAGGTGCCCTTTCTAATCCCACCTTCCTGCGCCCAGCCCATAGCCCTGCAGCCTACAGCACTTAAGGTGCAGACCCAGGTACTTTTTAAAAGAGTTTAGAGTTTCTGCCTCTACCACCAACTTGGGCAGCGAATTTCAGACACCCACTACCCTCTGCATAAAAAAGTTCTTTCTCATCTCCCCCTAAAACCTTCTGCCACTTATCTTGAATCTATGTCCCCTGGTTCTAGAATTCTCCACCAAGGGAAACAATTTTATTCTGTCCACTCTAACTATTCCCCTCATAATTTTCTACACCTATGCCGAGCCATATAAGGAAATATTAGGACAGATGACGCAAAGCTTAATTGGTTTTAAGGAGTGTCTTTGTAGTGATTGTGGATATAACCTTTCCTATTGCCTTTACGGGTGATGTGATTGTACTGATGAATGAGCTCTGAGCGTGGGTAACCCTAGGGGTGGAACTTTCTAGCCGTGGACCTGGTTCAAGCATGTAGCTTCTATAAGACCATAAGGCCATAAGATGTAGGAGCAGAAGTAGACCATTCGGCCCATTGAGTCTGCTCCACCATTCAATGAGATCATGGCTGATCTGATGATCTTCAACTCCACTTTCCTGCCTTTTCCCAATAAGCCTTGATTCCCTCACTGATTAAAAATCTGTCCATCTCAACCTTGAATATACTTAATGACCCAGCCTCTACAGCCCTCTGGGGTAAAGAATTCCACAGATTGACTACCCTCTGAGAGAAGAAATTCCTTCTCATCTCTGTTTTGAATGGGCATCCCCTTACTCTGAGATTATACCCTCTGGTCCTCGGCCCTCCCATAAGGGAAACAACCTCTCAGCACTTACCCTGTCAAGCCCCCTAAGAATCTTATATGTTTCAATAAAGCCGCCTCTCATTCTTCTAAATTGCAATGAGTACAGGCCCAACCTACTCAACCTCTCTTCATAAGAAAATCCCTCCATACCTAGTGAACATTCTCTGGACTGCTTCCAATGCCAGTATATCTTTCCTTCGATAAGGGGACCAAATTTGTTCACAGTATTCTGGTGTGGTCTAACTAGTGCCTTGTATAGTTTTAGCAAAACTTCCTTATTTTTAAACTCCATTCCCTTTGAAATAAAGGCCAACATTCCATTTGCCTTCCCTGCTGAACTTGTATGCTAGATTTTTGTGATTCATGCACGAGGACCCCCAAATCCCACTGTGCTGTGGTTTCCTGCATTCTTTCTCCATTTAAATAATATTCAGCTCCTCTATCCTTGTTGCCAAAGTGCATAACCTCACATTTTTCCACATTATATTCCATCTACCAAGTTTTTGCCCACTCACTTAACCTGCCTATATCCCTCTGTAGACTTTGTGTCATCCTCACCACTTGACTTCCCACCTACTTTTGTGTCATTTGCAAACTTGGTGATAGTACATTCACTCCCCTCATCTAAGTCATTAATATATATTGTAAATAATTGAGGCCCCAGCACTGATCCCTGTCACATCCGTTAGTTATAGGTTGCCATCCTGAAAATGCCCCCCTTATCCCAACTCTCTGTCTTCTATTAGTTAGCCAATCTTCTATCCATGCTAATATACTAACTATAACACAATGGGCTCTTATCTTATTAAGCAGCCTTATGTGTGGTATCTTATCGAACGCCTGTTGGAAATCCAAATATATTACGTCTACTGGTCCACCTTTATCTATCCTGCTTGTTACCTCCTCAAAGAATTCTAATAAATTTGTTAGGTATGATTTCCCCTTCATGAAGCCATGCTGACTCCGCTTGATTTTATTATATATTTCTAAATGCTCTGCTATTACATCTTTTATGATACTCTAACATTTTCCTAATGACAGATGTTAAGCTAACTGGCCTATAGTTACCTGTTTTTTTGCCTGCCTCCCTTTTTCAATAAGAGTGTTACATTGGCTGTTCTCCAATCCTCTGGGACTTTTCCAGAATCTAAGGAATCTTGGAAGATTACTACCAGTGCATCCACTATCTCTGTAGCTACTTTCTTTCATATCCTGGGGTGCAACCCATCAGGTCCAAGGGACTTATCGGCCTTTAGCCCCATTAGTTTCCCTAGTACTTTTTCTCCAGTGATAGTTATTGTATTTATTTCCTCCTCCGCACTGCCCCCCCTCCTTTTGCCCCTTGATTATTTAGTATTTTTGGAATGCTATTAGTATCTTCTACCATGAAGACTGCAGCAAACTATTTATTCAACTCCTCTGCCATTTCATGGTTCCCATTATTATTTCCCTAGCTTCATTCTCTAAGGGGCTGATGTTCACTTTGGCCTCTCCCTTTTTATATATTTAAAGAAGCTCCTACTGTCTGCTTTTATATTACTTGCTAGTTTACCCTCAAAGTTTATTTTCTCCCTCTTTTTTTTCTTTTGGTCATCTTTTGTTGGTTTTTAAATTTTTCCCAATCCTCTGGCTTACCAATAATCTTTGCCACATTGTGTTTTTTCTTTCAATTTGATACTGTCCTTAACTTACTTGGTTAACCATGGTTGGTTTATCCCTTCATTGAATCCTTCTTTGTCTTTGGGATACATCTTTGTTGAGTGTCTTGAACTATTTTCTTAAACAGCTGCCATTGTTCATCAACTGTCCTTTCTGCTAAATTGCTTTCCCAGTCCACTCCAGCCAACTCTGCCCTCATTCCATTGTAATTACCCTTATTTAAGTTTAGCTTAGTTGTTTTTGACCCAAGTTTCTCACTCTCAAACTGAATGCTAAGTTCTACCATATTATGGTCACTGTTTCCTAGGGGATCCTTTACTCTGAGATCATTTATTAAACCAGCCTCATTACACATGACCAGGTCCAAAATAGCCTGATCCCCGGTTGGATTCACAACATATTGCTCTAAAAAAACTATCCCGAATACACTCTATGAATTTTTGCTTGTATCTATCTCTGCCAATTTGATTTTCCCAATCTACATGAAGATTATAGTCACCCATGATTAATGTACTGCCTTTTTTACATGCCCTCATTATCTTCTGATTTATTCCCTGTCCTACATTATAGCTACTGTCAGGGAGCCTATAGACCACTCCCACCAGTGTCTTCTTCCCCTTGTTATTTCTTACCTCCACCCATATGGATTCTATATCTTCCGATCCAAGATCCTTTCTTGCTATCGTACTTATTCCATCTCATAACAAAGCTACC